>NC_082700.1:66576446-66887832 GCF_949987515.2 Delphinus delphis | reverse complement strand
AGAGTTAGAGGATTACCCTGTTCAAATATAATTTGCTTCATAGATTTGGCTCTAGAACCATGTGAATATTTACAAAATTATTAAAATAAATTTTTGATTCCTAAGAATTGAAAGCAAAATGAAATAAATCAACATATACAGTTGATGACACAAATACATAGGAATTATTTCAAATGACTTTAAAATACAGGAATTTCACTGTGCATCTCTAGTGACATGTACCCTAAGGACAAAAATAGTAGCAACAAATAAATAAATGATCGGTTAATACACAAAAAACATTTTCAATAATTGTTTTGTTTTGTGGAAGTGGTGTTTTGTTTTTGTGAGATTGTCATTCTGAGACTGTTGTGTGTTTACTGTTGGAGAAAGTAACTGAGTGATTATGTGGATATCATTAGGAACCAAGTTTTTGGCATGGGAGAAAAAAAAGTTACATCTATAAGATAAAAATAGGTTAAATTAAAACCCTTTAGTTCTGAATTTGATATGGAGATATAAATTTGAACTCATCATATATTTATCTTAAATACACACTTATTTCCTCACTTGGTTAACTGAAAAGACTTAAAAACAATGACCAAGCCAGTAGCTAATGAGCACCTCTAAGTGCCCAAATTGTAGTCTCTAAATACCTTTCTGACCAAAACTATCCAGGCTCCATGGAGAATGGCTGATTCTAGATTTAGGGCAGAAAATGTCCAAGGTGAGTCTGGAGCGTCTTCTCATACCTGACTTCCACGGGACTGGCAAAGACACCACAGACCCTGTCAAGAGAATTTCAAGAAGCTCCTTCTAGGTAGATATGGGGTGAACATAAACAAGAATAATAACAGCAGTGGGTTAAAATTATATAATTAAGTTCATGATGATACTAGAAAAATAAAGACTAGCAACGATTGAAGGAGCTAATATTACCAAGAAAGACGAAGAGGTGATACATGCCTCATGATGGAAGTACACACCACCATCTATGACGGAGTCTTGCCAAAAACTGTAACCTGAATCTGATCAAGTCTAAATCGAATCACCAATTCCCTGGGAAATACAGGACACAGAGGAGCATGTTAAATGACACCACGGGGAATGCAATCAGCAAAATCTAGTTCTGTGGGAAGCTCTGTAGAACAAACAATCTGATTTCTTCAGTAAATTTCAAGAAAAAAGAGATGGAGAGGGCACTTGTATGTTAAAAGAAATTCAAGGTTCTCTTGATATGGTATATCTACTATGTAAAGTAGATAAACTTTTCCCTATCCCTTCCACTAAATACAACTAAAAACCCTGGACATTATACCTTAAAAAACAAACATAAGACTCTGAAAGGTAAAGTGAAGGAAGCAGACCAGCCAGCAACATTGGGACCCAAAGAACGATAACAGTGGTAAGCCCCCCAGTTTTTTTGTTTTTTTTAAAATTTTGTTCAAGGCTTTTTTTTTTTCCTTTTTTTTTATAAGTTTATTTATTTAGGCTGCGTTGGATCTTCGTTGCTGCATGCGGGCTTTCTCTAGTTGCGGCGAGCAGGGGCTACTCTTTGTTGCGGTGCGCAGGCTTCTCATTGCTGTGGCTTCTCATTGCGGAGCACGGGCTCTAGGCACGCAGGTTTCAGTAGTTGTGGCACACGGGCTCAGTAGTTGTGGCTCCTGGGCTCTAGAGCACAGGATCAGTAGTTGTGGTGCATGGGCTTAGTTGCTCCGCGGCATGTGGGATCCTCCCAGACCAGGGCTCAAACCCGTGTCCCCTGCATTGACAGGTGGATTCTTAACCACTGCACCACCAGGGAAGTCCCCCAGTTTTCTTTATGCCTCTTATATCCCATGCTTGGAGCTGAAGAATTCAGCAACACGGAAATACCTACAGGCACAGTCAAAAGAAGATCAACACCACTTCACGCTCATTATTATAGTTATTATCCAAAAAAAAAAAAAAAAGTTTTGATAAGGATGTGAAGAAATTGAGACACCTGCGCATTGCTGGTAGGAATGTAAAATTGTACAGCTCTTGTGGAAGGTGGTATGATGGTCCCTCAAAAATTAAATATAAAATTACCATATGATCCAGCAATTCTACTTTGGAGGATATGCCCAAAAGAATTGAAAGTAGGTACTTGAACAGATATTTGTACACCTATGTATAGCATAGCATTTGTACACCTGTGTTCACAATAACCGAATGATGGAAGCAACCCAGGTGTCCACTGATGAATGGATTGGTAAACACAATGTAGTAAACAATACAACAGTATATTATGCTGCTTTAAAAGGAAGAAGATTCTAACGTGCTACGACATGGATGAACCTTGAAGACATGCTCAGTGAAACAAGCTAGTCACAAAAGGACAAATCTTGCATGGTTCCACTTATATGAGGTCCTAGAGCAGTCAGATTTACACGGACAGAAAGTAGAAGGGTGATTGCCAGGGCCTGGGGGGATGGGAAATGGGGAGTTAGTGTTTAATTGGTACAGAGGTTCGGTACAGAGGTTCAGCTGGGTACGATGAAAATGTTGTGGGCTGGGTGGTGGTGCTGGTGGCAAAATAGTATGAATATACTTTGTGCCACAGAACTGTACACCTTAAAACGGTAACTTTTATATGTATTTAACTACCGTTAAAAAAATAAATGAAACAGAAACTGCTCTCTCTACCAGAGGAAAATGAGAAGGGCAGCGTAGCAAGACAGAAGATTTTTAGGCCACGGGGCACTACTACAGCCAACACCACAGGAAGAACATCCTAACCCACACCCACATCAGCAATGGCCAGGCGGGGAGCTAGACTCCCACCCTCTCTAGGCTGGAGCACGGGTCCAGCACACCTGCCAGGGTGGGATCAGAGGGCCTGAAGGGAGCCAGGACTCTCAGCCGCGCTGGCCTAGCAAGAGTCCTGCCCCTGCGGTGCCCGTGGAGACCCCTGGGGAGCCTGGACTTGACAGCAAAAGCATGACCCATGAAAGGACAAATTGATAAATTGAATTTTAAAAGTAGAAGTAAAAACTTTCATTCTGAGAGGACTCTGTTAAGAGGATGAAACTATAAGCTACAGACTGGGAGAAAATATTTGCAAACCAATATATCCAACAAAGGACTAATAGCTAGAATATATAAAGAACACTCAAAACTCACCAGAAAAAAATCAATCCAATTAGAACATGGGCCAAAGACTCGGATAAACATTTCACTGGGGAGGATAGTGACACCACCCAATGCTGGTGAGAGTGTAGAGAAACTGAATCACTTGTAAATTGCTGATGGGAAAGTAAATTGGCCAGTTTGGCGGTTCCTTAAGGAGCCATGTATGTGATCACTGTATGACCCAGGGATTGCACTCTTGGGTATTCGTCCCAGAGAAATGAAAATATTCATTCACACAGAAACCATTACACCAATGTTTATAGCTGCTTTTTGTATAATAGGTCAACCTAGAAGCTCCTCAACAGACTGCGGTGCACCCAGGCCGTGGATGCCACTGAACAGTAGAACGGAGTGAACTACAGGTGCATACAACACCTATGACTCTCCAGGGACTAGGACGGGCGAAAAGAGCTCATCCCCAAGTTACATACAGTATGATTCCATTCACATAACATTCTTGAAATGACAAAATGACAGAAATGGAGGGCAGTTAAGTGGTTGCAGGGAGTTAAAGAGGGGGTGGGATGGGAAGGAAGTGGGAGGCCGTGAGAGGGCAGCCTGAGGGATACCCGAGGCTGCGTGCTGCCCGCCCTATCCTATCTCCTGCCCAGCTAGTTGCTCCTACTGCCAGGATGGCCTATGTCACCTTAAGGGGGTTGTTTGAGCCAAGACCGTGGCTGGCGTCAAGCAGAGTGCATGTGGCACTTGAGCTCCACACTCAGAGTGACCGGCCTGTGCTTCGAGTTGGGGACACAAATGCTGTCAAATGTTTCAGTAAGCGAAACAGGTCTCACAATGGTAGAAAAATGATGAAGTTGCCTTTTCCTGACTCTGGGCTGCTTCTTCATAATTATATCCGTGTCCCTATTCTCCTTGTCACCATTTCCTCATGGTGACAAGTCCGGTGGGGGGGGGGGGCGGTCCCCATGAGCACAGGCAGAATTTGGATGCATGTTTCTCATTTTCTTGGCACTCGTATAGTTTGCAACCAACTCAGTGCAATCATGACCAAGCAAGTCTCTGGGTCATTCCAGCCTTGGGACAGAGCCTGAGAACTTGGCCTTGAGTCCTGTTGTGAACCACGCCATCCCCTTGGCTGTCGTGCCTGTCATTTCCCATTCCCTGCTTCACCAACTGATGGGATCAAGGTTATATCTTTAGTACTTTAACACTTGTGTTTCTTAGTATTCACAGAGAACAATAGCCTCTGTTCCCTGTAGTGATGGGCTGAATCATGGCCCCTGAGCGGAAGACCATCCTGGATTATCCAGGTGGGCTGGTATAATCAGAGGTCCTTGTAAGAGGGATGCAGGGGGAGTGAGAGTCAGAGAAGGTGACGTGATGACAGAAGCAGAAATTGGGCTGATGAGCTTGCAAAATGCAGGAAGGGGCCACGAGCCAAGGGATGTTGGCAGCCTTGTGAAGCCAGAAAAGACAAGGAAACAAGTTCTGTCCTGGAGACTCTGGAAGGAACCCGCCCTGCCAACACCTTGACTTTAGCCCAGCGAAACTGCTTTCGGACTTCTGACTCCCAGAAGTGGGAGATAATAAGTCTGTGTTAAGTCACTAAGTTTACGGTGATTGGTTACAGCAGCAAAGGGAAACTAAGACACCTGGTATTGCTTTAACTAGCGCTCCCTAGGAACTAACCAGCATATTGCATGGCCTCCACTTCCAGAGACCATGCAGTCCCTAAAGCCACGTTCTCTTCCTGAGGTCCCTGTGTGCTCTGTAGGGCCTTGCTGGCATTGGATGGACTCTGCCATTTGTCAGGAAGTTCCATCTCCTCTGTCCAGGGATGTCACCCCAGGAGACAGAGGTGTCTTCTGTTCTAGAAAACTCTAGCACAGGCCAGAACAGCAGTGCGGCCCCCAGAGTTTGGACAGAACCACCTCCTTTTGGCAGACCGTGCCCTTTGTCCTCCCCCATGCCCACCTCCTCTCTGACCACTGCCTGGACCCCAGGACACTTTGTAATTTTATTTTTTCTGATTTGCAAGGATAACAGCTGCACCTTGCAGAAAATCCATGCAGTACAGAAACGAATCAAGAAAAGTAAGACTGTGGCAGTTCACCCAAATTGCTCTCCAAAACATAACACGAGGTCAGGGGCACAGCTCATTATTTTGTCTCCTTTAAAGCTTAGCATCTTTCTTGGATTCGTAGTTGTATTTGAAAGTTTTCTGACAGATGTTCCAATTACAGTTCACTTTGGACTATAGAATCTGCCTGGGACAGCTGGATGGTATTATTTGGACTTGAGCAACTAGAAAAAGACAAGGAAATTAAGCCACCAGAGGTGAACTGTATCTTAATTCAGTCTACACTTACTAGCTGTTTGACAGTGGGAAAGTTTCTTAACTTTTTTGTCTCGGTCTCCCCATCTGTTAAATGGGGATGCTAATGGTTCCCAGCACCTCCCGTGGCCCTGAGGATTACAGGAGTTAAGGAGTTAAGAACTTAACTACTAGGGCTTCCCTGGTGGCGCAGTGGTTTAGGGTCTGCCTGCCGATGCAGGGGACATGGGTTCGTGCCCCGGTCCAGGGGGATCCCTACTTGCCACGGAGCGGCTGGGCCCGTGAGCCATGGCCGTTGAACCTGCGTGTCCGGAGCCTGTGCTCCACAACGGGAGAGACCACAACAGTGAGAGGCCCGCGTACCGCAAAAAAAAAAAAAAAAAAAAAAAAGAACTTAACTACTTAATTGGCTCTGAGTAAGCTCAGAGTAAATACCACTTTTTTTTTTTTAATCAAGATTCAGCCCAAATGAGGAAACAGGAGAAAATTCGGTATTAATTCTTGCTCAATAATTGTTTGGACCCGTGTTTCCCTGCACATGTCCTGTGGAACATTACTGATTCCAAAGGATGTGGGATGTTAATTGGTATTATGGGGAAACAAAATTAAAAATGTATGGGTATAGTGAGGCAAAGTTAAGCAAGCTCTTCCTACGGTACTCCTCAGAGTCATCTTCATGGACTTTGCTTCCAAGATAGGTCTCCTAAGGGGCATTTCCCCAGATTAATTCATTGAGGCAATCCATTTTGCTTCTCTAAAGCCTGTCCCAGGACCAGTGTCCCACAGAAGGCACTCTGGGGACTCCTCCATTAGACCATACAAGACCCATCCTCTGTCCTGCCTTTTCTCCCTGTTCTGTGTGGAGCAGTGGCTCCGGTATGCTTGTCGAGACTCCAGCTGGGAGCACGGATGCAGCGGTCCCCTCCTCCACCTGGGCAGCTAACCCTGGGAGAGGAGGGTCACCGCTACTCCCAGATCGGCTGAGCCTGTGTACAGATGAGGCTGCATGTCGTCCAGCAAGTGTCCGGGGCGTGTCACGCTGCGCAGACATTGAGCAACAGGCTTGGCACCAGTCTGGAGCCTGCTCCTTCCGTGTCCACACGTGACTTGAGCAAACTTATTTTTCACTCTGTCCCTCCCTCCACAAGGCAGGGATAAAGCCATATCACCTCCTACTTCAGGTGGGGGTGATATGCGTATTAAAGGGGGACCTTCGAGGCAGAAAAGGAATGCCCTCCTCTTGTTTGGAAAAGCGAGAACAATGGTTACAATGGTTCCTTGAAGTCAGTGTCAATTAGAGTTTGCTGGAATGTAGACCCACTGGTTGGGATTTGGGTGGTGACATCTACAGGTACGCTGGCATTAGTCACCTGGGATTACCTGTTTTATTAGGGTTCTCCAGAGAAACAGAACCACTAAGACGTGTGCGAGTGTGTGCATGCATGTGTGTGTGCATGCACGTGTGTGTGTGTGTGTGTGTGTGTGTGTGTGTAAACATTTATTTTAAGGAACTGGCTCACACAGTTATGGAAGGCAGCAGTTCCCAAGATCTGTAGGGTGAAGTGAGTCAGAAGCAGGAGATGCAGGAAGAGCCAATGGGGTAGTTCTAGTCTGAAGCCCAGCAGGCTAGAGACACAGGAAGAGCCGATGTTTCATTTTGAGTCCAAAGGCAGGAAAAAACGCCGATGTTCCGTTCAAAGGCTGTCAGGCAGGAAGAGCGCTCTCTTACTCTGGGGAGGATCAGCCTTTTGTACTGTTCCAGCCTTCAGCTGATTGGGCGAAGCCCATCACATTAGGGAAAGCAAGCTGCTTGACTCAGTCTACTGACTTAAGTGTTAACCTCATCCAAAAACACCCTCAGAGAAACACCCAGAATAATGTTTGGCCAAATATCTGGGCACCCCATGGCCCAGTCAACTTGACACACAAAATTAACCCTCACATGTATGATCTGTGCTTTGTAAAGGGAACTATGGGTGAAGAAATGAGGCTGAGTTACTAAACCTTAGAAACTGAAGCAGCATAACCCCTGGATCAAGGCCCAACCCATCCTTAGGTTGTTGAGGTCACCAGGCATGAGGGAAGTTGAGAAAGAACTTCTTTCTTTGGACACAGGTATTGAGCTGAGCTCTGAAAGATGCTCAAAGGAGGAAGATGTGTCCCTCAGAGAGGAGGCCCAGAGACTCTCCCGGGGAAGCCTTTGCTCTGGGTGTGACTGACCCGGCAGCTCAGAGATAGGACAGGCCTGGCGTCTCCCAGGTGCTTAAGTATCAGCCTTGGCCTCACCTCGCGGATTCCTCCCAGGTGCCAGCACTTCACAGACACTGTTACTCTTATTTCTCATAATGATCCTGTTAGGTAGGAGATGGTTTCATGTGAAGAAACCAAACCTCAGAGAAATGGAGGAAATGGCCAAGGTCACACAGTAAATGGTGGAGCTGGGGTTCTAGTTGAGATTTGTCTGACCCAGGATCTGGGTCAGCTGCTGGCTGAAGAAGGGTGGATATGCCCTTGCCAGCCTGGATGCCCGGGGCCTCCTAGCATCGTGGGCCTCTGCAGGGGCTGTTGTCCAAACCAGGAGATGGAGGGCAAGCATTATGGGCTGAACTCTTTCCCCAAAAAATTCATGTTGAAGTCCTAACCCTTGTACCTTAGAATTTGACCTCATTTGGAGATAGTGTCTTTATAGAGATAACCAAGTTAAAAGGAGGTCATTAGGATGGGCCCTAATCCAATATCATGAGAGTCCTTGTAAGAAGAAGAAATTCAGACAGACATGCACAGAGGGAAAATGGTGTGAAAATGCAGAGGGTAGACGGCCACCTACAAGACAAGGAGAGAGGCCTGGAACAGATCCATCCTTCACGGCCCTCAAAAAGAACCTACCCTGCCAATACCTTAATCTTGGACTTCCAGCCTCCAGAACTGTGAGAAAATTAATTTCTGTCGTTTAAGCCCCCCTGTCTGTGGTACCTTGTTATGGCAGCCCGAAACAGAATAACCCAGCGAGATTCCCAGTCATGAGAGAAGACAGAGCAAAAGCTTCCCCGGCTGTGTGGAGAGGCTCAGGACCCTCGGGGGGGAAAGCAGTTTGAACAAAAATGTCACCAAACCAGGACAGAAATGAGGACAGCAAGTGTTTGGAGGAACTAACCCTTGCTCTGAAACCAAGATTGGGAAATATTAATTGTTACCATTGGCTTTGGCAGTCTTGTTTGGCTGGTTCTTCACATATAGCAATGTGGGTATGTCACCTGGTCAACTGCTTTCAGCCTTTCCAGATGGGGAGTGACCAGGAGTGGGTGGCAGTATGGTGTCTCCTGTCACCCTCCCTGACATGGTCACAGACAGCCATCCTGATGCCCCACTACTTAGCTTGGCACAGTGAAAGAAGCACTGGATGAGAAGTCTGAAAAGTTGGGTTCTAGTGGAACCCAGATCTAGATCTAGATCTAGATCTAGATCAAGTGGATCCCATCAGCTTCATCATCTAAACGAGATAAATCCCTGTTCCTCTTGACTTCACAGAGGTTTTCTTTTAAATAAGATCATTTATTCTTATTATTATGTCCCACCCACTCCCCAAAAGGATTGTGGGGAGCTTGTAATAAAGACATATTAAAAGTAGAATCGGGCTTCCCTGGTGGCGCGGTGGTTGAGAGTCCACCTGCCGATGCAGGGGACGCGGGTTCGTGCCCCGGTCCGGGAGGATCCCACATGCCGCAGAACGGCTGGGCCCGTGAGCTGTGGCCGCTGAGCCTGCGTGTCCGGAGCCTGTGCTCCGCAACGGGAGAGACCACAACAGTGAGAGGCCCGCGTACCGGTAAAAAAAAAAAAAAAAAAAAAAATAGGATCATCTAAGCAAGCATAAAATCATGGAAGTTAAGGAACAGAGGGAGGACGTGGCTGTACAACTGTACAAGACGGGCTAAGCGCGAAATTTAGCTCTGAGCATCCTGGTGGTCACGAAAAAAGTGGAGCACTTTCAAAAGTAGAAAAAAAAAAACATAAGATATTGCTGTTTCACTTATTGTACTCTTTTAAAGTAAAACATTATATAGTACTAAAAATGATCATTTTATTTCACTGTGCAGATTCCAAACATGAAGAACAGAATCTATCCAGATTCTAAACTCAAATTTCCTACATTTTTAGACATTTTAGGCTTTCTAGACTTGTTTAGTTTGTTTATTTATCTAGGCCACACCTCACGGCATGTGGGATCTTAATTCCCTGACCAGGGATCGAACCTGTGCCCCCTGCACTGGGAGTGCGGAGTCCTAACCACTGGACCGCCAGGGAAGTCCCTAGACTTGTTTGGTTGAGAATAGATTAATTTATCCCTGTAAAATCTCTTCCCAGTCAAAAATCTCACGTTCTGGGCAAATCTAATAAGCTTTTTTATTTCCTTGACTCTTTACAAAAATAGCTTTTTTCTAATTGGGAAAGCAATACCTGCTCCTAGTAGAAAATGTCTAAAGTACTGAAAAATATTAAACAAGAATAAAAATATCCATAGTCCCCCCTGCCCCGTTCCTTCCAGATAACTACCATCAACATTTCAGCTGACTTCACTCCAGTATTTTCTCTATGTCTTTTGAATCTCCTGGTGCTTCTTGACCCTAAATTTTGGCTTGCCTCAGCCTTGGAAGTTTTTGCTCTGAGTAAAGGCTGTGTAGGAGCATCTAGACTTAACAGTCTGTCAGCCTCTCCTGGATTGGAGCTCACTTCCTTCAAAAACAAGCTAAGCAGCCCGTTCCGGGGCCACCTTCCCCTTGTCCCACCTGGAGAGCCATGAGGCAGCGCACGTGATGAGGCATAGACATCTCATTGTGGGTATCCAATTCTACCAATTCCCGCTCCAAAACAGGCTCTGCTCTGCAAACTGTAAGAGAACCCAGCCTAGTGAGAAACGTGGTTCCAAGGCACTATCACCTCTTCACCCAACGTTCCTATCTTCTCAGGGAGCATTTACCTGGAAGCCTAGTGGGCGTTTTGAAGGGGATCCTCATCACCATCCCACTTTATTTTTTAAGAAGCCCGCTGTAGCCACTATGGAAAACAGTATGGAGCTTCCTTAAAAAACTAAAAATAGAGTTACCATATGATCCAGCAATCCTACTCCTGGGCATATATCCAGAAAAGACAAAAGCTCTAATTCGAAAAGATACATGCATCCCTAATGTTCATAGCAGCATTATTTACAATGGCCAAGACATGGAAGCAACCTAAGTGTCCATCAACAGAGGAATGGATAAAGAAAGCGTGGCACATACATACAATGGAATATTACCCAGCCGTAAAAAAGAATGAAATAATGCCATTTGCAGCTACGTGGATGGACCTAGAGATTATCATACTAAATGAAGTAAGTCAGACAAAGACAAATACCATAGGATATCACTTATATGTGGAATCTAATTAGAAATGATACAAATGAACTTATTTACAAAACAAATAGACTTATAGACATAGAAAACAAACATGGTTACTGAAGGGGAAAGCAGGGGGGAGGGGTAAATTAGGAGTATGGGATTAACATATACACACTACTGTATATAAGATAGATAAACAACAAGGAACTACCTTATAGCACAGGGAACTATATTCAATATCTTGTAATAAACTATAATGGAAAAGAAGTTTTTAGAAAGCCTGTTGGCACGTGGGTTTTCCTGCCCTTTCTTATTTCACTGTTTGAAGTTCCATCAACAGGAGATTCACACAAATTAACACACATCATTTAAAAATCTCCTTCCAAGATCAATCTGATCCATCGATCTTTGTGAGAATTCTTTCTACCTGTGATTTCCTCTCTTACATGTGATGCTAACTGCACCAGCGGGCAGGGGGTGGAGGTGGGTGGGGAGGAAGGCTTATTGGAGGGTGCAGCAGAAGTCATTTTAGGTCTGAGGGGAGGAAAGAAGACCCCCTGTGGCTCTGCAGGGAAACCGTGCGGCTCCCCAGGGTTGCTCGGTCCCAGGACTCAGTGTGGTGGGAAATGCCAGATGCCCTGGCACAGCCTGCTTCACCCTGTCGCTGGTGTAGACCCCCCTTTCCATGGAACCAGGAGTCAACCCCTCTCCTCTACTCGATTTGGAGGGTCACCCTCCTTTAGTTTCTACTGGAAGGAGGGGGCGAGGGCTCCCGTTCCTCCTGAGTCGTCCACATGGCAGTGCCCTCTTGGGCCCCATGCACCCACCTGGGGTGCCCTGAGAGGGAGCGTCTCCCTCAGCCTGGGGTGAGAAGAGGGGGTGGCCCTGGTGCAGGTCTCAAGTCCCTTCATCTCCATGATGTCACCAAGGCTGTGCCCGTCCAGAAGGCTTTGCCCTAGGACAGAGCACTGGGTACAAGGGGCAAAAGCAGCAGGAACGTGAGCCTGTCTTGCCCTGGGGGCCTCTTGGGAAGGTACCAGTTCTGCCTGTGCTCCTGTGACTTCAGGTCTACTTCCTCTGGCAGCAAGCAAGTTGTTTTGCAAAGCTCCATGGAGACACCCCTGACCTCCTTGCTCTGCCGCCCAGGTCGTGGGGCTGCTTCAGGCCCGAGGCATGGGTACCAGGGCTCCACCAACACCGCTCCTGTCACGTCCTCCCTTGCCTCTCCTGTGGCCAAACCCAATGGTCAGTCCTCAGTCCTCACTTTGCCTTGGCTCCTGGGACACAGCCCTCTCTTGCCTTCCTTCTACCTCATGGTCCCTACTTCTCAGATGCAGCTGCTGGGCCCCAGGGCTCCAGGCATCACTTCCTTTGTCTGCCTTCACCCACTCCCTTGGTGATCTTGACCGACCGCCTCTACGTGCTGCTATATGACGACTTCCACATTTATGTCTCCAGTGCAGACTTCTGCAAACTCCAGACTCTGTCTACCTGTCTCCTTGACGACCCCCCTTGGAAATGGATTAGAATCTGAACTCAACATGTGCTGAGTCCAAGCACTCATCACCAGAAGCCTTTCTCAGCCCATTTGATGGCCCTGCCATGTAAGAATGAGGTATGTGTAATGAGATGGGGCTTCATAAACGTTGCTCTGTTTTTACTTTCCCAGGGCTGGGAAGGATCTGGTAAAATTTATCAACTTTCCAGGGGGCTCTGGAATCACACAGGTCTGTGTGTTCAAATACCAGCTCGGCTACGTACAGCGACGTGGCTTTGGGCAGGTGCCTCACGCTGTCTGGCCCGGCCTGGCTCACAGGGTTGTTGCCAGGGTCCATGGATGTGCACGCAGAGCCTGGCGCCTGTGTCCCTTTCTGTCCTGTCCTTGTACTGCCCTGAGGACAGAACTTCAGAAACATCCCAGGGACCCATGGACTGCCTCTTTGTTCCCACTGTGGCCCAGTGAGCACTTCCCTGTTGCTTCAATTCACCCTGACCTTGAGGGTTTGGCATATTTGCACGTGAAATAACATTGGCCTGGGGTGCCCTGGCCCGACCGCAGCCCTCTGATGGGCCAGGGTTCTGTAATGTGGGTGCTGGTTGGCTGTGGCCTCCTCTGGGGCACAGCCCACACCCCCCAGGCAGAGGCAGTACCCACATGGTGGTCTGTGCTTCTTATTTAGCACTTGTTCACTCAGAGCTCTTATCGCAGAGCTGGAGCTGAAGAGAAAGTGAAAGATTTGTGACCACCTAGAGGGGTGGCATAGGGAGGGTGGGAGGGAGGGAGACGCAAGAGGGAAGAGATATGGGAACATATGTATATGTATAACTGATTCACTTTGTTATAAAGCAGAAACTAACACACCATTGTAAAGCAATTATACTCCAATAAAGACGTTAAAAAATAAATAAAGAGGGGAAGCTAACGCATGTTTAGTGCTCACTACGCAGTAGGCACTGCTCTAGGGCTTTACAACGTGAACTTATTTAATCTGCCCCTGAAGTGGCACTACTGTCAGCCCCACTCACAGACCAGGGAATGGAGAGGAAGACAAGGTGACGGATTGGGGCAAGGTCACCCACACAGCTGGGAGGGGGCAGAGCTTCTGTCTGAAGCATGCATTTGGCTCCAGAGCCCATGCTCGTAACCATCACGCTGCCAGATTAGAGCTATCACTAATGGTCCTTTAGGCTCCAGGCCCAGGTGACAGAGGCCAGGCAGCTGGGCCACAGTGAGGGAGCTTGAAAGTAAATTCAACATAAAGGCAAAGACGTCGCTTCCTCTGGAGCCTGTGGTCCTTTTTTTTTTTCAACATCTTTATTGGAGTATAATTGCTTTACAATGTTGTGTTAGCCTATGGTCTTCCTATATACTTGATTCTGATCTTTCTTTCTTTTGCTTTTTTATGATGGAGAATTTCAAACCTGTACAAGAGAGACAAACCCACCCCACAACTTCAGTAGTGATGAGTCATGGCCAGTCCTGTCTCACCTGTTCTCACCCCCAGCCTCTGCCCCCTCCTCTGTCATTAATTAATTTTTTTTAAGTTTTTTTTTTAACATCTTTATTGGAGTATAATTGCTTTACAGTGGTGTGTTAGTTTCTGCTTTATAACAACGTGAATCAGCTATACATATACATATATCCCCA
This sequence comes from Delphinus delphis, assembly GCF_949987515.2. Taxonomy (NCBI): domain Eukaryota; kingdom Metazoa; phylum Chordata; class Mammalia; order Artiodactyla; family Delphinidae; genus Delphinus; species Delphinus delphis. The sequence goes on along the minus strand of NC_082700.1, from coordinate 66,873,881 downwards.
TATCTCTTCCTTCTTGTATCTCCCTCCCTCCCACCCTCCCTATCCCACCCCTCCAGGTGGTCACAAATCCTGTGTCATTTAGAAGCACATTCCAGACATTGTCTCGGTTCACCCTCAGATAGTTCAGGATGTAGCTTTAAAAGATGAAGATACCATTATTATGCCTTACAATTAACAGTTGTCCCTTAATATCATCAAATACCCAGTCAGTGTTACTTCCAATTGTCTCTTTAATGTCATACTTTTTTTTTTTTTTGATGAATGTTTGTAGCAGCTTCATTCATTATTGGCCAAAACTAGAAGCAATCAAGGTGTCCCTCAAAGAGAACTGATAAACGATTGGAAACTGTGGTACATCCATACAGTGGAATATCACTAAGTAATAAAGGGAAATGGTTTTCAAGGCACAAATGGTGTATATTGCTAAATGAGAGCAGCCAGTTTGAAAGGCTGCATACTATATGATTCAATGTATATGACATTCTAGGAAAGACAAAATGATCCAGGCAATAAACAGATCGTGGTCGACCAAAGTTGCTGTGGATAGGGTTGGAATAGATGAAGCACAGAGGATTTTCAGGGCAGGAAAACTATTCTATATGACATAATGGTGGATTAGGATTAATGATGCTATGCAAATATCATACTTTTTTAAAATTGTTTTTTTCATCATTAGTCACATGTTGAGAAGCAGATGTTTCTTTGGACTCTTTTTTTTTTTTTTAATATATTTATTTATTTATTTTTGGCTGTGTTGGGTCTTCATTGCTGCACTCGGGCTTTCTCTGGTTGCAGCAAGCAGGGGCTACTCTTCATTGTGGTGCGTGGGCTTCTCATTGCGGTGGCTTCTCTTGTTGTGGAGCACGGGCTCTAGGCACGCGGGCTTCAGCAGTTGCAGCACATGGGCTCAGTAGTTGTGGCTCATAGGCTCTAGTGTGCAGGCTCAGTGGTTGTGACACACGGGCTTAGTTGCTCCTTGACATGTGGATCTTTCCGGACCAGGGCTCGAACCCCTGTCCCCTGCATTGGGAGGCAGATTCTTAACCACTGCGCCACCAGGGAAGTCTGGACTCTTTTTAATCTATATGTTTCCCCTCCGCCTTTTAGTTCTTTGAAATTTACATGTTGAAGAAAGTGGGCCATTTGTCCCACAGGTCTTCCCACCGGATTTTGCAGATTGCATCCCTAGAATGTCCATTCCATCCTTTGTATTGCCTCTCTATGGGTATTTGGATCCAGAGGCTTGATCAGATGTAGATTTGGATTTTTTTTTTTTTTTTAGTACAACTGTCTTGGAGGTGGTAGTGCTTCCATTCCTGAGACAGAGAATGTCTTGTGGGGCTGATATGATCCTCAGTTCCATTCATTGATTAGAGGTTGCAAAATAGTGATGTTCTGTCATCACTTACTAACTGGACTTTTTCTCATAAGAAAAACCTCCCGTCATCCACCACTTGGTTAGCCCTCAGCACAGTTCATGTAGGAAAAGCAGACTGAATACTTAACTCTTTCCCTATAATTTACCAGTTCTCAAAACAATGACTTAGCTCACTAGCATCCTCCTACGTGACCAATTTGCTTTCTTCTTTCTAGTGCCCTCACGAATGCACAGATTTAAACATTTTATGGCGCACTGCAGTCGGCATTCTCACTGATGTTCAGATTGTCCCATCCTGGCCAGTGGGAGCCAGGCTGTTTGTGGTCCCTGAAGCCACGACCCTCGAAGTCCTGGATAACTTCCTTGCTCCTGGGTATCATGAGGTAGTCCAGACTCGTCTTGTCTATTTTCTGGCCCAGCCATGGCATCAGCCCATTCTCCCAGAATACCTGGGGTTTGTTGGTTAGAAATTTGCAAGCCACTGGTCTGGACACTAGGGATGCTCACTGTTCTGGGTTGGTCACTGGTTTTAGGTCTTTACAGTGGAAGAACTAGGAAACGCACGTCTATAAAATGCTAACCATCCCACATGAGCTCGTAATGCTACTTCCAACTCAGTCCAGGACTGCAGGTGCCCACTAACCTCTCCTGTCCTCCAACTCTATCCCCTTTCCTCCACACCGACAAGACTGGCTTTCGGGACATTCGGGATGGAATTTGCATACCACTAATTACCTACTTGCTTTATTCCATGTTACATACTTGACAACCTCAGAATAACAATACTGACACTCTCTCCAAAAATATAACTCAATAATACCAAGTGTTAGAAACAGTTTAAAACAATTTTTTGCAGTTATTTTGGTCCTTAGGTTTTATCCCACCAGGGATGTCCAGTTAAATTACTGCACTTCAAAGTCACTTGGACTAGTTAAGTTCATCTATATTATTTTGTTTTCGATTTGTAAAGATTGTTCTTTTGAAATTTAATCTTGCTTATGACTTGGTGAAAGACTTACGTAGCACGAAAAGACATGGAAGAAACTTAAATGCATACTGATTAGTGAAAGAAACCACCCTGCAGAGTCTACACACTGTGTGATTCCAACTAACCACATAGCCAACAGAACACACAATATACGTCACCACTTACTGTGGGATTTGCCAGTGTTCTGGAAAAGGCAAAACTGGGGAGACAATAAAAAGATCAGTGGTTGCCAGGGGTTAAGGCAGAGGAAGGATGACGAGGTGGAGCACAGAGGATTCTGGGGACAGTGCGAATACTCTGAACGCTACCATAATGGTGGACGCACGTCATCATACACTTGTCAGAATCCAAGAGTGAACCCTAATGTGAGCGATGGATTTGGCGTGATAATGGCACGTCAGCGTGGGTTCATAGAAGTGTGGCACTGTCCCGCTCTGGTGCGGGCTGTCCATGGGGGGCTGTGCTTGTGGGAGGGTGGAGAGGAAGGATGTGAGAACTCGCTGTGCTTTCCACTCAGTTATGCTGTGAACCCACCACTACTAAAAAATAAAGTCTTTTATTTATTGTTTTACTTCCCATAGTTCCCAGGTCAAATATATAAGAAAAAAGAGGTACATTTAAAGAAGTGTTACTTCTATGCTTGTCCCTCCGTTCTCTCCTACTCCTTAAAGAAAACCGATTTTAAATGTTTTGGAAGATCCGTCCGTTTCTTCAATACAAGACACAGCCCCGTGCCCCCTTCCTTAGATGCGTGGCAGCCTGCCCTCCCCACCTCGCACTCCCTCGGGAGATTTCTCTGTAGTTCTTGTACAGGTAACTTTCCATTCAAAGACTTGCTTTTGTTACTTGTGAAACATAGTAGTTTATGCAACTACTAATGAAATACCATCTCATTTTTCTTTCAGAGCAGTAAGAGCTAATAGTGCATTTGCAAATACATGGGCATCCGCGTAGCACATTTTGCTCTCTCTCTGTGGCTTTCAGCCTCCCGTCTCTCGTCCTGGGGCTGAGACACTGGCTCTCAGATGAATGCTGGGCCTCTGCCCCATCGCATCCTTCCCGGCACTAATGAGCCCTAAGACACTGGCCACTCGTCCAGCCCCATCTAAAGCCTTCGCATGCCTCCTAACCCCTCGGGTAATGGGAGCAAAGTCCCCTTGTAAAGAAAAATCAGTGTTCTGCTGATTTCGATGAATTGCCCTCCTGCTTCTCGAGGAAGGTCTCCATGGCTGAGCTGGGATGAACAGCGCTTGTCCCCCAAGGCAGGCTCACGCCTGTCCCCGCAGTGAGGCACCTGTGCGCAGAGAGCAAGTGTGCGCTACCCTGTCCCCCAGCCCCGCCACGTGGGGCTCTCACACACCAGGGTCTCTTTAATGGTGCAGATGCCGCTAGCCCAGGCTTTGCTGGGGGCGGGTGGGCTGCTGCGCTTGGCTGTAGTAAAAGGCAGGTTGATCCCAGACTTCATACCTTTAAAAGGACACTTAGAGACTAGCTCTAGGGTCGTCTTTAAAGGCTTAGTGGCATGTGTGTTTTGATGTCGGCTTGTGATCATAGAAACTTGGACTGGGGAGGGTCTTTGAAAGTCATGTGCCCAGTGGTTCTCAACTGGGAACAATTTTGGTTCGGTCCCCAGGGGACGTGTGGGGATGTTTGGAGCCTTTTTTAGGTTGTCACAGTCGGGGGTGGGGCTGCTGCTGAAATCTCGCGGGAAGAGCCCAGGGATGCGGCTGAGGGTCCTGCGCCGCGCAAGACGGCCCCCTACGGCAAGGAATTTCCCGGTCCCGCTGTCAGTAGTGCCGGCGTTGAGAGGCCTTGATCCCATCCCTTGCTGGTCAAGGTGTGGTCTGCAGACCAGCAGCCTCGAACACACGAGCACGTGGAGCTTGTGAGATGGAGGGTCTCGGTCTCCACCCCAACCTCTGACTCAGAATCTACGTTTCAACAAGGTTCATCTGTCCAGTAAGGTCTGGGAATCGCTGCTCTAAGCAACCCCCCGTCTCCCACCCAAAGCCAAGGGGCCTGGCAGCAAAAGTCAACTCTCCCGCCAAAACGCAGCGCTCAGCTAAAGCTTTGTCTAAATAGCCAGCTATTTTAGTATCTTCAATATATTTATTTTAAGGAATGATTTAGCCTAATGGAATTCTATGTATGCACCATATGATGTGTGAAAACAGGTACGACCATCATTTCGATTTTTAATCTTAAGAAGATTCCACAAACCTTTCAGTAGCGTGTTCCAGTGTTTTGAAGCTCCGTGAAGGCTGTTGGTTGGAGCATCTGCTCGTCGGTTACAGAGGATGCAGCTTTGAAACCCTCCGCCCACCCAGCCCCAGTTATTTCCTGAGTATCAGAATAACCTGCCTGGAACGTGAGCCTCAGAAGGGCAGAGATGGGGTCTCCTTCTCATTTGGTCTCTCCTGGTGCCAAGCGCAGTGCCTGGCGGTGAGTGGACGCTCCACATGTTGGATGAAAGGAATTGAGAGACGCTGGGGGAGAGAGTGGGGGGAAGGAGAGTGAGAGAAGGAGGGAGGGAGGCTCCCTCCACAAGACATTGAGGACACAGACGTGGACATCCAGGAGAGCCAGGCTCCCCCAAGTGCAGCCTCACAGCGGTCACCTCCACCACTCGGAGGGGCTGGGAGAGCAGTGAGCTAGCAGAGCTGGTCAGTTCCGTCCAGTCCCCTCTCCGGCTGAGAATTACTTCCGAATGTTCTTCTATCTGAAGGTCATCAGCTTGAAGTCGTCACTTTCTCCCTCTGTGCCCACAGCAACACACCACTTCCGGAATGGTCATCTCCATGACTGGCCAAGAGCTCTAGGCAAGAACCTGAACCTGACCCTGAGCGGTCTGCCCACTCTTGGTTGCCCTCATTCATTCGTAAGCAGAAGCTCAAGGGCTGGCATTGTGTCTCAGTAGGAGAGCTGTCACTGTGATGATGCCTGTTACTGTGCTGATAAAGCATGTGCCTGAGTGCTTTGCGCTTATCTTGTTTTTCTTCACCACTTCAGAGTGAGCCACACAACAGGAGAAGGAGGCTCAAAGGGTACAGTGATGTGCTGGCAGTCAGGACCAAAACCCCAAGTGTCCCAGGCCAGTGCTTCCTGAGCCAGTGCAAACAGCAGTAGCTCACGGGCTGCTTAAGAGATGATAAGGCAAGAAAAGACAGGCCTTTCCTCATTAATATTAAGGCTTTAATATGTTGAACTAATTTATGTATATTTCACATTGTTCCAGAAATAATTTCAGGTGGAAGGTGGGTAGAAAGAAGAAAACCAAGCCAGGAACATAAAAGAGAGGCAAGAGTGGAGCTGAGACAAAATTGCGTATAATTAAAGACCTAGACTTTTGCCCACAGGAAAGCGTACACATTTGGCGTTTTAGGTGCCAGTGGAAAAAGAAACTCAATTTTCAGTAGGTGACTAAAACAGTTGCTGAAGGAAAACATAAGCGGTCCTGAAACTGAGATAGGACATGAACTTCTTAGGGTCCCTAAAGAATGGCCGTCTCAGCAGCAAGCTTCCAATAGACCTTGTGTATCAAGAAGCCGAGGGCACCACGTGGAAGGGCAGCTCAACCAAAGAGGTTCTACAAGGGGCGCACCATGCAGTCCCAGCACACAGCCCTGCAGGTCTGCTTCCTTCCAGGGGTGGACCTGAGTCACCAAAGTCCACCTCCGCTCATGACCACCATCCCCCTCCCAGCACCCTGCTCTCCGGCCTGTTGCCCAAGACTCTGAATCTCCCAGCTTCTGAGAACAGCCCTTTCTTAGACTTTGCATCTTCCCAAGGGCTCCAGCATCCCTCCTTCCCCACCTTGTCCCCACCAGAAACAAAAGCATGGCCAACGTCCATGGGAGGCTGGAGAGCAGATGGCTGAGCTCTTGGGCTCCGGAGTCAAGGGGCCTGGGCTTAGATTCTGGCTCTGCCACCTCCTGAAAGTGGACTTGGAGCCAGTAGCTCATCTCTGCCTTAATAAATGGAGGATAATAATAGCATCCACCTACCTACCAGAGTAAAAGGGATGCTACAGTCATTCAGCAAATACTTCTTGAGCTCCTATTATGTGCCAGGCAGTGTTCTGGGCCTTTGGGATATACCAGGCCCCCAAAGACCCCTTGTCCTGTGCTTTCCTTCACTCAGTGCAGCATAAGAGTTTGTACTGAAGGCATCTAAGAAAGAGGCTAGGTAACAGGGGTGCTGTAACAGGACCTGGGGTCTTCCTGCCCTGAAAAGCTTCCTAGAGCAGCATGAGAAAAGACAAGGAAAAATGATGTCAATATGGCCTTAGGCTCATGCGAATAAAGTATATGGCAGCAGTCTTGCCTTTCCTGCCATGTTGATGAACACATATTTTTGATATTTTTGCCTCTAAAAAACCCCCTGTAACTCTCATGTTTCACTGTTGGGAGTATAATTGGTACAAACACTTGGAAAAACTATCCGGGATTGCATATTAAAAATGACCACACATATACCTTATGAACCAGCCTTCGGCAGAAGATATCCAAGAGAAATGCTTTATAAATATATAATAAAAGACGTACACAAAAGTGTTCACAACACTAAGAGCCAAAAGGTAAAAACAACCCAAAATGCCCATCAACAGGAGAATGAGCAGATAAACGGTGGTGTATTTACACAATGGAATGCAATCCACAAAGAGAAATGAACGTGGTTCAAGTACACAAACACATGTGTGAATCTGATGAACGTAATGTTGGATGAAAGAAGTCAGACGTGAAGAGTACATACCGCATGATTCCATTTATATGAAGTTCAAAGTCACCATCAGTGTTAGCAGGTGGCAGAGTGGTTACTTTTAGGTGGCTTAGTGACTGGCACAAGGGGTGCTTCTGAAACTACAAGAATGTTCTATTTTTTATTTAGGTGATATGTGAATGCACTTGGGTGAAAATCTCTCCAGCTGTATGTTTGTGATCTGGCTAGGACTTCCAGTACAATTTCTTTTAACTCATGGATTTTAAAAATGGAGATATCATTCCCATACCGTAAAATTCACCCTTTAAGCATATAATTCAGTAGTTTTTAGAATGTTCATTGTACACTCTCACCAGTGTATAGTTCCAGACCATCTCCATCACTCCAAAAGGAGACCCTGCACCTACTAACAGTCAGTCCCCACCCCCTTTCCTCCCTGCTTCTGGCAGCTGTTACTCTACTTTCTATCTCTGTGGATTTGACTAGTTTGAACGTTTATATAAGTAAATTCCTATGGTGGGCTTTTGTTTCTGGCTTCATTCACTTAGCATAATGTTTTCAAGGCTCATCCTTGTTGTAGCCTGTGTCATTCCTTTTTATGACTGAATAATATCCCATTGTATGGATAGGGCCACATTTTGTTTATCCTTTATCCGGTGATGGACATTTTGGTTGTTTCACTTTTTGGCTATTGTGAATAATGCTGCTATGAATATTTGTGTGCATGTTTTTGTCTTTTCAACTCTCTTGTGCCACACCTAGTAGTGGAATTTCTGGATACAAGATTGAATAGAAGTAGCTGGGAGCAGGCATCCTTGGCTTTGTTTCTGATCTGAGGGGAAAGGGGGCCTTCGTCAAGTTGATGAAGTTCCTTCTAGTCCTAGTTTGCTGAGTGTTTTTAACATGAAAAGTTGTTGGAGGTCGTCAAATGTTTTTTCCTGTACTTATTGAAATAATGTGGTTTTACCATTTATTCTATTAATATGGTGTGTTACATTGATTTTTGTATGTTAAATCTTGCATTCCTGGGATAAATCCTACTTAGTCATGCATAATCCTTTTTGTTTGTTGCCAGATTCAGTTTGTTAGTATTTGTTGGGAAGTTTCTTCTATATTCGTAAAGGATACTGACCTTTTCTTGTGATGTCTTTATCTAGTTTTGGTATTAGGGAAATACTGGCCTCATAGAATGAGCTGGAAAGTGTTTCCTCCCCTTCTGTTTTTTTCAAAGAGCTTCTAAAGATTTGACATTAATTCTCCTTTTAATGTTTGGTAGAATTCACCCATGAGGTCATCTGGGCTTACGTTTTTCTTTGGGAGACGTTTCTATTTACTAATTCAATCTCTTTATTTGTTATAGGTGTATTCAGACTTCCTATTTCTTGTTGAATCAATTCAGTAGTTTGTATCTTTCTAGGAATTTTTCCTTTTCATTTAGATTATCAATTATCAATTTAGATTATTGAATGGTTGACATATAACTGTATGTTACATCTGTATATGTTATAAACGCAACAACATAATGTTATTGATTTGCATAATTTTGTTTTCTTAAAAAAATTAAGAGTCGATAATTTAAAAAGTCTACTTATACGGTGTTTTATATTTACCCTCAAATTTACTATTTCCAGCACCCTTAATTTTTTCAGGTTACTATCTGTTGTCATTTCCTTTCAGCCTGAAGTACTTCCTTTAGTATTTCTTGTAAGGCAGGTTTGCTAGCAACACATTACCCCAATCTTTATTTAACTGGAGTATTTTTATGCTTTTATCCTTGAAGAATAATTCTGCTAGATACAGCCATCGCAAATCTACTGTTAAGCCCATCTAGTGAGTTTTTCATTTTGGCTACTGTTCTTTTCAACTATAGAATTTCCACTTGCTTCCTTGTGATAGTTTCAAATTTTTTTGTTGTTATTTTCTTATTTGTTAAGTCACCATCAACATATTTTCCTTTAATTCTCTGAACATGGCTTCCTTTAATTCTTTGGACACAATTATAAAAGCTGCAAAGCATTTTTTCTGTGAAATGCAGCCTCTGGGCCCATTCAGTCAGTTCCTGTTGATTGTGTTCTCTTGCGGAATGGGGGCTGGGGGCGGGTAACACTTTCCTGCTACTTCACCTGTCTCATACTTTTTTGTTGAAATTGGACATTTTAGATACCATATTGTTACAACTCTGAATTCTGGTTTTTATCCTGAGCCCCATATGTCATTTCTATTTTTCTGGAATTGTCCATTTCATATGTATTTTTAAATTTATTGCCACATATTAATCAGAATATCCAAAATTTATTTTGTTGTTGTTGTTGTTTGGTTGGTTTGTTTGTTTTTTGCGGTACGCCGGCCTCTCACTGTTGTGGCCTCTCCCGTTGTGGAGCACAGGCTACAGACGCGCAGGCTCAGCGGCCATGGCTCACGGGCCCAGCTGCTCCGCGGCATGTGGGATCTTCCCGGACCGGGGCACAAACCCGTGTCCCCTGCATCGGCAGGTGGAGTCTCAACCACTGCACCACCAGGGAAGCCCAAAAATTTATTTTTTAATATTAAAATTTAAGAGTACAAGAATAAAAATTCTTCAAGTTTAAAATAGTTTCATTATTTTTAAAAAGGCGTCTTTTTTGGGACTCCCCTGGTGGCTCAGTGGTTAAGAATCCACCTGCCAATGCAGGGGACACAGGTTTGATCCCTGGTCTGGGAAGATCCCACCTTCTGCGGAGTAACTAAGCCTGTGCACCACAACTACTGAGCCTGCAAGCCACAACTACTGAGCCTGTGTGCCACAACTACTGAAGCCCGCACGCCTGGAGCCTGTGCTCCGCAACAAGAGAAGCCACCGCAATGAGAAGCCCTCACACCACATGAAGAGTAGCCCCCGCTCGCCACAACTACAGAAAGCCCGTGTGCAGCAACAAAGACCCAACGCAACCAAAAATAAATAAAATAGAAAAAATAAAAAGGCGCCTTTTTAAAAGAGATTATAAGGCAATTTTCAATATATTTGTATAACAGAGAAAAATTTAACACCAACAAAAAATGAATGAGAAACCTCTGTTTCTTACTTCTGATTTGGAAAGCCATCTAAGATAAAGTTTTAAGCTTAAAAAAACCGAGGTGCAGAATGGTGTATATAATCTGTGCCATTTATATATGTGCTACCATTTGCTTGTATGAACCTAAATTATCTCTGGAAGACAATTTGGCTGTTGGGAAGAGAAGCAGGTAGTTGGGGAATAGGATGGGAAGAAGAGTTTATATTGTCTTTTATACTATTTCCAATTTTTTAATATTTAAAAATTAATTTTGGATAGTGGCTTCTGACTGTTAAGATAATGAACACTTAATAAGTACTCATAACAGGCAGGCATGTGTTAACTCATTGGGTCCTTACAATAATGCTAAGAGATAAGTACTATGTGAAGCCCCATTTTACAGATGAGGTAACTGAGACACACAGACCCCCACAAAGCTGGACATCCAAGCTGCTAAAGCCAGTGAGTGGTGGAAATGGATTTCGGGCCCAGGCTCTTAAGATCCCGTATGATATTTGGCTCCTTACACAGCTTCCTCTTCTTCACGGGCCACCTGAACACAGAAAAGTCACCCATTAGTGTGCACAGCCCATCCCACAAGACTGCAAATCCTACGCCAGGGAGGGCTTCTCATTTTTAATATGACTCACATAATAGATGCTCAGTAAATATTTCTGAACAAAGGAACAAATCCTCCTCAGGGTACTTTTTATACACTGGGTATAAAATCTTTATTTTCTCAGGTTGCCCTGAAAAAGACATAAAACACATTTCCAAAGGTTAGAGATGCTAAGGGGCGACCTAAGAGTCAGGAAGTTTAAGACAAAATGTTCTGAAGCCTCTCACGTCCGTCTCTGAGCCCACAGCCTTCTCGGGGTGTGTCCCTGGGAAACGTTGCTTGTGTACAGGCAGCTCAGGCCATTCGTGCATGTGAGACATGTGTGCAGTATTACAAACCACCCAGTCCTTCCTCTGGTGCTGGCTGTAGCTCAGAGGCTTCCCGCCTGCCTCTGCCCATCTCCTTCCCTGTCTCCTTCCCCTGCTCCCTGCCCCCGTGAGGTCCAAAGTCACAGAGATTATCTAGTAGAACCCAGTGAACTATCACTCACTGGCTCTGACACATGTTTTCCCATTTAAACATCTCTGAAATCAGTTGCCTCCTGTACCTAGTGATAAGAAAGCCTTGTGTCATCGTTTAATCGTTGTTATTTTCTTTCTTAGTGATCCATACAGCTTCTTGCAGTAGTTGGGAGCTTAGCTTTGGTGAAATTGGGGCGGGGGTGGGGGGCAAAAGGACAGGCAGAAGTTTAGTTCCTCTAAGAACTGATGCTCAACTCAGTTTTGACTCTATGCTTGGATTTGGGATATTCCAGAGTCACATGATGAATAATAATGTAAAAACAGTACCTATACAGCCCTTGTTATATGCCACACACTGAATGTAGACTACCTCTCCCCTTTGCCACAGCCCAAACAGATCAGTAGCTCCGTTTAGAGAGAGAGGAAACTGAAAGTTAGAGAGATCGAGTACCCAGGCCTTGCTTCTGTGCTCCCCAACCAGCCAAATGTGTGGTCTGTCGGCCCTTCTCCCTGTTATTTAAAAACATCTTCCTGAAGGACCTTCAAGATGGCAGAGGAGTAAGACGTGGGGATCACTTTCCTCCCCACAAATACATCAAAAATACATCTACCTGTGGAACAACTCCTACAGAACACCTACTGAACGCTGGCAGAAGACCTCAGACTTCCCCAAAGGCAAAAAACTCCCTACGTACCTGGGTAGGGCAAAAGAAAAAAGAGAAAACAGAGGCAAAAAAATAGGGATGGAACCTGCACCACTCGGAGGGAGCTGTGAAGGAGGAAAGGTTTCCACACACTAGGAAGCCCCTTCACGGGCGGAGACGGGGGGTGGCGGCGGGGGAGCTGCGGAGCCGTGGAGGAGAGCACAGCAACAGGGGTGCAGAGGGCAAAGCGGAGAGATTCCCTCACAGAGGATCAGTGCCGACCAGCACTCACCAGCCTGAGAGGCTTGTCTGCTCACCCGCCAGGGCGGGTGGGGGCTGGGAGCTGAGGCTCAGGCTTTGGAGGTCAGACCCCAGGGAGAGGACTGGGGTTGGCTGCGTGAACACAGCCTGAAGGGGCTAGTGCACCACAGCTAGCTGGGAGGGAGTCTGGGGAAAAGTCTGGACCTGCCTAAGAGGCAAGAGACCATTGTTTTGGGGCGCAAGAGGAGAGGGGATTCAGAACACCTAAATGAGCTGCAGAGATGGGCACGAGCCACGGCTATCAGCGCAGACACCAGAGACGGGCATGAGACGCTAAGGCTGCTGCTACAGCCACCAAGGAGCCCGTGTGCAAGCTCAGGTCACTATCCACACCTCCCCTCCCGCTAGCCTGTGCAGCCCGCCGCTGCCAGGATCCCGTGATCCAGGGACAACTTCCCTGGGAGAAAAGAGGGTGCGCCTCAGGCTTTCACGTCTCGCTGGCCTCTGCCACCACACGCTTGCCCCGCATCCGTACCCCTCCCTCCCCCCCGGCCTCAGTGAGCCAGACCCCCTAATCAGCCACTCCATTAACCCCCTCCTGTCTGGGCAAAGAACAGACGCCAGAGGGCGACCTACATGCAGAGGCAGGGCCAAATCCAAAGCTGAACCCCAAGAGTTGTGCGAACTAAGAAGAAAAAGGGAACTCTCCCCCAACAGCCTCAGGAGCAGCAGATTGTTTCTCCACAATCAACTTAATGTACCCTGCATCTGTGGAATACCTGAATAGAAAATGAATCACCCCAAAATTGAGGCGGTGGACTTTGGGAGCAACTGTAGACTTGGGGTTTGCTGTCTGCGACTGACTTGTTTTTGATTTATATGTTTATCTTAGTTTAGTTTTTAGTGCTTGTTATCATTGGTGGATTTGTTTATTGGTTTGGTTTCTCTCTTCTTTTTTTATTTTAATAATTAAAAAAATTTGTCTTAATAACATTATTTTTTCCTTTTTTTTTCCTCCCTTTTCTTCTGAGCCGTGTGTCTGACAGGGTCTTGGTGCTCTGACTGGGTGTCAGGCCTGAGCCTCTGAGGTAGGAGAGCTCAGTTTGGAACATTGGCCCACCAGAGACCTCCCAGCCCCACGTAATATCAATTGCGAGAGCTCTCCCAGAGATCTCCATCTCAACACTAAGACCCAGCTCCACTCAATGACCAGCAAGCTCCAGTGCTGGACACCCCATGCCAAACAACTAACAAGACAGGAACACAATCCCACCCATTATCAGAGAGGCTGCCTAAAATCATACTAAGTTCACAGACACCCCACAACACACCACTGAACATGGTCCTGCCCCCCAGAAAGACAGGATCCAGCCTCATCCACCAGAATACAGTCACCAGTCCCCTCCACCAGGAAGCCTACACAACCCACTGAACCAAGCTTAGCCACTGGGGGTAGACACCAAAAACAATGGGAACTACGAACCTGCAGGCTGCAAAAAAGGAGACCCCAAAGACAGTAAGTTAAGAAAAATGAGAAGACAGAGAAATACGCAGTAGATGAAGGAGCAAGGTAAAAACCCACCGGACCAAACAAATGAAGAGGAAATAGGCAGTCTACCTGAAAAAGAATTCAGAGTAATGATAGTAAAGATGATCCAAAATCTTGGAAATAGAATGGAGAAAATACAAGAAACGTTTAACAAGGACCTAGAAGAACTAAAGAGCAAACAAACTGATGAATAACAGAATAAATGATATCAAAAATTCTCTAGAAGGAATCAATAGAATAACTGAGGAAGAAGAACGGATAAGTGACCTGGAACATAAAATAGTGGAAATAACTACCACAGAACAGAATGAAAAGAATTGAGGACAGTCTCAGAGAGTTCTGGAACAACATAAATGCACCAACATTTGAATTATAGGGGTCCCAGAAGAAGAAGAGGAAAAAAAAAAGGGGACTGAGAAAATATTTGAAGAGATTATAGTTGAAAACTTCAGTAACATGGAAAAGGAAATAGTCAGGTCCAGGAAGCGTAGAGAATCCCATACAGGATAAATCCAAGGAGAAACATGCCAAGACACATATTAATCAAACTATCAAAAATTAAATACAAAGAAAAAATATTAAAAGCAGCAAGGGAAAAGCAACAAATAACATACAAGGGAATCCCCATAAGGTTCACAGCTGATCTTTCAGCAGAAACTCTGCAAGCCAGAAGGGAGTGACAGGACCTATTTAAAGTGATGAAAGAGAAAAGCCTACAACCAAGATTACTCTACCCAGCAAGGATCTCATTCATATTCGACAGAGAAATTAAAACCTTTACAGACAAGCAAAAGCTAAGAGAATTCACCACCAAACCAGCTTTACAACAAATGCTAAAGGAACTTCTCTAGGCAGGAAACACAAGAGAAGGAAAAGACCTACAATAAGAAACCCAAAACAATTAAGAAAATGGTAATAGGAACATACATATTGATAATTACCTTAAATGTAAATGGATTAAATGCTCCAACCAAAAGACATACACTGGCTGAATGGATACAAAAACAAGACCCGTATATATGCTGTCTACAAGAGACCCACTTCAGACCGAGGGACACATACAGACTGAAAGTGAGGGGATGGAAAAAGATATTCCATGCAAGTGGAAATCACAAGAAAGCTGGAGTAGCAATTCTTATATCAGACAAAATAGACTTTAAAATAAAGACTATTACAAGAGACAAAGAAGGACACTACATAATGATCAAGGGGTCAATCCAAGAAGCTATAACAATTGTAAATATTTATGCACCCCAACATAGGAGCACCTCAATACATAAGGCAAATGCTAACAGCCATAAAAGGGGAAACTGACAGTAACACAGTAATCGTAGGGGACTTTAGCACCCCATTTTCACCAATGGACAGATCATCCAAAATGAAAATAAATAAGCTTTAAATGACACATTATACCAGATGGACTTAATTGATATTTATAGGACATTCCATCCAAAAACAACAGAATACACTTTCTTCTCAAGTGCTCATGGAACATTCTCCAGGATAGATCATATCTTGGGTCACAAATCAAGCCTTGTTAAATTTAAGAAAATTGAAATCGTATCAAATATCTTTTCCGACCACAACACTATGGGACTAGGTATCAATTACAGGAAAAAAAACTGTAAAAAATACAAACATATGGAGGCTAAACAATACACTACTAAATAACCAAGAGATCACTGAAGAAATCAAAGAGGAAATCAAAAAGTACGTAGAAACAAATGACAGTGAAAACATGACGACCCAAAACCTATGGGATGCAGCCAAAGCAGTTCTAAGAGGGAAGTTTATAGCAATACAATCCTACCTCAAGAAACAAGAAACATCTCAAATAAACAACCTAACCCTACACCTAAAGCAATTAGAGAAAAAAGAACAAAAAAAACCCCAAAGTTAGCAGAAGGAAAGAAATCATAAAGATCAGATCAGAAATAAATGAAAAAGAAATGAAGAAAATGATAGCAAAGATCAATAAAACTAAAAGCTGGTTCTCTGAGAAGATAAACAAAATTGATAAACCATTAGCCAGACTCATCAGGAAAAAAAGGGAAAAGACTCAGATCAACAGAATTAGAAATGAAAAAGGAGAAGTAACAACTGACACTGCAGAAATACAAAGGATCATGAGAGATTACTACAAGCTACTATATGCCAATAAAATGGACAACCTGGAAGAAATGGACAAATTCTTATAAAAGCATAACCTTCTGAGACTGAACCAGGAAGAAATAAAAAATATAAACAGACCAGTCACAAGCACTGAAATTGAAACTGTGATTAAAAATCTTCCAACAAACAAAAGCCCAGGACCAATGGCTTCATGGGTGAATTCTATCAAACATTTAGAGAAGAGCTAACAGCTATCCTTCTCAAACGCTTCCAAAATATAGCAGAGGGAGGAACACTCCCAAACTCATCCTATGAGGCCACCATCACCCTGATACCAAATCCAAACAAAGATGTCACAAAAAAAGAAAACTACAGGCCAATATCACTGATGAACATAGATGCAAAAATCCTCAACAAAATACTAGCAAACAGGGCTTCCCTGGTGGCGCAGTGGTTGAGAGTCTGCCTGCCGATGCAGGGAACACGGGTTCGTGTCCTGGTCTGGGAAGATCCCACATGCCACAGAGTGGCTGCGCCTGTGAGCCATGGCCGCTGAGCCTGCGCGTCCGGGGCCTGTGCTCCGCAATGGGAGAGGCCACGACAGTGAGAGGCCTGTGTACCGCAAAAAAAAAAAAAATAATACTAACAAACAGAATCCAGCAGCACATTAAAAGGGTCATACACCATGATCAAGTGGGGTTTATTCCAGGAATGCAAGGATTCTTCAATATATGCAAATCAATCAACATGATACACCATATTAACAAATTGAAGGAGAAAAACCATGTGATCATCTCAATAGATGCAGAGAAAGCTTTCGACAAAATTCAACACCGATTTATGATAAAAACCCTCAAGAAAGTAGGCATAGAGGGAACTTACCTCAACATAATAAAGGCCGTATATGACAAACCCACAGCCAACATCGTTCTCAATGGTGAAAAACTGAAACCACTTCCTCTAAGATCAGGAACAAGGCAAGGTTGCCCACTCTCACCACTATTATTCAACATAGTTTGGGAAGTTTTAGCCACAGCAATCAGAGAAGAAAAAGAAATAAGAGGAATCCAAATCGGAAAAGAAGTACAGCTGTCACTGTTTGCAGATGACATGATACTATACATAGAGAATCCTAAAGAGGCTACCAGAAAACTACTAGTGCTAATCAATGAATTTGGTAAAGTAGCAGGATACAAAATTAATGCACAGAAATCTCTTGCATTCCTATACACTAATGATGAAAAATCTGAAAGAGAAATTAAGGAAACACTCCCATTTACCATTGCAACAAAAAGAATAAAATACCTAGGAATAAACCTACCAAAGGAAGACCTGTATGCAGAAAACTGTAAGACACTGATAAAAGAAATTAAAGATGATACAAACAGATGGAGAGATACACCATGTTTTTGGACTGGAAGAATCAACATTGTTGAAAATGACTCTACTACCCAAAGCAATCTACAGATTCAGTGCAATGCCTATCAAGTTATCAGTGGCATTTTTCACAGAACTAGAACAAAAAATTTTACAATTTGTATGGAAACACAAAAGACCCCAAATAGTCAAAGCAATCTTGAGAAAGAGAAACAGAGCTGGAGGAATCAGGCTCCCTGACTGCAGACTATACTACAAAGCTACAGTAATCAAGACAGTATGGTACTGGCACAAAAACAGAAATATAGATCAATGGAAGAGCGTAGAAAGCCCAGAGATAAACCCATGCACATATGGTCACCTTATTTTTGACAAAGGAGGCAAGAATATACAATGGATAAAAGACAGCCTCTTCAATAAGTGGTGCTGGGAAAACTGGACAGCTACATGTAAAAGAATGAAATTAGAACACTTCCTAACACCATACACAAAAATAAACTCAGAATGGATTAAAGATCTAAATGTAAGGCCAGACTTTATAAAACTCTTAGAGGAAAACATAGGCAGAACACTCTATGAAATAAATCAAAGCAAGATCCTTTTTGACCCACCTCCTAGAGTAATGGAAATAAAAACAAAAATAAACAAATGGGACCTAATGAAACTTAAAAGCTTTTACATAGCAAGACAACCCTCAGAATGGGAGAAAATATTTGCAAATGAAGCAACCGACAAAAGATTAATCTCCAAAATATACAAGCAGCTCTTGCAGCTCAATATGAAAAAAACCAACCCAATCCAAAATTGGGCAGAAGACCTAAATAGACATTTCTCCAAAGAAGGTATACAGATTGCCAACAAACATATGAAAGGATACTCAACATCACTAATCATTAGAGAAATGCAAATCAAAATCACAATGAGGTATTTGATGTTTGTAGACATCAAAATGTCTACAAACAATAAATGCTGGAGAGGGTGTGGAGAAAAGGGAACCCTCTTGCACTGTTGGTGGGAATGTAAATTGATGCAGCCACTATGGAGAACAGTTTGGAGGCTCCTTAAAAAACTAAAAATAGAACTACCATATGACCCAGCAATCCCACTACTGGGCATATACCCTGAGAAGACCATAATTCAAAAAGAGTCATGTACCACAATGTTCACTACAGCTCTATTTACAATAGCCAGGACATGGAAGCAACCTAAATGTCCATTGACAGATGAATGGATAAAGAAGATGTGGCACATATATACAATGGAATATTACTCAGCCATAAAAAGGAACGAAATTGAGTTATTTGTAATGAGGTGGATGGACCTAGAGTCTGTCATACAGAGTGAAGTAAGTCAGAAAGAGAAAAACAAATACCGTATGCTAACACATATATATGGAATCTAAAAAAAAAAAAATAAGGTTCTGAAGAACCTAGGGGCAAGACGGGAATAAAGACACAGACATAGAGAATGAACTTGAGGACACGGGTTGGGGCGAAGGGGAAGCTGGGACGAAGTGAGAGAGTGACATGGACATATATACACTACCAAATGCAAAATCGATAGCTAGTGGGAAGCAGCTGCATAGCACAGGGAGGTCAACTCGGTGCTCTGTGACCACTTAGAGGGGTGGGATAGGGAGGGTGGGAGGGAGACACAAGAAGGTGGGGTTATGGGGATATGTGTATACATATAGCTGATTCACTTTGTTATACAGCAGAAATTAACACAACAGTGTAAAGCAATTATACTCCAATAAAGATGTATAAAAACCCCCATAAACTCACCTCTAGGCACGTTCTCATGAGAAGAGTGAAAAACTTAGAAGGAAACCTACAGTGAAAAAAATAAATGAACTCTGCAGCTACACTGATGCTGGAAGACAAGAGGCCATGTCTTCGTAATTCTGAGGGAAATTGAATTCCAACGAAGAAGTTCATTCAGGTGTAAGAGCAAAATGAAGATGTTTTCAGGCAGGTAGAAAATGTGTTTGCCAAGCACCCTTTCTGATTATGTTCTCCAAGGAAGGAAAGGAAGGGGAGAAGGAAGGAGGGAGGAAGTCAGTGAGTCATGGGATCCAACAGCAGAAATCCTAACGGAAAGAGCCCTGGAGGGGAGTCCCAGCAGGACTGTGCCCCAAGCCCACAGGGCACTCAGCCCTGATGGGAGCCAGATGTAAGGGTGAACCCTCTAGAAGAAAGTGGTTTCCATGTAATAGCATGATTAGAGAGTTGGATAATCTTCAGAATAAAGTGAAAGCGTGTGCTTATTCTAGCAGTAAGAAAAAAGCTAAACGCAATTATGAAAAAGAAGAAGAAAAGCTATACAACAGTTGTGTAAGGCAAACTAAAACGTGCCTCAAATGGAACCAGTGGTGGGGCTTAGAAAAGAAATCCATTTGACAGTGACATCTGGAACATTCTGCTTGGCACAGGAGTGAAACACTGGAACCACGGAGTAAATGTAATCAGAAAAGGTACCATGAAAATGTAATCATATTCTATTGCCTGACTCTGCAGTGAACATTTACAATTTCAATAGCATAATGGTGTTTATTAGATTTTGATTTATTTATTTTTTAAATCAATTTTATTTATTTATTTATTTTTGGCTGCGTTGGGTCTTTGTTGCAGCGCGTGGGCTTTCTCTAGTTGCGTCGAGCGGGGGCTACTCTTCGTTGCGGTGCGCGGGCTTCTCATTGCGGTGGTTTCTCTTGTTGCGGAGAACAGGCTCTGGGCGCGTGGGCTCGGTAGTTGTGGCTCCCGGGCTCTAGGGCACAAGCTCAGTAGTAGTTGCACGGGCTTAGTTGCTCCGCATCATGTGGGATCTTCTCTGATCACGGATGGAACTCATGTCCCCTGCATTGGCAGGCGGATTCTTAACCACTGGGGAAGTCCCCTTTTATTCTTAAAGAAAGGAAGTGCAGAATCCTCCATAAATGCTTTCCACACTCACACTCCACCTAAAGACACAAGTCCGGGCACCGCGCACACATTAAACTGAGCAGCCTTCCACCCACTTTTGCTTCCCTGCGCAGACGTAGTGCTTTCCCAGGCAGTGCTTTCCAGAGTGCGGTCCCCTGAGCAACAGCTGTCAACCTCACCTTAGCACTTGTTAGAAACGCAAATTCTCGAGCCCCACCCCGACCTACTGAGTCAGCAAATCCAGCTGAGGCCGAGGGCCCTGAATTTCATGCTCCTTCCCCGTGGCTCAGATGCGCGCTCAAGCTGGGGCGTCCCCGGCCCAGGTCCCCCCTGTCACCCGCGCTATGCCTCTGGCCGGCCCCCGAGGGCCAGGGGTGTCTGAACAGCGGAGTCCAGGTGCCGGCTACGGACAGGTGTCCCTCTGCTGGGGCTCCAGGGTCTCTGACCTCTGCCTCTGCCGTTCCACCGCCTCCAAGGGTGGAGCCCTGCTGCCCCGCCCGAGCGCCTCCAGCTACACAGGTGCTGGGCAGGGCCTGCACACCAAGTCACAGGAAGCAACGCCTTAGCAAAAAGTCCTCCGTCCTGGACTCCTCGCTCGCCAGTCGCAGGGAGCCCTCGGAGCCGCCACCATGGGTAGGCGCGCGGGGCCGGGGTCGCGGGGAGCCCGGCGCAGGGGCTGCGCAGTCGGGGCGCCGCGGAGGGGTCGCCGAGGGGCGGGGCCGGGCTGCCACGCAGGTCCCCGCGGTCGCCGGCGGCTGGCGGACCTGCGGGCGGAGCCGGCAACGCTGGCACCGCGGGAGGGCAGGCGCGCATCAGGGACACCTCGCCGCGGCGGGAAGCGACCGGGGGTCAGCGGAGCCCGGGGTGGCGGTGGGATTCGCAGGCTGGGGCGTGTTTGCAGGGCGGGCAGCCTCCCCGCCCCATCTCGTGCCCGGGCGCGGAGGCAGAGGACCCCAGGCGCCCGGTCACAGGTTGGAAGAACGAACGCAGTAACCTTGACCTGCCTACCTGTTGTGAATCCTCGGTCTCTGTGTTCCCACCCTGTGGGCTGAGAGTGGGCTGGAAGCTAGACTGCATCGTGCTGGTGATGGCAGGGCCAGCAGAGCCTCCGTCCAGGAGCGGGGAGCGGGGCGCTCAGGGGCTGTTCTGGCGCTTCTCTTGCCTCTGGCTGGCCAGGTGACTCCAGAGCTGCTGAGGGAGCCCTGGTCCAAGAGGAACTGGGGCTGGCCCGTTGGGGTCCTATTTAACGTTCTGACGCTGTCTTCGAGCTTCAAGAGAAGGCATAGAGGAGAGTAGCCGGTCCTCCACAGGTAGGCATGGAGTGCCGGCGGAACAAATAGAGAACAATTTAATCCTGCCTGCTTCCGAATAAACAGCTCTGGAATGAACGCAGAAGCAGAACGGAGCTGCAAGAGACCAGCAGCCCTCTTCTCCCCGCAAGCCTGTGCATGGATGGGTGCAGGCTGTCACAGTGTGGCCACGTGGTTGAGAGAACCCGGTCTGACTTTGGCCTGCACTTGTATTCCTGCTCTGCCACTTGCTCCCTCTGTGATCTTGCATCAGTAAGCTAAGCTCTGTGGCTCTTGACTCCCTCAGCCATTAGGCAGAAATGTCCATACCACCCTCAGTGGCAGCACTGAGCTGTGTAGGAGCTCGATGCCGGGTGTGCATGGGCACCTGGCTCTCAGACTCTCTGTGCCATGCCGAGTCGTGGTCCTGGAGCAGCAGTATTTAGTGGGTCACCCTTGGGACTTCTAGTGGTGCTAAGTATGCTCGTTCCAGAAAGATGCTGCAGCCTCCTCTCCAGTGCAGGCTGTCAGGGGCCGGTACCCATCAGAGCTCAGCTTTGCAGGCAGCCCCACTCCTGGGCTGGAGCTCTGGGTCCTGCCTCAAACACCATTTGCTTGTCACTCTATGTAACTTTTCTGGGAGGTGCTCTGAAATATTCATTTTGGTTTTCAGATCCCAAATACCTGAATGGTATCCATGCCGAATTAGAACTTTTCCTAACACAGTTCCAATCGGGGTAGCTGTCGGCAGCCTGATTGTCAGTGGATGAACACAAGGTTAGCTTTTGAAGTATAGTCCCCAGTGAACTGACTTTCTAGTTTACAGATTGGCGCTTAAGGGTTTGGGGGTGGGGGGTTGTTTGTTTTGCAACTGAGATTGGCATAGCATGTGAGTAGCAACAAAAAGTTTATATTCAGATACCAGTCTTATGTTTACTCAAGTCCTAAATTTTCAATATCTCGGTCTAGTTAGTAAATGAAACAAATAATTAGGAAATGTCTTTTAATTTAAAAAAGTAGCAGTAACTTCCCCTCTTAAGAGCAGATCTTTGTGACTTAGATGATGCCAAGATTGTTTCAGATCCCCTCGTGACTGAAAGGGGAACACTTGGAAAGCTTGGTGAATCCAGCAGGAGGGAAAGAAGCAAGGAAAGTTCTTAGAGAAGCGTTTGCCTTGAAAAGGGCCAGATAGTAGATATTTTTGGCTCCGGGGGCCACACAGTGTCTGTGGCAACGACTCAAGTGCACCCTTGTAATTTGAAATATGAAACAAATGGGCGAATCTGTGTTTCAGTAAAACTTTATCAATGGGCACGGAAGTGTGAATTTTATATGCTTTGCAGGTGTCATAAAATAGTCTTTAAAAGCGTTTTTCGATTGTTTTAAAACGTAGACACCATTCTCAGCTTACGAGCCATACAAAAATGGGTCGGGGGCTGGATCTGGTGCCGTGCCATAGCTGCTGACCTTTGCTTTAAAGGGTGTGTGTGATTATCAGAGTCGGGGCCAGAGGAGGCAGGGACCAGCCTGCCTGGTGGAGTTAGGTCTCCGAAGGGCAGCAAACCTCAGTGACTGGAGCACCGCCTCTGAGACCTTTGGAGGGCTGGGGATGCTTTTGGGGAAGATTTGGAATATTCTGTTTCCGTCCTGTTACCCCCCACCCGACTCCCTAGCCCAGAGCTTAGCAAAGGTATATGCCAAAGTTGTTGTTCTCACCAATTCCTTCCCTCACTTTGGTCCTGGCAAACCATAGATCCTGCCCTGTCGCATGCCACATATATGACTCTGAAAAGGGAGGTTGACGAGGGAGGCTTCGGGTTCTAGGAAGAGGCTTCCGGTTTTCCTGCCCCCCATGCCAGGGCCTCCAGGCCGACCTGAGAAGTTCATTTACTTAGTGATGACGCTTTATCACATTCCTCCCCTCCAGCCCTCAGCTTCCTTCTGGCCTTGTATGCAATTCTGAAGAGTTTTTCAAGTCAGTTTCCTGAGTATAAAAGGAGGGACTAGCCTTGAAGTTCCCTCAAACCTGGT
The DNA here is from genome assembly GCF_949987515.2 of Delphinus delphis. Classification (NCBI taxonomy): domain Eukaryota; kingdom Metazoa; phylum Chordata; class Mammalia; order Artiodactyla; family Delphinidae; genus Delphinus; species Delphinus delphis. Next base: position 66,850,500 of record NC_082700.1, on the reverse strand, counting down.
CCTTTAAAAGTCCTTCCACATTCTCTCCTCTTTCTAGAAGCTCTTGGGTAGACCTGTGAACACAGCCGAAGGACCAGGGAGGCTGGCATTCCTGCTGTAGGCTGTAAGCGTGCTGCTGGAAGCTGAGGGTACCCCACGCCAAAGGGAGCCTTGGGCATCCCAACCTTGGGAGAACGTCTTCCTCCCGTGCAGTAAAAAGAGAGAACTTCTGACATTGGGTCCTTTTAGGCTGACATTACTCTAAGTCAGGGGTTTTTAGGCTTTAGCATGTGTCGGGATCACTTGAGCAAAGGCTCATTCTAATGCGCGCCTGGACCGCAGCCCTAGCGTCTCTGCTTTGGTGGGTCAGGGCAGGGCTCAAGCATTTGCATCTGCAAGTTCCCAGATGCTGCTGCTGCTGCCAGTCCCAGGACCGCACTTTGAGAACCACTGCCCTAAGTGACTCTACCTGACAACTTTCTTTTTCTCTACCCTTGCCCATGTCCAGATGTTGCTACTGTGCCCCCCAAAATGAGGTCATGGCAAGAAGATCTAGTGTAGTCTGGACCCTGGCTTGTCCAAATTTGGGTCAAATTAGTAGCTAGAATTTAAAAATTAGCTCACAAAGGCAGTCTTAGGAAAGGGAGCCTTGACTCAACGTGGTCCAGCTAAGGCTGGCAGGGGGTTGACCTGAATCTCCTATTTATGCAGTTTTTGTTTGCTTGTTTGTTTGTTTTACCACATAAGGGAATAAAACTTTCCTGCCTTGAGGAGACTCATATCCTCAAGGGCAGGAGCTCAAGCCCGTAAACAACATTTTCTCGCACTGAGTTATAGGTGAGGTGAACAAAGTATTATTGAGACCCGTATAAAGTGTTAGGAAAGCAGCAGCTTAGCACATCAGAGTGGGAGGATTTGCCATCTTAATGGTAAATGTTTGCATAGTCCTTCACACCCCTACAAAATGTCCTGAGTGGAATTATTCCATTTTTGGTTCACTTGGATTTTGATTAATAATTTTCCCGCTGCCCTTTGAGTTACTGAAGGACAGAGGCAGATTGAGGGATCGTGAGCTACCAGGCTGCTTCACAGGGAGGCCTCTGTCCTCCAGGGTCGAGCCAGATGAATGGAGCCATGGGGCAGGGACTACCAGCCAGCTCTGTTTTCCCACTTCTCTGGGTGGTGGCAGCTCTTGGACACAATTACATCCTGATTCCATCCTTGGCAGGAGAGAAAGTATGTGGGTGTCCCAGGTGAGCTGATAAGGAAATCTAAACAAGGGTGGACTCTGAGGACATTCCATGTTCCTCCATGACGATGGTGAAAGAATAAGGGCAATATTGTCAGGAGATGGATGAGAACCGTGAACTCATAAAGTCCACGGGATAGCAACATAAAGAACCAGGGACTCGCTGTTTTGTAACTTTGTCCCCTGGTTTCAAAGGTCAGAAATATATCACTGAGGAAACAGCATGGTGGGGTCAACTCATGGGGTCAATGTGCACGGGCTGTCAGGCCTTTGCTTGCCACCCAGATTCGGTCCAGGTGTGGCTACCATGAGCAGGTAGTACAGGGTTACAGGACCATCTCAGCAGCTGGAAGGTGCCACAGGCAAGGGGAAGGGATAGGATCTTCCGCAGACTCTCCTGAAGGAGGAGGAAGGTCTAGTCCTTCCGAGACTGGAAACCAGCCAGGGCCTCCCACTGGGCTGCCACCAGGAGCCTCTCATCGCACAGAGGGGTCAGAGTCCCCAGGTATGACGTAGAAATGTGTGAAACGGAACATGTGCCCGTCAGGAAAATTTGGTTCAAGGATCAGACATAAGACCAGAAAGCTCACGAAGTATACCGCGTAAGAAGACCCGTTCAGGGTTCTCAAAGTCAGCGTTGAAAACCTCTGCTATCTGCGGAGTTTCATCGTAAGCTCTATCAGGACACGGCAGGAGGTACACCTGAAATGTTCTCGGAGGAGCAAAAGTTTTTCTTATTTAGTCAAAACACAGAAGCTCCCGTAATGTGTTCGTTCCCTGTGGCTGCTCTAACAAAAGTATCACAAACCAGTTTGTCTAAAGCCACAGAAATGTATTCTTTCACATTGCTGGGGGCTGGAAGTCCAAAATCCAGGTGTCAGCAGGGCCACGCTGTCTCCGAGGGCTCTAGGGGAGAATCTGTCCCATGCCTTTCTCTTAGCTTCGGGTGTTGCCAGCATGCCTCGGCTCGTGGACACATCACTCCGGTCTCTGCGTTCATCATCGCGTGGCCACCATCTTCCCTCTGTGTATGGCTGTCTCCTTATCAGGACACTGGTCATATGGGATTCAGAACCCACCCTACTCCAGAGTGACCTCATCTTCCCTCTTCTCATCTGCACCTTCTCATCTGCATAAGGTCACCTTCTAGGATTATGGAAAGCACAGTAGTTTTGGGAGAACACTATTTAACCCAGTACACATGGTAATAGAAAATATTCTCTCTGATATATGTGTTATTTGTCCATAACTTTAGTTAGGAAATATTCTTACCATGCAAAGATGGTTCCATTATGGCCTGCATCCTCAGCTTAGGTGCTACATTTAGTAACTAGTGTCTTCCCTGCAGCAAGACAGATGGACTTTCAAGTCATAGCTCTAATCAGTTCTGAACAGCAATCTATTAATAACAGAATTGGTCTGTAAACACCCCCCCATGTATAATAGTAGGTGAATCAGAAATGTTCACAGTGATGTCATAAGACATGGGTAATTTACCTCAAATTAGTTCTAAAAATAATGGTCAGACTCTGTTGATACTGTATTACTAATCTGTGGATAAAGTTTCCAGGCAGTCTTTAACTATGAATAGTGTTTATTTTTTTTTTAATAGCTGTCTCTTCTGTGCATGTTCATTCTAAAATTATAAGACTGGAAAAAATAAGTCACCTAACACTTCCGTGGAGAGTTGTTAGGTAATATCTGACAGAATTTAAAATACACATAATATTTTACCAGCGTTCTACTTCTAGAAATTTCTTATGGGTATTCTCAGGATAAGAATGAGGCATGTACAACCTAAATATCAACGGAGGAAAACATTTGCATTCTGTACCTAGTTTTAGAGCCTAACTTCACACTTAACCGTGATCAGAAAGCTGTTTTTCTAGCCGCGATTTAACATCTAAGAGTAAAAAACTTTGTGTCTAAAATTTTGGATCTCTAACTTAATTGCCTCCAAACAAACTCCCCCAAAGACCAGAAGATTCGTTTTTAGTTGTTGTTGTTTTTTTTTAATTTAGTGACACTTGTGTGCCTTTGGCATTGTTTTCTCCTATGAAACACACGACATTATCAGGGCCGACGCTAATGTGCTTGTTTCTCTTGCCTGCTTGGAGCGCGTCACTTGCGGTGGTGGGAAAGTGATGTCCAGGAGGCTGAGAGACGCTTCCCCTCACGTCCTCTCCTGTTTCCTTTTAGAGCAGCTCTGAGGAAAGGTCTGTCTTTACCCTGAGAATATGTTTGTTTATTCACTCTCAGCAGTCATAGCATCTAGAGTCAGCCTCATTCTAAGTTCAGAATACAGGGTGTTCTTCTAGAAAACAAGAATGTCCAGGTGTAGATACAGGAAGTCCCTGGAGAGCAAGGATTGCCTTCCTTAACCCTGAGTAACTGATCTGCCTACACCTGAGGCAGAACTCAGGCCTGTCCCTGGATCTTTCTGTTTTGCGTAGCAGCTTACTACGTACTAACTCTGTCGCACCCTCTGGCCTGGCTGCCCTTTCCCTGCAAAAGAGGCATAAACAACTTTTGAGCATGTACCGAGGGGGTTGGGTCCTGGGGCCCCTGGAGGTGATTTCTTTCTGAAGGAGAACGGGAATGGTGATCAATGATTCATTGATCATTCATCAATGAATGGCGATCACATCTGTGGTTATGGAAACAAGATGCTAGAAGTTGTAGGTGATTTATAAAACCATCAGAAGCAGTCATGACGGGCCTCTTAAGCCTGTGATTTTAGACACTCATGTGTAGAAGCCTTTTTAAAAGGCAGGAGGATATCTGTAACCTACAACAATAGGTCGAGTACTACAAATGCCCTCGACTGTTACGGGTTTCATTTTGTCACCCCCGAATTCATATACTGAAGCCCTAACCCCCAGCACCTGAGAATGTGACTTTATGTAGAAATAGGGTCATCACAGATGGAATCAGTTCAGATGAGGTCATGCTGGAGGAGGCGGCCCTAATCCAGTGTGACTGGTGTCCTTGTAAGAGGGGAGATTTGGACCCAGACGCACCGAAGGGGAGAAGACCAGGTGAAGGTGAAGGCAGAGACCGGGTGATGCTCGTACAAGCCAAAGAACATCAGAGGTGGCCAGCAACCCACCGGGGGCTGGGGGATAGGCAGCGAACAGATCCTCCCTCACAGCCTTAGGAGGAACAGCTCTGCCCACGCCTGATCTCAGCCTTCCAGCCTCCAGAACTGCGAGACGATGCACCTCCATCGTGTTAAGCCTCTCTGTCCATGGTACAGTGTTGTGGCAGCCCCAGGAAACGAAGGCCCTGACCAGGGGGCCCCTGGCCGAGAGAAGGTTTCAAGAAAGATGAAGGCCTGGCCATCGGACACACACAGGACCAGGCCTGGCTGCTGGGCGGCTCGGGATGCCACGAGGCAGCTCACTGCACCCACAGGGAAGACTAGGCAAGAAGGGCGACGCCGAAACAACAGGGGCTGATGCCGGCAGCACAGTGGTGAGGGACCCCGTGGCTGAGGAGCCAGTGCCAGGCTGCAGCCGGACGGTTTCATACCCCACGTCTGTCTCCTCTGGGGCTGGACAGAGAGCCCCACGCCCCGGCATCTGGGCTCACGCCTCGGTCTGTGTGGATACAAGGTCGCCAGCGCCCCAGGCTGAGCCCCTGCCACGGCATCGTGCCAGGGTCACATCATAAAACCTACACTGTCCCATGAGCACTGGCTTCCCCAGATTTCTAAAGCAGCTCCATGTTCCTTGGGTTTAGCTGAAATTCTTCGTTCTCAAAGGCCTGATAACGCATTTGCTTTTAGCAGCGGTGCCGGCAGGACAGCCAGGAGCTTGATTAAATGGCTTTAGGAAAACCATACATCAGTATGTTCTGTGTTTATGTAGCTATCTGTCAATGTATCAAAGGAAAAATAGGTTCTCTCTTAGTGGGGAAGGAGGTAGTCGTGGAAAAGAGGCTATTTCTATAAAAACAAGTGAAGGGTGGGCAGGGCCTGTGCCCATCGGTGTGCAGGCTGCGCCCATCCTGGGGGCCCCAGAAGGAGGGCCCCGGCTGGAAGGCACCACCAAGCCGCTCTCCACTTGCAAGCCTCGCCTTCCAGGCAGGATCCGGCTGGAAAGATCACAATTTTCTAAAGCACACAAAACTGCCATGCGGAGGAGCAGGGACCCTGAGGTGGGACATGTGGCCAGACATTCCAGGAAGGAAAAAAATCATCTATCAGGCAAGAAACAGCCTCAGGAAGAGCCACTCTGGAAACTAGGGCCTTGGGTGACAGGTGCAGAGCCTGTTCTGTAACTAGCCTGACTCCTGTGGGAAAAACCCATTGAAGGAAAGAAAAGCCCTTTCACTTCTTGATCAAAGCTGATCAATTTTGGAAAAAAAATCAAAGCAGGGGTGCAACACCAGGCCCCCCTGCCTCTCCCGCCACCAAGTCTCAGCTCAGCTGCAGTTATGCCTGGTGCATGTCCTGCTGGGCTCTTTTTGAAATGGCACACGCTTTATTTTCTCAAAAAAGGTGGGGGGGATCATATGATATGTGAGGCTCTGAAACACTTTCCAGAAGTCAGAACAGCTCGCTGTGTCTGGGGTGATTGTAAAGAGGCTAAAGGGATCTAAGCGGGGAGAGAGGATGGGGAGACTGATGGGTGCGTGGCGGGGGGAGGCGCTAACTGCCCTAATGCTGCCGGGAGCCATGAAGGAGCCTGGAGGGAGGGAGAAGCAGGAGGCCTGGCTGGACTGCTGCGGTGGAGGATGATGGAAGTCAGGTCCCCAGGGGAGGCCTGGCCTTGCAGGTAGCAGAGCCAGCGAGGTTTGAGGGCAGTCCTGAGAGCCTTCACCTGGGACGCTCAGGTCAGTGGGGTGGGCAGGGGGCGGGAAGGTGAGGCAAAGCGTCTCGTTTGTCACCGTCGTCCTGGTGAACGGAGGACAGAGCTCAGAAAGAGGGAATGAAGAGCCGAGGCCAGAATCACATCATAGGAGCCGATCACCCAGACGTGAGTGATGCTCAGCGCCTGCCTGCGCCCCAGCCCCTCCCGTGTGGCTCCCTAGCTCTGCTCTGGGGCAGCGAGTGGCTCCCAAACTGTATCCCCGGCACAGACAGCTGGCCCCACCCTCTGAGGTTTTGATTCCATGGGTCTGGGCTGGACCTGAGAGTTTGCATTTCCATGGAGTTCCCAAGAGCTGCTTCTGCTGGTGCAGGGACCACACGTGGAGAACCGCTGCGCTGGAGAATTTTTGAACGTTCCTTTCATGCCTGCAGCCACTCACACAGTCACGCACTATGCTGCTGCCGATTTGAAAACAGCTTGACTGAAAGTCAGTGCTTGCCACTGTGCTTGTATTTGAGAAGTCTGACTTTTCTCTGTCCACAACTTCCTCATCCCATGACCTAATTTCCCCAGGTGACATCATAAGGACCTTCTGATTTTGGTCAATGAGAGCAACCCTGGAGGGGACGGCCTCTTTCTTCAAGGGCCACCTCTCACCCCTGCCAGGGCTCCCCATGGCAAACTCTTGTCCCTATTTTAAAGTCAGTCCATTCCAAACATCCATCCACACTACCCAGATGTCTTCACGGGATGCAGTAAATAACAAACTTCATCTTATTAATGTAGCTTCGATCTTACTAACCAACCTGCAAAGAAGGTGTTAGCATTTCTAGATGAAGAGATGGAAGGCCAGTGGTTGAGTGTTTTGACCAGAGCCTCATGGCTGGGAAGATTGTCTCCAAGCTGATTCCAAAGTCCCATGTCCTTCCATCTACTAACTGCAGGGGTAATATTGTGAGAGGAGTTCTCACCTTAACTCAGAAGCTACTTCTGCTGAGAGTGAGGCTAAGTATATTCTAGCAGGAGCATTGTGTCCCCTGGGGTCTCCTGTGACCGACTTTGTGAGGCATATGCACAGCCTAAAAGAGCCATCATCGAGGAAACTCGTTTTACTCCCGGTTTATGAAACCGTTTTCAGACCCCCTTAGTCCCAGGGTAGCCACCCTGTAGGGCAGCATCCCCACTTTAGAGATGGGTTATGAAGAGTCAGAAACCTGCAGAAGGCAGCTGAGCAAGTACAGATGCTGCCAAATCCCATCAAAAAGGCAGGTGCCGCGTATGGACGCCTAAGCCCTCGGATAGAAAGTGTAGCTCAGGAAAACAAGTGATAAAAGGACATGTTGCTGACAAATAAAACTTGCTAGGAGATGTGAGTCTTATGATCTATGTAAATAGAGATGAAACCTCCATCTACAGAGCTTGAGGCAAACCCACGTGAATTAGTCACCTATGGCTGCTGTAACAGATCACCACAAACACAGTGGCTTAAAACAACACAGAATTATCGTCTTAAAGCTCTGGAGGTCAGAAGCCTGACATGGGCTTCACTGGGGCAAAAGCAAGGTGTTGACAGGGCTGGTTCCTTCTGGAGGCTCAAGGGACAGAATCCATTTCCTTGTCCTTTCAGCTTCTAGAGGTCACCACATACCTTGGATCGTGGTGGCCTTCTAGCGATTGCTGTCACCCCAACTTCTGCTTCTGTCTTCATATCTCCTCCTTTGACTCTTTCAAAGACACTTTTGATGGTGCTGAGGCCACCCAGATAATCCAGGATAAATGCCCCATCTCAGGGTCTTTGAATGAATCACACCTACAAAGTCCTTTTGCCGTGGAGGGTAACATACCCACAAGCCCTGGGGGTTGGGACATGGACATCTTCGGGGGACCACTGTTCTGCCACCCACACCATGCGACTGAAGAAATGTCATCCCCAACGCACGATGCAGTACTTAAATCTCTCCCTCAATTTCCCTCCCGGCGATGATAGGGGATATTTTTCTCTCTGCATGCAGGTACGAGCTTCTCTGTTAGATCCAGCAAAGATGCCTCTTCCTTCCCTTCCCAAGTCTAAATCCTAGAAAAGCACTCTTTACGCCCATCATGTTGCTGAGGGAGTTATCAGTTTCTAGGTAATAAAACATTAAAGTTAGGGTTTCTATCCCTAAATGGTTCAAAATATGGAATGTGCTCCGTTAAGTAGTAGGAAATAGTCACCTTAATGGAGAGATTCCATCAACTACTGGAAAGCAATAGTGTGTCTTTCTTGGTTTTTCCTGCTGTCCTCAGAAGTCAGTAATCATAGAGGTTTATAATGTACACTTATTTTACTAAATTCTTTAACCAAAAGAGAGACAAAAGCACTGCTAGGCTTAGAATAACAGTAAGAGCCAGCATTGATTCCATGGTTACTATATGCCGGGACTGGCTAAGCTGTTTTACTCTGACCCAGTAGTTAAAACCAAGTGACCCATGAAAGATGCTAGAAACATCGGACCACTCAAATATGCCGATCAGATTTACTATCAGGATATCAACAATAGACCCAACTCTACCAAAGTAAACAGAATCTTGTGACAGTTGAAATTTGAGTTCAGACTTAAGGCTCGACGTAACCCCCCCTTCCACACTTAGCTTCCTCAGACAGCAATCCTGAGAGGACACGGGTGTATTAAGAAATGCTGACTGCAGTATTACATCCAGTAAGTAGCTCTGAATTCTATAAAAGAAGAGCTTAGCAACCTCTGCCCCACGGCAATAAAAGTGGTTCTTTGGAACACACAGCTTTCAGAAAAGAAAAAACTTCCCGAGTGATGAGTGGGTACTAAATCTCAGATTTTCACTTGGAGTTCAGGAATTTCATTTTCCATCATGTAGTTCTGGGTGCAACGGTTGCTGTAATAAGGTTTAAGATCTCTTTGCTGTAACCCTATTCATGTCTGAACTAAACAAAACCTTTGCCATTATTATTTAGCAAATAATTGGTGCTAAGTAATATTTAGCCAAAAAATCACAGGTGCTACCCTGGCCAGGTGAAGTCTTTCCCTGCAAACCAAAATTCTGAAAGACATGTGGAAGAGATGATTGCAGCAAAGCTCCAGGCTATCTCTGTTGAGTCTGGATTTTCATACCCTCCTCCTGCTTTTCTCTAGAAGGCCCATTGCAAGAACCAACCTGAGCTGTTGTGTGGACGACACTCATTGCTTTGTCTGGTCTTTGGGAGACAGTGGTAAGGCTACATTATCTGAAGTCGAAGTAGGCGGAGCGTCGTATGGTCCTGCTAGATCCTCAAGAAGACAGAGCAAAGAAACAGGCTTCGAATACTGCCAACAGGCTGGTCCTGTAGAACTTTGCAAAAGCGCCTTCCTGGCAGGTCCTTTTATTTCACAGCAGAGTGGCCGTCTCCCCACTCTGGTGATGAAACACGGCAACATGTAGTCTGGTGATGAAACGTGGCTTGTTTGTCCATGATGGTCCCAGCAGGAAACCGATGGCATTCTCAAAATAGGGGTGTTTATTCACAGAAAGACATTTAGACGGGTGGGGGGCAGGGCACCATAAGTGATGGTGCAGGTACCCGGAGTATCAGCCTTACTGTTACCACCTGTAGGAAGTGGAAAAAACCGGGATGGAAACCTGGAAGGAGAGTCATGTGGAGAGAGAGAGGGCCGACCTCGGAGGCACAGTGGCTGACACTTGAGGGTTCAGCCATCTGAGGTGGCCTGGGCAAAGCCTCAGGGAGAGGAACACCCTGACCCTCTGACCTCCTGCGACGGCTCCCCATTGGCCAAACTCTATGGGGATTGGGAAGACATGGGGACACCGATGAAGCCCACCAGGTCAGCCTCACCAACAGAAGGAGGCTAGCGGGGCAAATGGAACTGCTAAGTGGCAGAGCCAGGATCTGAACACGGTACTTGATGACTGATGTGGCTGGATCTTTGGAATATGTATTCATTCAACAAACATTTAATTTCCACTCTGAAAAGCACCGTGTGAGGGGCTGAGTATCCTGATGTGGTAGCATCTCCCACTGAAGGACCCATTGAGCCCTGGTCTGGGGCTTCCCATGTGGAACTCTTACAGTCATCCTAGAAGGTGGGTGGCGTTATCTTCATCTGATAGGCAGGCTGTCCACAGGGGAGGTGGGCTTGCCCAGGGTCACGGGGGGTCAGGACTGAGATCCCATTACCCATCTGACCCCATGCCCGCATTCTTCACATGTTGCCCCTGAGAGCAGCCCCTTCCCACAAGGAAGTCTAACTGGGGAGAAAACCAGTCTGTTAGTGGTGAAGACTCTCCTTCCAGAATTTTAATATTTCCCACCTTAGGACAAGGACTAAAATAGCATCACTGCTCTTAAATGATGAGGCAAGAATTGGAGACTGTCTGGTGTGGGGTGTGAGGCCGTGCTGAGCTGGGGAAGTGCAGATACCCACAGCCCAGCATGAGCGGCTTCAGGAAGGAAGACCCCGGCCCACGAGATGAAGGGGGCCCTGGAGGACCACGCGGTCCAGGCCCAGAAGGGAGTTCCTCAGGCAGAGCTGCAGTTTGTTTCTTGTGGGATGGGGCCCTGGACTTGCACATGATGAAAACACAAGGTGGCAGGTCCGAGAGGAAAGGCCCAGAACGGGGAAGGTGCAAGAGCTGGCGCTGGGGGCCGTGGTGGAGACGCCAGCGAGCCGTCCGGCTTCTGTGTCCGGTTCCCTCCCCCGCCCCGCCCCCGCCCCGGGACACAGGGCACAGGCGGGTCTCAGATCGGTCAGGCAACTCGACCTCACAGTCTGCGTGTGATTCTCCGAGTGTGGTCCCTGGACCAGCAGCACCGACATCCCCTTGGAACTTGTTAGAAATGCAAGCTCGAGGGACCACGCCAGGCCTACAGGGACAGCAGCTCTGGGCGTGGGGGCCAGAAGCCTGCTCCCCCCCAGCCCTGGGGGTGCCTCTGAGGCAGCCTCCGGTCTGAGAACCATTGCTGTGGTGTCACGGATCCAGAGCCCCGCGGGGGACTCGAAGGTCGTCAGTGCGGCCGGAGGAGGGGCCGCGGGGAGCGGTGGGCGCTGGGACAGCCTGTGACAGACCCTGATTGGCGCGGGCCAGGCTGTCGGTATCGGCAGTGGCGCAGGTGAGACTACAGGCCGCTCCGGCCGGAACTCAGCGGAGACAGAAAAGCAGGGGCTGGAACAGAGGGGATCAAGGGGACAGCTAGGACTTCGAAGGCGGTCAGCGGCACCCAGTTTTTACCAACTCACTTGGATTCTCACCCATTTTCTTCCTGTTCTAATTCACTTTTCTGACGCAAAGACACCGGGGACGTGGGGAGGTCAGAGGAGGCTTCGCGAAGGGAAGGGGCACGTTAAAAGGAGGCTTCCCGGCAGAGGGGTCGCTGTCTCGTTGAGGACTTTAGGTGGGTGCGCGTGGCGTTTCCCGGGAGCCTTGTGTGCCGGGGCCGGGCGGGAGGAAGGGCGGCCCGGGGAACAGGACGGGCGTGGGACCTCACTGTGTAGCAGGCACTCTTAAGCGTTTTCTGTTTAACCCCCATCCAAACCCTCTGACCTTGTGAGATGGTGAAGTTTGGATTATATCCCGTGGGCATCGGGCAGCCTTTTTAAATCTTTTAAGGAGGAAGTGGTCCCGGCAGATTTTCGGAGCCTCTGGCTCTCCATCCTGACCACACACGCGAGTTGCCCGAGCAGGTGATTGAAAGAAAATGCAGCCACCAGCCCAGCCCGACTCGGAGAAGCGGCCCAGGCCTGGGACTGGGATGTTGGACGGGGCCGGAGGGTCTGGACAGCACACCCGACGGCCTGACCAACACGGAGGGTCTGAGCTTAACTCAGCCGAAAGCATTTTAAGTACTTGACTCTAACGGCGGCATTTTGTTTTCTTTCAGGAACGTTCTCACGGCCGGTGAGTATCCTTTCTACTTCTCCACGTAGCTTCATGATGTAAACTTTACAACCTGTTTTGCCCGTAAATGTTCACAGCTGTGCTTCATTTGCTTAACAAATGCACCTCATGCATCTCACACCAATGAGGGGACCCTCCTGAGTTCCCGTGGGACATTTCTTCTCTTTAGGAAATGCTCTGTACAGGCATACCTCGTTTTATTGTGCTTCCCAGAGACTGTGTTTCTGTACAGATTGAAGGTTTGTGGCAACCCTGTGTTGTCAGATGATGGTTAGCATTTTTCAGCAGCAAAGCATTCGTAGCTTAAGGTATGTACCTTACTTTTTTAGGCATAAGGCTATTGCACACTTAACAGACCACAGTATAGTGTAAACGTAACTTTCATATGCACTGGGAAACCCAAAACTTTCTATGACTTGTTTTATTGCAATTATTGCTTTATTGCAATGGTCTGCAACCAAACCCACAATATCTCTGAGGTCTGCCTGTCTAGCTTTTCTCAGACTAACAGTAAAACTATAAAACAAGAAAATCTTCATTTCATTGTTGTCTCTATGTAGAGAGTAAGGGAATGAAACTTTTTAATTCTTGATTCCACCTCTGGAGTGCCTCTGATAAGTTACTAAACACGCATCCGCTACTTTCCACGCCGTTAGCCCTCACTGGCGAATATGGACCAGTGAGGAGCTTGTTTCAAACGCAGACTGTTTCTCTTTGTCAGAGCTGCTTTGGTTATCCCGTGAGCATCTTCTTCATCGTGATCAATGAGTTCTGTGAAAGATTTTCCTACTATGGAATGAGAGGTAACTCTTCAACACTCTCCCCACCCCCGTCAGTGAAGACCTTGAGTTACTGTAGCCACTGCTAACTTTGTTGCCCTCTCGTCCTCCACCACCCTCGGCAAAAAGCGATCCTGATTCTGTACTTTCAAAGTTTCCTCCACTGGAACGACAATCTGAGCACCGCCATCTATCACACGTTTGTGGCTCTGTGCTACCTGACGCCCATTCTCGGAGCTCTCATTGCCGACTCCTGGCTGGGGAAGTTCAAGTGAGTCGTGGCAGGTTTCTTGTTAACGAGCAAGCCAACGAGTAATGATAAGCTTTGGGGTTTCGGAGGGTGGGCTAGGGGAACGAAGAATCAGGGAACGTAAAACTCTTAGGAGAGAGTCCCAGGCCCTGTTTCTACTCATCCTCATATAGTCAGAATTCAGCACAGTGCCTGGCATTCGGCAGGGTGAATGCAAGTAGCATCGGTAGGATTTTTTTTCCTCCTCTAAACACTTATAACGTCTTTGTCGCATCTTGAAATAGTAGGAGGGATAGCGTCTGTTGTTAATGACGCGTGAGAAATTAAGGGCTGGGAGAACAAAAAGCTCCCTCAAAACAACCCAGCTGCTGAAAGGCTCAAACTGCTGGACCACGAGCACGGGGTGCTCAACCAGTCCTGCAGGAAGAGCTCCAAGAGTGCGCTCGATGCGGGGGCAGGGGGCGGGTCGTTGGGACATTTCCTTGGACTTAACACAGAAGGAAGTAAAGGCTCTTCCAGGTCAAATGCATGACACGGGCAGAGGCAGGAATATTCACTATCTCAAAATTACTCAATATAATTCAAAAATAACCAATGGACCACTCCTGCCCGAATATTGTTACCAGGTGCAAGATAAATATCTCTGACTATTTAAAGATACAGGTCATCATTTCAGTAGCTAGGTAACAATAGACACTGAGTCTTTCAAATAGTTGAAAGAAAGAACAGATCTTCTGCCTCCCCAGGTTCTCGCAGCCAAAACTTCGCTCAGTGCTTACATGCTGAGGAACAAATTCTTCAGCAGGCTCTGCCTTGCAAAGGTTTATCAGGTAATTGTCCCAGTTTGAGAAACAAGGAGAATCGCGACTGGGCTTTTGAAAGTTGGAAGCAGAGGCCTTTTCGCGCTGGCGTAGGAAGTGTATGGCTCTTGTACAATTAACTTGGATTCTCTTGACCTCTTTTAACACAGGACAATTGTGTCGCTGTCCATTGTCTACACCATTGGACAAGTAGTCATTGCAGTGAGCTCAATTAATGACCTCGTGGACTTCAACCATGATGGAAACCCTGACAATATTTCTGTGCACGTGTGAGTTGATGTTAACTGCGGCCCTACCCCATCCTCTCACTAGTTGCTTGTTTGGTGCTGTAATTTAAAAAAAAAAATTTTTTTATTGAAGCATAGTTGATTTACAATGTGTTAGTTTCTGATGTGCAGCAAAGTGACTCAGTTATACATTTATATATTCTTTTTCATATTCTTTTCCATTATGGTTTATTACAAGATATTGAATATAGTTCTCTGTGCTGTACAGTAGGACCTTGTTGTTTATCTTTTTTCTTCTTTTTTTGCGGTACACGGGCCTCTCACTGCTGTGGCCTCTCCGGTTGCGGAGCACAGGCTCCGGACACGCAGCCCCAACGGCCATGGCTCACGGGCCCAGCTGCTCCGCGGCATATGGGGTCTTCCCGGACTGGGGCACAAACCCGCGTCCCCTGCATCGGCAGGCAGACTCTCAACCACTGCGCCACCAGGGAAGCCCTGTTTATCTATTTCATGTATAGTAGTTGGTATCTGCTGATCCCAAACTCCTAATTTATCCCTCCCCCCTTTGGTGCTCTAATTTTTAATCATTTTCCTTGAACCTTCACCATAAGTGTAAGGAAAGCTTTCCACCCTCATCAGTGTAGAGAAAGGTGTTGAATTGACTCAGAGTTGGGTCCTCAGTATGTCACCATCCTAACAGTTGTCTGGAGTCATTGCTCACTTGAAGGCTTGGTGTCTTGGGTGCATCTCCCATGAGGCGTGGTCAGTGCACAGGATGTTTGTATTAATCTCCATCTTCCCTAGAGGGGCATGAACTCCCACAGACCTTGATCCTCAGTTGCCCCAGGTTTCCTCAAGACTCTGTACCTTTGATTTTCTGCCTTGTACCACATTTCTGCTCATTTTTCGGTAACTCAGTTTCATAAATATTTTTTCTAGCCCTATGTTCTGCTTTCTTGATGAACAGTGCTCTTGACAACTGCTCCTCTGTGAGATGAATTTCCCTTCATGGCAGTCTGGCCTAGCAGACAAGTTGTAAAGATTTATTTCATTTTCTGTTCTTTTGTTTCGATTCCTCGATCTATGAGTAAACCATCTAATGGGTTGGGAAAGTATTATTGAAATTCAAATTAGTATCTGCAGTATCTGTGTTTCTGGTTTGTTAGTCAATCAGATTGCCACCCAGGCTAGGTCCCTGGATGTGAACCCGTGGTGTCCCCAGGGAGCTGTGTAGGTGGAGGGGAGTGGGTATAAGCAGGGTATAATCCACAGCTCAGATTACCAGGATCTGAGTCCCACAGAGGAGCTGTAGGACCCAGGCCAACTTATCTCCTCCACACCTCAGTTTTCTAAGCAACAATATCAATTAAGAACATGGAGCAAAAAAAAAAAAAAAAAAAAAAAAAAGAACATGGAGTTCGGAGCCAGGTCATATGGGTTCAGGTTCTGCCTGTGCCTCTGACTAGTGTTGATCTTCAGCAAGATTCTTAACCTCTGTGCCCAGTTGTCCTTATTTGTAATAGTACCTGCCTGTGCGTTAATCCAGGTAGAACACCTAGAGCACTGCCTGGCAAGCAGTAGGTACTCAAGAAAGCTTAGTGACTTATTTTATTTCACGGGGTTAGTATTGAAACCTGCCTACAGTCCTCACGAGAGTGCACGGTATATAATATTCAACAGGCCATGTTTTTGTTGTCCTTTAAAATGCTCAGAGTGACACCGCCAAACACAAGTTGTTTTAAGAGGCAAGCAAGATGAAAGAGGTGCTTCTGCCAGTTAGCCTAGGAAGATGGGCATGATTTTTTAAAGAATTCTTTCTATGTGCAGTATCTTCCTTGACTTTATCTGTTTCATAAAATATTTTTTTAGCATTTTAAAACAATATTAGCAATCAAGAAGATATGGAATCAACACTTATAAAACCTGAAATTTGTAGTAACCTATTGTAAATCTAACAAAATGAGGGTTGGTAAATTCTGTGAGTGCTTTTCTTCAATTCAGGAGATAAAACACAGATAACTTGGAAAACACAAAAGTAAATTTAAAAAATTTAAGTTTAGGGCTTCCCTGGTGGCGCAGTGGCTGAGAGTCCGCCTGCCGATGCAGGGGACGCGGGTTCGTGCCCCGGTCCGGGAAGATCCCACATGCCGCGGAGCAGCTGGGTCCATGAGCCATGGCTGCTGAGCCTGCGCGTCCGGAGCCTGTGCTCCACACAGGAGAGGCCACAACAGTGAGAGGCCCCTGTACCGCAAAAAAAAACCAAAAAAACCCCAACTCTTTAATCCCTTTTATTATTATAAATAATCTCTTTTTTATTATAAAAAGTTATAGTAATAAACATTTTGCTCTGCTTTTTTCAGTCTTCTGTACTTTGTGAACAAGTTAAGATCCTACTACATAACCTGCTATTCTGCTTTGCAATTAAATCATGTTTTCTAATGTCTTTTAATGACTATTATTAGTCTGTTATGACTGTACCAGAGACAATGCTTAAAATTTCACTTACCCATTCTTTTGCTAAAAATCATAAGGCTACAAAAGAACTCCATACCTAAATCTTTGTTCTGAATTCAAGCCATTTCTTTAAATTTTCTAGATGGTAAATTATTAGATAAAAGTATGAATTTGAAGACCCTTGAGTTCAAATTTCATTCAACTGTCAAGACTGCATTTCTTGAATTATCTTCTGATACAGGTTGAATCCCTTCTCTGTGTGCCTGGTCCTCTTAGGGAAATTAGGGGAAAGAGAGGCCGATGATTTTAAGGATCTCACATTTCAGCAATACCCATCTCTTTCCCTAGGGCACTGTCCATGGTTGGCCTGGCCCTGATAGCTCTGGGTACCGGAGGGATAAAGCCTTGTGTGTCTGCATTTGGTGGAGATCAGTTTGAAAAGGGCCAGGTGAGAGCATGCGTCACCACAGAAACCATGTAAGTGATTATAAACACCGAGGAATCAAATTCCATGGTCAAAGTGTATTCTCCATTGGAGGCTGTTCGAGTACACATGAAAGTAAGACACTGACCAAAGCTAAGTTCAAAGTCAAGTCAGATCATCGGCTACAGTTGATCCGTTACTGTATTGCCAAAATCACCCTACCTTATCCTTTTTTATTACAGGAAAAACAAAGAAACAGATTTTTTTCCATCTTTTATTTGGCCATTAATGCTGGAAGTTTGCTGTCTACTATCATCACTCCCATGCTCAGAGGTAAAAAATATCTGAAGTGGACCTTGATTTTTCTTTTTTTAATTGTGAAGAGAAGTCAGGTGAAAAGGTTGAGTCCTTGTTGGTTTGTCCTGTCCCACAATTCTCCCACGATGCCTCAGCTGTTACATACATCCTAGAGGATACAGTGAAATCTGGAATGCCAGCTACTTTTCTTTCAAGATTTAACTGCTAATCTTATTTGAATCCCTTATCCCAGTGACCCCTGAAGAAGTTAAACCGTCCTTAGCATAGCAATCGATTTTTCTAACTTATTATTAATGCAAAGTCCTTACTCATGGTAAGAGATAAGACAAGAGAGGCTGTTTGGAAACCACAGCGGGTGGGCCATAGTTGACATTTTTGCCTTCAAGCTTTGCTCCCCAGTGACGTTCAGCGAGCCAGGAAGAATTTAGCAGGCAAGGTTTTATTCTTTGCTTTCCCATCATCTCAGATATTTCTAAAAGAACTGCCCCCAAGGAAGAGAATGGGGCAGTGTCTGTCATCAGCTCACAGTTTTGTGCTTGTCAGCACTCCATTGAGGGTTTATGAATTTCCCATATGGAAGGGAATATTTGGGGACAAATTAGACCAAAACAGGACTATGGTGTCCACACCTCGAGTCAGAATAAACTATGAAAGAAGATAATTTATGGAGTTTATGTATTTCTGCCTGTAGTAGCACTTTGAAGATGACACTTAAACCCCATTCCAACTTGCTTTGTATGAAAATGTACTAGCTTTTATTCTTACATTATGTTTTCTCACCCCCTAACCTCCCCCGCCTCCAGGTTCTACTAGAATATGTGTTGTGCATGTTTGAATTAGAAAATGTGTAATAGGATAATTTTTAAGGGAACATCATGGCTCTCATACAGATATAACGTCAGCATGACAGAGATTTTATGTAACTTATTAGTTGATGAGGGAACTGGAAAGCTGCTACAATCAGTTCAAATAAGGATTTGACTAACAGAGATTTAGGTTCTTTACTGGATGGGGGGATTATTTTGCATTGCTGTGAATAGGAATCATTTGTACAGTAACGAACAGGAAACATTTGTATGACTATAGTTTTCTGCCTAGTTAAGTTCTTTCTCTGCAGAACTGTGAAACAGTTGGTCAAAAACAAAGACAAACCCCTTTAGGATCAGATGATTCCTGGAGGCTCCAGAACTCCATTGAAAGGACTTCCAGTAATTTCTGTTGCCCCTTCCAGAGTCTTAATTTTTTCCCTACCAACCCTAGGATTTCAGAGCTAAAGTAGATCTTCAGACAGGAGTTAGGAGACTATGGCCCACAGGCCAAATCCAGAGATCTGGACAAGACCATCCATGTGTGTATCGTCTATGGCTGCTTTCACCTACAAAGGCAGGGCTGAGTAGTTAGGACAGGTCCACAGCCTAAAAGATTTACTATCTGGCTGTTGACAAAAAAGTTTATTGACCCCTACCCTGGGTCATCTAATTGTTTTCTAATTGGCATGAATTCAGGGACATATAATCCTGATTTTCCAGGGCCCTTTGATTTTACTTTCTGAGTCCCACTTTCTTCATATTATTGTGTCTAGGTCATTTTCGTCTCTCCCAGTAAGTCAGTCCACAGAACATAAGGATTCCCACTGATTTTGGCTTAGCTGGTATCAGACGTCTATTTAGTGGCTAAGGTCAGAACCCGCCTCCACCTCCTGCTCTTTCTACTGCAAAGCCGTTTGCTCAGCCTTGTAGTAGACATCGGTCTACTGCAATGACCGTCTACTTGCAATGACATCAGTAAGGCAAATGGATAAGTCTAGAACATTAAGTGAAAACAATATGTAAGAACCAGTTAGGGATTTACAAAACCGGGAAATAGATGAGTATTACCATTGCCATACTGAATTTTAATCTTATCATTTCTCCCCAGTTCAAGAATGTGGAATTCACAGTAAAAAAGCTTGTTACCCATTGGCGTTTGGGGTTCCTGCTGCCCTTATGGCTGTATCTCTGAGTAAGTAGATATCAGTTGAATTACTACAGTCCTGTGATCAGGTCAGGCCTTCATATTAATTGTTGTGACCAGCTTTTAAAAGTTCATGTAACAAATTGTAATAGTAAGTAACACAAAGAATTGCTATCCCATGTTAAACATACTCTGAGAATTCAAAGAAAGTAGAGTTGGCGTGTTGTTTCAGAGAAAGTAGGATCAAAAAAGAGTCCAGAGGAAAGGGGATCAACTGAGTTGGACATTTAAAGGTTTGAAACTATTTAGGCAGATTAAGAAGAAGGTGATAGAATCTGCTAGACTAGGTGAAACCATGGCTGAAAGCTTTTGTTCTTATCAACATGTGCGCATCTACAACTTGCCTGAAGACATGGCAACCTGGTCCAATTGTCACTTAAATATTTCCAGTGAACATCTAGTTTTCCATAATGTATCATCTCTAAATGTTTCTACAAGACTGTCTTCCCTCTGGGAGGAATATATGTGTATAGTCATTTGCACATAAGTTCTTGGCATTGGCTTTTTAGGAGGTCTGAAGAGTTTTCTACAAGGGATAGTCCAGTTTAAAAGATGGTAGGTGTCTTCATTTCTTTGGGCTGCCATGACAAAATGTCACAGACTGAGTAGCTTAAACAACAGAAATTTATTAATTGTCTTACAGTTCTGGAGGCTGGAAGTCCAAGATCAATCTGTCAGCAGGGCCATGCTTCCTCTGAAGGCCCTAGGGAAGAATCTCTTCCAGGCTCCCCTGCTACCTCTAATCGTTCCCTGGCTTGTGGCAGTATAACTTCAGTCGGTCCACAGCCTTCCCCCTGTGCGTGCATCTGTGTCCAAATGTCCCCTTTTGATAAGGACACCAGTCATTTTGGAGTAGGACCCACCCTAATGACTTCTCCTTAACTTCATCATCTGCAAAGATTGGATTTCCAAATGAGGTAACATTCTGAGGTCCTGGGGACAGGGACTTCAACATCTTTTGGGGAGAACACAGTTCAATCTACAACAGAAGCAAAAGAAGGAAACAGAACCCAATAACCATCTCAAGCCTTCATAGCATCTCCTCCCTCTCAGATGAGGTAGCAGTCAGCACTATCACGTTCTCTGATTTTTTTTTTACCAGTTTTTAATAGTATTGAGTATGCCCTTTTTCATCTCTTTTGCTCATGTTGTAGTAATTTAGCTTTATCCTTACACTTAGGCGAAAGCTCAGGATTCGCCCCCTTTTTAACATCCATTTTCTTCTGTAATTGTTTAAATATTGCCACTCTCCCCTAGAAGGCTTATATATGCCTTCTCTCCTTCAATTCTGGGTAAAGAGATAGGTTTTCAAAAACTATTGTTTTATGCCAGATGCTGTGTTAAATTGGCATCAGGTAAATTCTCTTTTCGTCCCTGTGAGTCATCCTTACATCAAAGATTATGCTTTTTCTTATAATGGATTTGAGAAGAGGCCAAATCCTATGCCTTACCATCCTCTCTAGAAGTTCCTATCGGCAACAGTCCTATGCTTGAACAAGTTCATTAGTTAATCAGAAGCTTAAAGATTAAAATATTGGTTGACAAAAAGAGGTAAACTCAAATGGAATACTCAACTGGGTATTCCATGTCTGGATTGAGGGAAATTAGCATTGGGTGAGAATACAAGTAAACTCCTCTTCCTTTAACTGCAAAGAACATCTACAATCCAGGCACACACTTGGAGATATGCTTGAGAGTTGGCAAAACTTCATGTCTTCTTAAATTGGGGAAAACAAGTAGAAGTCAAGCAATTCGTCGATGTTTTAAAATTATTGAATTGTGATATTGGATAATCAGAAATCCCAGCATAGAGATTGTGGTTTTCAGAGTCTCTTGCAGAAAGGCTTTTTTTTCCCCCTAAATTATTTTCACAGTATTATGCATTTTATAAGAAGGTCCATGGAAGAATGGCCTAATTGAAAAAGAACTTTTTAACTTTTCGTGAAACTGTAACTGCACATGCAATTAATGGTAACTGTTTCTGTACCATGACCACAGAATAAATTCTGCCATATGTGATTAAGTAGAAGTTTCAACAGATTAGTTCCTATTTTTGTCTGAAGATTTAAAAAAAAGAAGAAACTTTCTCTTGCTATTGCAGCCAGAAAATTAAAACTGTGTTCTATGTATTTGTAGACTAATGCATTAATCTGCTTTGTGAAAGCATTTATCCCTGTAAAGAGGGATAGAACTTGTGCTCAAATAGCTCTACCGAGTGTCTGCCAGCTGCCCCAAGTTCTGGGAAGGAGATAGTATTAGGCTTCAATGTTCGTATGTGAGAACACAATATAATATTACTCAGAAGCTGCTGTGATCATTAGAATCAAAAGCACTCTGGAAACCAGGAGAGAGGGAGGTAAACCAACACTAATGAGTAATCCCAGTATCTCCAGAACAAGGTTGTAACTCAAATAAAAACACATATTCTAGTTCACAGATAGTTCTGTCAAACTCCCTGTTGACTTATCTTCTTTTGCCCTCCCCAGTTGTATTTGTCATTGGCAGTGGAATGTACAAGAAGGTCCAGCCCCAGGGTAATGTCATGGCTAAAGTCGCCAGGTGTATTGGGGTAAGTATTTCAGTAGTCTTCTCTCTCAATCACATTTAGTCACCCCAGAGCCTTCTACCTCCTTTAAATTAAAATTCAATGAAACTTTGACTTTCCTTTAGACATTTTATTCTTGTTCTTTCCTTTTTTGATAAATTGAAGTTTCTTATAAAACTCACCAAATGGAAAAGAACACAAACAGAACTCAAAAAGGGAAGGATGGAAATGGCTATTGAACTTATAAAATAAGATCAGTGGTGATAGAAAAGCAAATCAAAGGGACTCTTTACCTCTTAAAATGATAGACAACATCTGATGTTTGTCAGGGAGCAGTGAAACAAAAATGGAGAGGTCTGGTTTCATAGTGTATATCCAGAGTCTGAAGTGTGGAAAGTGTCAGTAATCCTACGTGCAGGAACTAAGGCCAAGAAAATAACTTTTAAAAATGAACACAGCGTCACATGAAAAGATTATCAATGTATGTAATAGTTAGAAAAAAATTTATGACAAAAATTGAAGTCCAGCAAGTTGCTGAAAATAGAACAGTGTTTAACTTATAGTGCATCTATGTCATACTACGCAGACATCAGGAGTCTTGTTTCCAAGACTATTTCACCAAATAGGAACATGCGGAATATGGTTTCTTCCATGTGCATCTACACGGTATGTGTCCACACAGGCACATTTTAAGGCAGGAAATCAATATTGAGTGTAGGAATTTTTAAATAATGGAGTCAAATAACTTTATTCTCAAATGTGCTACCCATTTTTTTTCAAAGGAATATCTACATTGTATAATCAGGGAGTAATGTGTCACTCATTTTTTTTAAGTGTGGGTAATCTTTTGGATGTAAAGGCAGCCTTAAGATAATTTTAGTCACTTACTTTCCCCTTTTCCTGATGTTATTGTGTTAAACTATACATGTATACTTTATCAAAGTCAAAAATTCTCCCGCCTCACTGCTATTCCCTTTTCCTCCTACTCTTTCCTCTAACATTGGAACTATTCCCACCACAAAGCTTTTTCCAGTCTAATAGGAATGATCCAATTCCAGTGATCTCTAAGTTCTTTCTTCCCAAGTAACTGATGACTTAGCCCCAACGCCAAAAGAACAATTTCAAGCTATTTAGTCATGAAAATGATATTGTTATTTCCCAGCATCCTAAGTCACCTTGTAGCTTTGAGTTATTGCTTTTAAGTCACAAAGTCACATGCATGTCCCCAGCTGGCATCACCATCGCCTTCTCCTGCTGTTACATCACTGTGAATGCACTTTGCTTTCCTAAAGGCATCTTACAAACAAGGAATCTTGGAAGCCTCTAATTTTGTAATGGGTGGTGGTAGGTAGGTATGTTTTTTGGATCAGTGTTACCATGTTTTAAAGTATGTTCAACTATAATCTTTATTTTCTTCTACTTCTGTTTCTATGTAGTGAGTTCTCCCTCTCCTTCATGTGACTGTAATACATTATAATAGGCCTTCACCATCCAGTATGGTAGCCACTAGCCACGTGTGGCTATCGAACACTTGAAATGTGGCAAGTGCAACTGGGGAACAGAATTTTAAATTGGATTTCACTTAAATTAATTTAAATTATGTAATTTCTTATACACATATTTCTATGTAGTGGGTTCTCTTAAATTTCAAAACCAGTACTCAATTCAGTTATTGGACAGCTTTTAAATATGTTTGAAACAACTTAGGTGTGTAAGTCTAGTTTTTCAAGCATAAATTTTAGACAGTGTAAATACAGATCAAACATTTCTGGTAAAAATTTAGCATCCAAATTGAAATGTGGCGTAAGCGTGAAGTATACCCTAGATTTTGAAGACTTGGTATGAAAAGAGAATGTAAATTTTTTCACTAATTTTTTAACATTGAGTACATGTTAAGACCATACTTGGGGTTTGTTGGGTTAAATAAAATATATTTAAAATGAATTTCACCTGTTTCCCTTTTACTTGTTAACATGGCTACCAGAAAACTCAAATGGCAAATGTGTCATGTGTTGTATTTCTACTGAACGCTCCTCTCTAGAGAATCCGGAGAGTAAAGTAGTAAGTAACAGCGTGATTTCGTTTACCCCAGCTCAAACGCTCTCAGTTAGTGAGAGGTTTGAAATAAATGCATGTCATGCCTTTAGCATCATCATTATACTAACATCTACAATTTTATATTTTGCTTCTCTTGTAAGTCTTCCATTAAAGGGAGTTTCATTGAAATGTGTTGCACTGATAAAGGAATCAGTTCTGTTTTGAAATCTGATTGTTCTTCCTTCCTTCAGTTTGCCATCAAAAATAGGGTTAGGCATCGGAGTAAGAAATTTCCCAAGAGGGAGCATTGGCTGGACTGGGCTAACGAGAAATACGATGTAAGTGATGATTACAGCCTCAACGGCCCCAGTGATCGTAATGCGTATTATTAAATAGGCTACATGGACAGAATTATCAGTCGTATCTTCATAAACTTTATTAGCATTTTAAATAAGACTCTGTGTGAGAGTGCTTATTTATATTGAAAAGACCTTGAGAAACAATGGATATAATTTATCTGGAAACAATATTACCTCTTCATAGTTATTCATGTGGAATAATCTGCCGTTCGTTATATGTCATTATGACCACATAACTTTAGTTTGAATATCGAAGGGTTAAGTGATGGTGGTGGGATTTACATTTGGTGAATTTACACTTAAATTTGAATAATTTACCTCCTAAAGATGTTTTCACTCTTATTTTCAACACCTTAGGAATTTGGGGTTTTCTAAAGAAACCTGTGATAGGGTTCTTGGAACAATTACTCACCTCCCAGCTTGTCTCTAGATGCAAATATGTCTACGCTGAAAATAGCATTGGCTGAGAGCTCTGGCACAGGTCATGTCTGATTTGTCCCCGCACTCACTCCAACTGCAGGAGCAGCTCATCTCTCAAATTAAGATGGTTACAAGAGTGATGTTCCTGTATATTCCTCTCCCCATGTTCTGGGCCTTGTTTGATCAGCAGGTAATATGCAACTGTGTTTCTGTACATCTTCATTAACAAAACATTCTTTGGGCATTACCGCATGGCAAGCTGTACCTACTTAGTATTTAGCTCCTGAAAATGTTCTCTTCCAGTTCCTTTTTTACATTTCATTTATTTGGTAACTGTTCGATCACCTAGGGTTTCTTTCTTTCTTTCCTCCCCTTTTTTTTTTTAATTATCTAGAGGGTTCTATCCACATTTCTGTGACAAAACAATGAAGAAAAGTAGGCGGGGTCGAGTAGAGGAGCCTTGGGAAAGACAAGTATCCAGGACTCCTGCCAGCCAAATTGAGAATTCAGAGCTTTTCTCCTGATACAGCATGTAAAAGCTGTACTGTACTGTCTTTTATGGGATACACAGAATATTTAGACTGAGAGGGACTTGATATCTTCCACGCTGAAACGGGATTCTTGGGCTAGAAGCACCATCCAGAAATGTGAAATGCCTACCAAAGTCATTCTAATCAGAGCAGGAGCTAGAACACATCATTGACTTGTCACCCTGCTCTTTCTCCCACAGCTGGAAGATGCGTGCCTAGGAATTTTTCTAAATAGGGTTAGAAAACCCAATGCATGACGCTCAGTAGCCAAAGTGATAAGCTATCCTTTCTTTTAGAAACCGGGGTTTAAGAAGAAATTTACACACGTGTATGGTCTTATTGTACAGGAGGGATTATTAAAAGGGTAAACCATCTCTTGGGAAAAACTGAGAATAGACATTAATCTCCTTATTTGTAAGTATGAAATTTAGACCAACATCTTAAGAACAAGTTTTGCATGTTGGGCGGGAACTGGTTATTCGAATCAGGCTTGCACTAGAAATGCACTGAGCACCTTTTATCTGTGTGACTTGGCGTAATCCCTTAACCCTTCTGAAAGGGTAATAACCCAGGGCAAGGCTGTGAGGATCAAAAGAGAGAATGTATAGTAAGTAATCAGTGACTGGCTTGTATTAAGAACTCAGCCGGTGGCATATTTCCTGACTTTCGATGATGTTCTCCTAGTAGAGATGATAGATTATGTTGAAAAATTCACATATCCAGTTCTCCATGGAATATATAACATATACTTGTACAGTCCTGCATCATCTTTTACTACAAAATAGGTTGAATATAAGTAGACTGCCCAGGTTTAAATCCATCACTCTCTTGATGGAATTACATTTTAGGACAACCTAGGCTGTCAACGATAGGCTTTTTTTTTTTTTTCCGCATTTGCGTTATATCACCATTTTACTTCTTAAAATTTACTTTAATGACAATGATACTCCCTTCTGGTTTTTTGTTTGTTTGTTTGTTTTTGTGTTTTAACATAACAGTAGGCTCTTAACAGTAATAATGTTCCTGAAACTGTGATCCCAGTGAACATAAAATAGCCTCAGGGTGTGAAGATGCTTTCATCTTGCAGGTGATGTCAACTTCCCAGCAAACCTCAGAAATGCATTTCTGTCTCTATGAAGGAGAGCTTATCTCAAAGTGGTACTTTGTAGGCTCTCTGTGAGTGGTTGGAGTACTATTTGTTGTTAACTGAACAGCAGAAATGCAAGTTGTTTCTTCTTACCTATAATCACAGTGGAACTGGGAGAGGAGCCTGATACTGAAAAACATCTTTAAACCCCATAGCAATTCAGACCTCATTCCTGATTTGGAAAAGACTCCACACTGGCTTATAAAATGCTTAAAACCCACATTCCCAGATGACGCAGTAAACTTAACTTGTTTTTAAGGGCTCCAGGTGGACGCTGCAGGCAACAACTATGAATGGGAAAATTGTAAGTCTGGGACCTGGAGCTATTTTACGGCCCCTGGTCCCTATTCCTTTGCTTTAGCCCCTTTGCCCCCTTTTTGCTTCTCTCTCATAACATTCCAACCCCCCAACTGATCCTCTGTGCGAACTTATCAATGAGATTTTCCCCCTCTTTTTAGGGAATTATTGAAATTCAGCCAGATCAGATGCAGGTGAGAGAAAATATTTAAGTCGCTTCCAGAGCTCAGAGCCACCGCTGAGGCAGTAACAGCTCCTCTCCACTTCCTCTGCAGACCGTGAACGCCATCCTGATCGTTATCCTGGTTCCCATCATGGACGCTGTGGTGTATCCTCTGATCGCAAAATGTGGCTTCAATTTCACGTAGGTGACCCTCGGGTTGGGGTTCGGACTCATGTGTCCCAGGGCTTTGCAAATGGGCTGCGCTCCCTCAGCTCCCAGAGCCTCAGCAGAAAGAATGTCTGGCTCCTCTCCCATGACGCCACCTACGTGAGGGAGTTTTCAAAGAAATATTTTCGAATCAGATGTCTATGTGCTGACGTTTCTGAAAATTTGCCCTTAAAATAAAAGTGCTATTAATGGCACCCTGAAAAAGCCTCTCATTAAGGCTCCCTTGTATGTGTAGATGATAGAAATAGTAACTGTGGTCCAAAGTAGTTTCTAGAATTTAAATGTCCAGATGCAGATGAGAAGCTGTAACATTTATCCTCCTTAGTCCTGGTCATGAATAAGAGACAGAGAGACGCTTGGAATCCACGTGTTTTGGAGGGGAGTTGGTTTTGTCTGGGGGAGGCGGGCGGGAGAGGAGCGCTTCCCTTGTGGGTTTACCGTCAGCTTGCTCACCTGCGGCTGGCTGAGAGCCACCCTTCTGCTTGTCCCGCCAGCTCCTTGAAGAAGATGACGGTCGGGATGTTCCTGGCTTCCATGGCTTTTGTGGCAGCTGCAATTGTGCAGGTGGAAATCGAGGTGAGCTGCTTTCTGATTCTCCAGTGGCCTTTCTTGGTGGGTCTGGTGGAGCGTCCTTCTCCAGGACTGAGAGGATGAGGGAGGCCAGGGATTTGCTGATAAACTAAGTCCTGGGGCTGTGGACGATGCGCTGCAGGGCAAAACAGTCCCTTTCAGTCAGCGCGCCCTGTGGGTTCTTGTCATTGCAAAGGACGCAGCCAGGAATAGGGCCAACAAGGTGCACTCAATTAGGAGAAAACTTAGATGGCAGTTACACAGGGGCTTCCGTTTATAATACAGTTTTTATAAGGGGAGGGAAGTTTGTGGAACTTGTTCTTTTGCTATTTAAACTCCTAGGAGATCTGGTTAAAAGAGGTTCGGCACTCACAAAGTCCTTCAAAAATATGTAAATTGTAATGGGAAATTGTTCATGGGAAGATGCCTTTTGTATCCTAACATTCCTGATGATGGTTAGTTCCCAAGCTAATCCACACGTCTGTTGGACTCAAAATGGGACTGAACTAGATTCCTAATGCTGTTTGTCTGAGAGCAGCTCTCAGAAACAGGGTGTTAGGTAGTATGTAAGATGAGAGGTAAAATCTTTCTCTCTCTCTCATTCTCTCTCTCTCTCTCTCCCCCCTCCCCTCCCCTCCTTTTCCCACACCTGCACCCCCACGTCTCTCTTTTTCTCTGTCTCTTTCTCTGTTTCTGTCTCTGTCCCTCTCCCTCCCTCCCTCCCTTCTCTCTCTTTAAATTTTTAAGCGTGGTAACATACGTATAACATAAAATTTGCCGTCTTAACCATTTCTACGTGTACAGCTTGGTAGCACTAGGTACATCCGTATTGTTGTGACCTCAATCCCTAGAACACTTCTCATCTTGCAGAACTGAAACCTTGTACCCATTAAACAACTCCTCATTCTACGTCCCCCCAAGCCCCCAGCCATGACCATTCTATTTCGTCTCGTTGAATTTGACTGTTCTCTGTACCTCATGTAAGGGGAGTCATACAGTATTTGTCCTTTTGTGTCTGACTTATTTCACTGAGCACGGTGTCATCAAGTTTCCTCCATGTTGTAGCACATGTCAGAATTTCCTTCCTTTTTCAGGCAGAATCATAGTCTTTCATACGGATATAGCACATTTTGTTGATGCATTTATCTGTGGATGGACATTTGGGTCATTCCACCTGTTGGCTGTGGTCAGTAATGCTGCCTTGAGCTTGGGTGTGCTCACTTTCTCTTGGACATCACTAGCTTTATGCTAGTGGGAAATGAATTGTGGGGCTAAAATAGACGTGGATTACTTCAGTGACACTGGGATTTGAGAGAAAAGGCAGAAACCCTGAGCAGGGTGAGAGGCAGGGGGCTCCCAAGCATTGGGAGGGGATATTCAGAGCACTATGTCCAGGGCTGAGGTCTGAGCTTCTAGAGTTACGAGGGAGAGCAGACCTCAGGCGCTACAACAAGATCAACCTTCATTTAGGCGACGGTTACTCTGACCCCTCAGGTATCAGGCTTCATACATCAGGCATCCTTTGACCAGGTCTGACCTGGAGGTGGCTAGGTAGGACCGAGAGCAGCCTCTTGCTGACTGCTTCCATGTTCTGTCCGAGCATCACTTTCTGTGGGTGCCATGAAGTGCAGGATTGGAGGCCTCCTGGGCTTCGTGGTGGGTACGTTGTGTGCCTCAGCCAGTCCACCTTCCTCGGCCAGGGGGAAAGTGACTCCGGTGCCACGGTTAAGGTCATCTTCGGTATGCACTGAAGACCTCACTGCCAATTCTCTTTTATTTTGCTCAGAAAACTCTTCCTGTCTTCCCCAAAGGAAATGAAGTCCAAATTAAAGTATTGAATATAGGAAATGATAGCATGAATATATATTTTCCTGGAAAGACAGAGATACTTAACCCGATGCATCAAGTAAGTAGAAGGAAATGCAACTTTCTTTTTCCTCTTCTGACCTGAGTTATCACAATAGGATTTGGAGAAGCCGATCTTCTTGGTTCTTGTGTAAATCCAAAGATGAGCCCAGAAGTGAAATGTCTTCATCTCTGATCTCATTTTGGCTTCACTCTGGACCAGTGTGCTCTTTAATGTGTCTGTGAATCACCTGGGGAGCTTGTTAAAATGCAGATTTGTGACGAGTGGGTCTGAAATGCTGCATTTTTACAAGCTGTCGGGTGACACTGCTGCTGCCGGTACGTGGAACCACACTTTAAATAGCAAGGTTCTGGGTCAGCGGTTCTCCACCGGAGCTATCAAAACAGCCCCCACAGGGAACACTTGGAAATCTCTGGAGACATTTCTAATGGTCACAACTGGGAGTGTGCTTTTGGCGTCTCCTATGTAGAAGCCAGAGATGCTGACATGCAGCCCCCTCAACAAAGAATTATCTGCCCCAAATGCCAACAGTGCTGAGACTGGAAAACCCTACTGTGGATGGATGGTCATTGGTCTTGATGAGAGCTTCTCAACCTTAAGTCTGGAGAGCTTTGACAATTCTGACGCCTGCAGCCCAACTCCAGAAATTTTGATTTAACTGGTCACATTCCCGGTCAGCCACCACTGAGAACCACTCCCTTAGATCTTGCCGAACTAATAATCGTGAAGGAGGAAAGAATGTTTGACTCCCGATGCTTGGGAAAGCCCAGTATTGATTTTCACCCAGGTTGTTGCTTTTCCTCAATGCTGTTCTTTGCCCAATGGTAGAAATAATTTCCATAGCATTTATCTTCCTAAAATGAAAGTAAAATGCTGGATGAAAATCATAATTCTTGTGGTAATGCTAAACAACTTCAGGATAGAGTCCACAGGGGTGGGCTAGGGCGGGGGCTGAGACAAACCAATGCCAGCCCCCATCAAGGCATTTTTGGATGTGTATGAACATGACCTGGGAAGGCCAATAATATGCATGACAGTGTTAGTGCAGAATAAGGCTCTGGTATTAACTGTGATTCCTTTCCCCCCATTATAGACAAGTGATTTTATGACTTTCAGTGCAGACAAACTGACAAGTATAAACATTTCTTCTACTGGATCACCACCCACTCCAGTAAAAGACTTTGAGCAGGGCCATCGCCATATCCTTCTAGTCTGGGCCCCAAACAAATACCAAGTGGTAAGTAGCTGGACACCTGCAGCTGACTCTTGACTGTGCTATTGGAGACTGTGCTATTGGCCTTTTAGTGGTGTGACTTTTTTTCCTCCCCATGTAGTATTATATTAGATAATCCTCAATTCTTCCTTTTTCAAGGACACAGTCATTTGACTTCCAGTAAAGGTTTGACTGGTGGATGGGAAGGGTTAATAGTAATTTTACAAATTTTAAAAAGACCTTCTGGGCATGGTATGGTGTATGTGCACACAGGTCACACAGAGTACCTGTGTGGATTCTCAGAGACTTTTTGAGATAAAGTTTCAAATATATCTTTAATGGCATTCATTTAAAAAATTTGCACTGAGTAATTGGGAAATTAGAGCCGTCTCTAAAAAAATAGAGTGAATACATCAGGTAAAAGCAGTAGAAATGCATAAAAATGATTTCATAACAAAATATAGGCATCTGGATATTCCATTCAGCATATAAAGAAGCTATGAAGGTGTAGTTGACCTAATGAAGGAGTTGTACGTATTCTGTAAGGTGAATTTAAGTGAGCTTGTACAGAACTGCGATATGGAGTTAAGACTTCTTGGTAATGTGTTTAATTAGGGAACTGTTGAGTGGCTTGCCCTAAATTCTTGGAGAGCAGTGTTCTGTGGAACCACTAGAAAGCAAGCATGAAAAGTTGTAGAGGCTCATCTTAACTTCAGGTGAACCAGGGCTGAAGAATGGAGCCCAGCAAATGTAGTCATGGTGCCCTTAGCTCCTAAGATAAATGCCAACATCACTCTCCTTCTGAACTTATTCTGATAAGTTAGATTTGAAAATGTTTTCTTTCTCAGGTAAAGGATGGCCTTAACCAGAAGCCAGAAAATGGAAAAAATGGAATCAGGTATGTGTATTTCTTTAAAACTTAAGTTATATCAGCTTCTTACATAACTAATGTATACCCACAGTAAAATTCAACTATAACAAGGATATAAAATGAGAGTATGTGGTTTACCCCAAGAATGTAAGGCTGGTTCAATGTTTTTTTAAAAAATTTATTTATTTATTTATTAAATTTATTAAATTTATTTATTTTTGGCTGCACTGGGTCTTTGTTGCTGCGCGTGGGCTTTCTCTAGTTGCGGCGAGCTGGGGCTACTCTTCGTTGCGGTGCACGGGCTTCTCATTGCGGTGGCTTCTCTTGTTGCGGAGCACCAGCTCTAGGCACGCGGACTTCAGTAGTTGTGGCACGTGGGCTCAGTAGTTGTGGCTCACGGGCTCTAGAGCGCAGGTTCAGTAGTTGTGGCTTACGGGCTTAGTTGCTCCGCGGCACGTGCGATCTTCCCGGACCAGGGCTCAAACCCGTGTCCCCTGCATTGGCAGGCGGATTCTTAACCATTGCGCCACCAAGGAAGCCCTGGTTCAATGTTTTTTAAATCATAAATAAAATCCATCATCTTAATAAACTAAAGAGGAAAAGCCACATCATCATATCAATTGATGCAGAAAAAGCATTTGATGAAATTCAGCATCCATTCATTTAACAACTCTCAGCAAACTAGGAACTGAAGGGAACTTCCTTACTCTGAAAATGTACATCTAAAAAAATCCAAGCTAACATTGTACTTAAAGGCAAAAGTCTAAATGCTCTCCCCCTAAGATCAGGAACCAGGTTAGATTGTCCACTCCACTCCTATTCACAATCCTTCTGGATGCTAGTGCCATGAGGCAAGAAAAATAAGTAAAAGCATCTAGATTGGAAAGGAAGAAATAAAACTATCCCAACTCACAGAAGACAGGATTGCATCAACAAGTCCCAAGGACTACAGAAAAAGCCCATAGAATCAGTAAGTGAGTCTAGAAAGGTTACAGGATACAAGGCCAACAACAAAACGAACATATTTCTATATACTAGCAATAAATGATTGGAAACTGAAATTTTTAAACTATACCTTTTACCATAGCTCAAAAAAAAGTGATGAAATACTAATTATAAATCTTATAAGACATATACAGGATTTGAGAGCTGAAACTACAAAAGGCTGATGAGAAATCAATGAAGACCTAAATAAATGGAGAGATATGTTGGTTTCATTGATTAGAAAACTTAATATAGAAAAGATGTCAATCCTCCCCAAATTGATCTATAGGTTTAGTGCATTTCCTATCTCAATCGTAGCATTGGTTTTTTGGTTTATGATTTTTCCAGTTTTATTGAGGTATAATTGACAAAATCATATATATTTAAAGTATACAACGTGATGATTTGATACATGTATACACTGTAAAATATTTACCACAATCAAGTTAATTAACATATTCATCACCTCAAAGTTACCCTTTTTATATTATGAGAATTTTAAGATCCAATCTCTTAGCAAATTTCAAGTATACAATATAGTATTAATTAGTCACCATGCTGTACTTTATTTAGATCCTTAGAACTTATTCATCTTAAAACTGAAAGTCTCCCCTCACCATTCCCTCCTTCCTTGGCAACTACCACTCTATTCTCTGTTTCTATGGATTCAACTTTTTCTTTTTCGGTTCCCCATATAAGTGACACCATACAGTATTTGTCTTTCTCTATCTAGCAGATTTCACTTAGCATAATTGGTCAGTGTAATGATCCAGAAATAGACCCACCCAAGTACAGTCAACTGACTTTTGACAAAAGTACAAAGACAATTCAATGGGCTAATAAGTTTATTCTTTTAAAAAAATGGTGTTGAAACATTTGGACACTCATACGTAAAAAGTGAATTTGTCCTAAACTTCACATTTTATACAAAATTATATAACAAATCTTATACATCATGTAGGAAAATTAACTCAAAATTGATTACAGACCTACATGTAAAATGTACTATTAAATTTTTATAGGGAAACAAAATCTTTGTGACTTGAGTTCTTAGATATGACACCAAAAGCATAATCCATAAAAGAAAAAAAATAAATTTTCTCAAAACTAAAAACATCTGTTCTATAAATCTCACTGTTAGGAGAATGAAAAGGTAAGCTACAAGCAGGGAGAAAATATTTACAAATCACATACATATCTGACAAAGAATTTGTACCCAGAATATGTAAAGTACTCTCAAAACTCAATAATAAAATAATCCAGTTAAAAAATAGAGCAGAAGATTTTAACAGACATTTCACCAAAGAAGATACACAAGTAAGCACATGAAAAAATGTTCAACATCATTGGTTATTGAGGAAATATAAATTAAAAGCACAGTGAGTTTTCATGACACACCTATTGGCTGGCTATAATTTTTTAAGCTGACAATATCAAGTGCTGGTGAGGATACAGAGCAACTAGACCTCCCAATGCATTGATAATGGAAGTGCAAAATGGTACAGCCATTCTGAAAAACGGTTTGGCAATTTCTTGTCAAATTAAATAGATACTTACCATGTGAGCCAGCCATCTCACTCCTAGATATTTATCCTAGAGAAATGCAAGTTTATGCTCACATAAAACCTATACTCAGATGTTTATAGAGGCTCTGTTTATAATCACCAAAGATTGGAAGTCACCCAAATATCCTTCAGTGGGTGATGGATAAACAGACATCAGATTTTATTGCATCCATACAATGGAATATTACTCAAGAAAAAAAAGGAACGAACTACTGATTCATGCAACAATATAAAAGAAATTCAAGTGCATTTTGCCATCAAAGAAGCCAATCTCAAAAAGTTATACATACTATATAATTCCATTTATATGACATTCTGGAAGTGGCAAAAAAACCCCTAAGAATGAAGAACAGATTAGTGGTTGACATGGGTAGGAGTGGAGGAAAGGTTTAACTACGCGGTAGCATGAGGGAGATTTGGGGGCAATGGAACTGGTCTGTATCCTGATTGTGATGATGTTTATATAAATCTAGACATGTGTTAAAACTCATAGAACTATATAGCAAAAAAGCCAGTTTACTATAAATACACTTTTTTAATAAGAATAAATTGGGGAAAAATGAGAGTAGGTCTCCTATTTGCCTTAACCCTTACTGCAATTCCCATTTCTTTGTGGCTACAACCGAATTTCTGATTTTAGCTTTTACTAGCTACCACTAGAACACATTAATAGAGAAATAAGTATATTATTATGGTGGTATCTACTAATTTAATGATATAAAGAAATTAATGTACTCTTCATCTCTCTTTACTGCCCATGTTTCACACTGTTAATACTTAACATTTATTTTTCCGTGTATTTCATGTGCTAGGTGGAGTCTAAAAAATAGATCAATACACAGGATTTACAATATTGACTGTATAAATATTAGTTGTAGTGTAATAAGAGTGATCAGTCTGAAAGAGAAGAGAATGTAACTTTATAAACTTGAAAATGTATCCTCAAAGGGAAATGTTCTGAATGTCAAGATTCATTGACATTCCATGAATTGTTCGGTGGTACTGCATCTTGATTGCCTTAATTTAACCAAGGCTTTCTCGCCTAGCTTTTGTTTTTTCCTGTAACTTACTTGACCTCTCATTGACAAAAGCATAAGTCTTTATCCCCAAGGTGAGCGGATCCAGGGCTCCATGTCTCTGGAAACCTTCAGCATGCTCTTTGATCTCACTGGAACCTTTGCTCTGTAACCTTGTGATGCCACTATCCTCATAGAATTTTCATCGTATGCCCAGGTTTCTGCCTTTCTTTCTTGGATCTCGTGTCATCTTTCTGGGACACCTTTCTTGTTTTGCTGTGGGATATGCTCAGTTATCTTGTCAAGAGAAGCTGTGAGGTAAATTGCAAGCCCTTGCGTGCCTGAAAATGCCTTTTTCTGTTCGTACACTTCATCATAAGCTTGGATGCTATTTTCTCCCAGAACCTTGGAGGGTTTTTTTCTACTGGCATCTAGTACCTAGTTGTGCAGACAAAAAAAAAACCCAACAAAAAGCGTCTGCCAGTCTTTGTAGTTGATTTCATTTTCTTCTCCCCACGCTTTTGTTATCTCCTTTCTCCTTGGTGTTCTCACAGTTCTCTGCAGTGAAAGTAAGTCTAGATGTGATTTTATTCATCTTGCCTGCACTAGGCCCTTTGAATGTTTGGTTCCTTGCCTCGTTTTCTTTGTTCCCTTCTGTATTCGTTTGCTAGGGCTGCCATAACAAAGTGCCACAGACTGGGAGGCTTAAACAAAAAGAAAATGACTTCCTCACCGTTCTGGAGGCTGGACGTCTGAGGTCAAGGTGTCGGCAGGGCTGGTTTCCTCTGAGGTCTCTCTCCTTGGCTTGTAGATGCCGTCTTCTCCCTCTGTCTTCACATGGTCATCCCTCTGTGTGTGCTTGTGTCTTAATCTCCTCTTCTTATAAGGACACCAGTCATCTTGGATTAAGGCCCACCCTCATGACTTCATTTTACCTCTTTAAAGACCTTGTCTCCAAATACAGTCCCATTCCAAGATATTGGGGGGTTAGGACTTGCGCATATGAATTGGGAAGTGGGGAACACGATTCAGCCCCTAATACCTTTTCCAGCTTCTGGATTGTTGTTCTGTCCCTCACACACGCACATACACACAACTGCCTTAGCAGACCTGGAAGGAAGTACACTGATAACGGTCACCTGGCCCTTTCCTGACCTTTGTATTTGATTCTGAGCTGGCAGCACCTCTGGGATTTCCTTTGTGCCTCAGAGTGTTGTTTTGTGCCTCAGAATCCATTGCTTTGATTTTGTCAGAAATGTCTCCCGGGCTTCCCTGGTGGCGCAGTGGTTGAGAGCCCGCCTGCTGATGCAGGGGACGCGGGTTCGTGCCCCGGTCCGGGAAGATCCCACGTGCCGCGGAGCAGCTGGGCCCGTGAGCCATGGCCGCTGAGCCTGCGCGTCCGGAGCCTGTGCTCCGCAACGGGAGAGGCCACAGCAGTGAGAGGCCCGCGTACCGCAAAAAAAAAAAAAAAAAAGTCTCCTAACTTTAGAAACTTTGGACAATTTAGATTGTGGTATCCTTTCTTGTTCTGGTGCTGTTAAAGCTTCGTTCTTCTCCTCCTCTTCCTCTCCTTCCCCTCTTCCTTCCCCTCCCCGTCTTCCTTCCCCTCCCCTTTTCCCCCTTCCTCACTCCTCTCCCTCTCCCTCTCCTCCTTCATTGTCTTTGATGAGATCTTACAAAAGAAGGATACATGAGGTCACCAACACTTAACTCCACCAATCCATCCATGTGGTAAAAGATAAACCAGAAACTTTTTTCTTTTTATTGGCAACAACAAATTCTTAATGGATCAAAGGTTTTATTATTTATTATTTCAGTAATGCCCAGGTGACACATTTTAAAAAAAGGGAAGTTCTGAAAAACTAGCGTCAGAAACAAACTGATAATTAGAACAATTTCAAAAATTTCAGGAAGTCAGACTTCTGAGTAATATATGAACTAAAGGAATAGTATATAGAATCTTAAGCAAAATGGAATCCTCTTAATTATGTGGTATCAGGAAGCTGCAGGACTTAACAGACTACAGTCTTTTAAATAAATGGCAAGGTACTTCATTCAAAAAGTGGTCGAGAGTTTGATACTAATCTTTCTCATGAATTTTTTTAACATTACATATTGCTACATATATATGTATCTATAAACAATACGTTTTTGGCATGTTTTTAAACTTAAAATGTTATTGTTGGGCTTCCCTGGTGGCGCGGTGGTTGAGAGTCCTCCTGCTGATGCAGGGGACGAGGGTTCGTGCCCCAGTCCGGGAAGATCCCACATGCCGCGGAGCGGCTGGGCCCGTGAGCCATGGCCGCTGAGCCTGCGCGTCCGGAGCCTGTGCTCCACAATGGGAGAGGCCACAACAGTGAGAGGCCCGCGTACCGCAAAAAAAAAAAGAAAAAAAAAGTTATTGTCTTGTGTATATGTCATTCTGCAATCATATTATAAAATATATTACATTAAAAATATTATTTTAATATTTAGTCACATTCATATATGTGTCCCTTATCCATTCACTTAAACCATTGTATAATATTCCATTGCATAGATATACCACAATTTTTTTGGTCCATTCCTCTGTACAGGAAATTTAGGTTATTTTCATTTTTCCAAACAATGTCACAGTCCACATTCACATATGTTTCTTTGTCCACATGTGGGAAGTTTCTCGAGGGCAGTGATCTTTAAACCTTTTATCACATTCAATAAAAATATTTTGAGCATGTACCCACAATGTATGAATATGGTATCCTTTATAAATTATAAATGTATATAAACTACTGTACCAAACTAATATGTTCATCGTAAGTAATACAAAAAAGAAATATAAAAAGGATGAAGAAAGTTTTAAAAAACAATATTTTACAAATATTTTTATTCAGTAGTGGTACAGAAGTCATTCATGTAGATAATGTGATTGTATGCTTCCTTGGTTGCTAAAAATCTCAATTTAAGATTTACTGTCAGTTCAGTTTATTTCAGTCCTGGTCTTGATGACTGCCATACTGAAAAAACACTCCCTTTAAGGAGGGAGTGTAGCTGGGACATGATTGGCCATAAGTAGATTCAGAAAGATATCTTCATTTTAAAAATTGTGGAGTTTTCCAAAAATGGCACTGGAAATCCACATCCAAAGGACTGACGTTGAACACCCGCCTCACTGATCCCATATATAAAAGTTAACTCGATGGGTCATAGACCTAAATATAACTAAAGCAATACAATTTCTAGAAGAAAAATAGGAATGAATCTTTGTGACCTTGGATTAGGCAGTGGTTTCTTATATATGAAACTAAAAGCACAAACAACAACAACAATAAAAATACTAATAGGCTTCATCAAAATTGAAAACATTTGTGCCACAAATGATGCCATCAACAAAGTGAAAGACAACCGACAGGACGAGAGAAAATATTTGCAAATCATATAGAAGAGACTTATATTCCAAATGTATGAAAATTATTACTACTCAATAGTAAAGGGACAGATAACCCAATTTTTTAAATGGGCAAAGTATTTGAATAGACATTTATCCAAAAAAAATACTGTTGGCCAAAAAGTACATGAAAAGATGTCCAGCAGCATTATTCATTAGGGAAATGTGAATCCAAACAACAAGATACCCCTTCACATTCACCAGGCTCTAATAAATAAATTAAAAAAAAAAACAGGTCATAAAAAGTGTTGGTGAGGAGGCAGATAAATTGGAATCCTTATACACATCTGGTGCGAATGTAAACTGATGCAACCACTTTGAAAAACTGTTTCTCAAAATGTTAAACATAGAGTTACCAGATGACCCAGCCATTTTTCACCTAGGTATACACCCACAAGAAATGGAAATATATGTCCACTCGAAAACTTGTAGATGAATGTTCATAGCAGCATTAGTCACCATAGACAAAATGTAGAAACAATTCAAATGCCCATTAACTGATAAACAAAATGTGGTCTATCCATACAATGGAATATTATTCAGTGATGAAGAGAGATGGAGTACTGCTGTATGCTGTCACATGAATACACCTTAAAAACATTATGCTAAGTGAAGGAAGCCAGGCACAAAGACCTCCTGGTGTATGATCCCATTTACATGAAACGGCAGGCAAATCCACAGAGACAGAAAGGAGATTAGTGGTTGCCAAGGGCTGTGGGGAGGGGCATGGAGAGAGACTACTCACGGGCTTTGAGTTTCTTTTTGGAGTGATGAGAACTGGACTCTTGTGATGGTTGCACAACCATGTGGCTGTAGTGAAATCACTGAATTGCACACTTTAAAGGGGTGAATTTTGCGGTATGTGAACTATAGCTCATAAAGCCTTTTTTAAAAAAATTTTTTATTGAAGAGGAACAAATATCTCTGTCCCCTCGTTATAATTTTTTTTTTTTTTTGCTGTACGCGGGCCTCTCACTGTTGTGGCCTCTCCCGTTGCGGAGCACAGGCTCCGGACGCGCAGGCTCAGCAGCCATGGCTCACAGGCCCAGCCGCTCCGCGGCACGTGGGATCTTCCCGGACCGGAGCACGAACCCACGTCCCCTGCATCGGCAGGCAGACTCTCAACCACTGCGCAACCAGGGAAGCCCCCCTCGTTATTCTTTAAGGAACTGGTCCCATCTTGTTTTCTCAGCTGGTTCCCACTCTCCATCCCTCCTCCCATGATCACTTTGTAGCTTAGATCCTGGTGCTCCTAAGATGTCAGGCCAGCTTGAAGCCTAGTGGACCCTAGGATTTGCCTGATCAGAGCTCTTAGAGCACAATTGATCTGGAACCTCCGCTTTCCATGCCTTTTGAAGCACTCAGAATGTGTTTGCTGTTTATCCTCTTCTATTTTCTGTGTGTGTATGAAAACACATCTGATACGTGTGATGTTGCTTTTTTTTTTTTTTCAGATTATTTCCATTCTTATTGGTATCTTGTACCAGCCCTGAGACATATGTCAGGCAGGCAGTAGTACTCAAGCCTTAGGATAGGATTTATTCAGTCTTCTGGCTTATAATATATAAAGCCAGGCCCCAGGCCCAAGGGTCTACTTCCTAATTGCATACTGTTTCCGCTGTCTGTCTTTTGAATGGTTCATCTTAACCTTTTATAAAAGTGGCATTTACAGTTTGGAGCAATATTCACTCTATTAGGCTCCTGTTGACCTACATCAGGTTCAGTTTTCTATTTTAATCACCTGTTAAATGACACCAAGTCAAATGTTTCATAAAAATGTTGTCTCAGTCCCTGGAATTTGACCAATATTACTTATTGCCACAAAGTAGATGAAACTTGGCCACTGTTGACAAAAAAATTAATTAATAGTCTATCTAAAGGAGAAGTAGAGAATTTTATTTGAGCAGATCTAAAAGATTATAACCCAGGAGACAGTCTTTCAAAAAACTCTGAGGACTGTTCTCCTTGTTAGAAGTCAAAGGTACTTCATTGATACAAAGGTACCTCAAGGGAATTCTCTGGTGGTCCAGTGGTTAGGACTCCACGCTTTCACTGCCGAGAGCTTGGGTTCAATCCCTGGTTAGGGAACTAAGATCCCACAAGCTGCCTGGCATGGCCAAAAAAAAAAAAAAAAACACCACAAAGGTACTTCAAAATACACATTTTTGAGGCAAAAGATTGTACCTCAAAATGACACATATTTTTACATAAGGTTCACCAAAAACACATAGTCTAAGTCTGCACATACAAAGCAAGCAGTAGGTCACCACAACCCCTTACAGAATTAGGAGAGAATGTTATCTTCCAAGGAGTTACACTGCTGACGTCAGAAGAAAGGGAAAAAAAAAATTGATCTTTATGGTGGAGCCAGCATTCCCACCTTTGGGGAGGTCAAGTTAATGTATAATGCACACTGCATATTAGGGAGTGCTCAATACAGAGCAGGGAATGTTTTGTTTCCATATTCTTGTCCTGCCTTAAAACGTAAATTTTATTCCATCACCATGTATTTTAGGGATGTGGAAGTTAAATTGTTCTTTATGGTACTTAGGTGTATACTGTTATTACTTCTCGTTCTCTGAATTGGATAACCTTCTGTATGCCTTCAATCACCTATCTGGTAGGAGAGATCCGCTGGTCTTATTTGGGGTAGCCCCCTTCTCCCTGGGGCAGTACAAGAGTACCAGAGTCTTCTCTAGCCTGGAACACTTGAGGAAGGGATCTCTAATCATCTGTCCACCCGGCCACCACCTATATGGTCCTTTGGAGGCAAACAACTCTCAAACGGTCCCATTGAAGCTTGGGCACAGGGAATGTTTCAGAGACTGGAAACCTTGGGGCCCAGCACCCAGTCCTACTGGGTGTTCCATTCCCAGCCGGATTCCCGTGGGGTGCTGATCACTGTTACTCCACGACCTGCAGACACAGGTCTCTGCCATCTGAAGGGAATTCCTCAAAACTGTCTCTGATTGCTGGGCTGGCCCATGTCTTCCTGTCCACTCCTTGGAGCCCCTCCCTGCCTGAAGCTGCTCTTTAAAGTAAAGGAAATGAATGGGCTTCCCTGACGCTGTAAAAGAAGCCCCAGTTGGAGGCTGTCTTTTAGGTACTCGGCAGCTACTGCTTTTGGTCCTTCATCACTTTGGCTGTCAAGCTTCTGAAATAAGAAGCGCAAAGACATGGCTGCCTTCCGGAGGGGGAGGAGATCAGCAGCTATTTCAATCTGTACTTAATATCCCAAAATACCACTGAAATAGTTCCTAGTCAGAGAGTACTTAGAACAGTTCCCGGCATTTACCTGTGTTAAATAAATTCTTTTAGGTGTGTTCTCATGAGGTGAGCAAAGACAAACCTAGAGTAAGTTACTTTCTGCCTTTATACTGTAGAAATCTTCTGCAGACATCTTAAATTCCTTCCAAAAGGGAACAGATCCCAACTTCAGATGCACATACTGTGACCTGGAGCAAGTCATTCCATAGTCCACTCACAAGACAGATGGTTTTCTGTTTCAGATTTGTAAATACTCTTGCTGAGAGCTTCAGTGTCACAATGGGTGAGGAAATTTATGAAAACGTCCCCAGTCACAATGCCAGCGAATATCATTTTTTCTCTTCTGGCAGGTAAGTACCTGCAGTGGACACTTTGCTCCCAAGTTCAAGGGTTTCAAGTCTTTTCCTTTAAATAATACATTGAAACTTTCAATACCAAGAACGTTAATTTATATTAATCTTCCTTTTCATAGAAAGAGCTTCACAATAAACTCATCAGAGATTGCACAACACTGTGGAAATGAGTTTGAAACATCCTACCTTGGATTTGGTAGTGCGTATACCTATGTAATCACAAGGAAGGTTAGTAACTCATTGCACTGAATCAGAAGTTCCACTCAAAGTTTATTGATATGAGTCCTTGAAAACAGGACATAGTAATGATTTAACAGAGTGATATTAGGATCTGTATCTTAAACGAATTTAGAATTAATTCAGTTCACCACTAATTCTGTGGTTTATCATTGCCTTAAGTTCACCTTTAGAATAAAATTAAACAGACTGACCTGCTCTAAACGTTCACATTGACCACTGTCCTCATAGACTGTCAACATGGACCTTGGAAGCTTTTCGTTCAAAGAGCTGGCAATGTTTTCAACAAACCTGACTTCCAATCTGCTCTCTTATTTAAGAATAAAAAGCTAGTGAACATATTTTCAAATCCTACCAAGTCCATCCCATCCCAAGGATAAAATGCAGTATTGCATATTTACATTTAAAATGTGTGCTTTCTGGATAGATCCTTTGGTGTAACCCTGAAGGTCCAAATTCAGTTTGCCTGTCTGAGCAATTTTTATTCTGGAAGCAGTCTCGATTTTCATTTCTTCTTCTTGCTTTTGCCTTACTGGTTTAGGATAACGGCTGCCTCGAACCGATAGTAGTTGAAGATATTTCCCCGAACACAGTCAGCATGGCCCTGCAAATCCCCCAGTACTTCCTCCTCACCTGCGGCGAGGTGGTTTTCTCCGTCACGGGATTGGAGTTCTCATATTCTCAGGTTTCCTATCTGTCGTTCTGTACACCCCTCTCCTACAACCCTGCCTTCAAATAATGCTGCTGGGACTTAGTTAAAAGCTGGGGTAGCCATGTATTTACAGTGTAAAAGAAAATTCTAGAAAGCATTATGGTAGGTTCTACCAAACAAGGTTTTAGAAATTACCAAGTCTTATTTACTG
This sequence comes from Delphinus delphis, assembly GCF_949987515.2. Taxonomy (NCBI): domain Eukaryota; kingdom Metazoa; phylum Chordata; class Mammalia; order Artiodactyla; family Delphinidae; genus Delphinus; species Delphinus delphis. The sequence goes on along the minus strand of NC_082700.1, from coordinate 66,807,306 downwards.
AATAAGAATATTACCGTTTAGGGAATTCCCTGGCGGTCCAGTGGTTAGGACTCCATGCTTTCACTGCCGAGAGCACAGGTTCAATCCCTGGTCGGGGAACTGAGATCCTGCAAGCCACACGGCGTGGCCAAAAAAAAAAAAAAAAAAGGAATATTACAATTTAGCATCATGAGTGTCCATATATAGGTATCTGAATTCCCAGTCACATGCTAGAGATTTGGGGTCCTCAGTAGGAAAAACTACATTAACGACCATTACCAGGGTCGTGATGGTCAGTGGATCCCACGTTCTGAAACAACCTGTTCATAGCAGGCTCATGCATAGGTCTGTGTCCTCATTATTTTTAAGGTTCACTCGAGGTCTCTTTGTAGCTCCCAGTAAACACACTGATTAAGGCCTAGCTTTTATTTTATTTATTATTATTATTTATTTATTTATTTTTGCGGTACGCGGGCCTTTCACTGTTGTGGCCTCTCCCGTCGCGGAGCACAGGCTCCGGACGCGCAGGCCCAGCGGCCATGGCTCACGGGCCAAGCCGCTCCGCAGCATGTGGGATCTTCCCGGACCGAGGCACGAACCCGTGTCCCCTGCATCGGCAGGCGGACTCTCAACCACTGCGCCACCAGGGAAGCCCAAGGCCTAGCTTTTAAAAGTTAAAAAGTAGTATTGCTTTTGTGACTATTAGACTAATGAGGCACATTTTGCTGACCTAAATTAGAGCTTAGGTTCTAAACTATTTTATCAAAATACAGTGACAGTCGTCCTAAGCCCAGCGTGCCTAATACCTTCAAGTTTTGCAGTAAAGATGGTAAATATGAGCTGGGTAATCCCTTTCTGCGATGACCTCACAGTCTAGTTAAGGAGAGGACTGTAACACAGGTGACAAGAGTTCTAAGAGAAGTTTTGGTGACATAGCGGGGAAGCTCCCCAAAGAGCAAGGTGACAGCGCAGAGAGCAGCCTCCATCTGGGGGGAAGGAGAGGTTGGACTGGATGGCTTTGTCTGAAAATTCTTCTGTAGAAGCAGAATCGGTTCACCTATAGATTCGTCCATTTCATTAAGATGAGAGCTTTGCAAGCATGTGGAGAGTGAAAAACAAAGGATTCTTGGGTGTTAATACCACAGGAGCATTTGGGATGTCTTGTTATCCAAGTGATAATCCTTTTTGCATTTAGACCAGCCTGACTCTTAATGTGCATTTCGGGGGTAGACGGCCTAATGAAGGGAGTCGGTGAGTTAGCTGTGTTCCGCTCTGCGGTTGACGTCTACATCGGGACTCACTCTGTTTCGTTTCCTCAGGCTCCTTCCAACATGAAGTCAGTGCTTCAAGCAGGGTGGCTGTTGACAGTGGCAGCTGGCAACTTCATTGTCCTTATCGTAGCAGGAGCGGGCTCGTTCAGCGAACAGGTACTGGTGCAGACAGAGATCGCGCGTACCTCTGTCTTCTCACCTGTTAATCGTCATCGCGACGACCCTCCCTAGCTGTCTGTATATACACGTGGTCCTCTTGGCTAATGGCTGAGGAGAACTGCCAGACCAGCCAGACAGGGCAGATACAAAAAGGCCTTATGGCCAAGTGCGTGCTGATGCTTCTTATTTCTACTTGGAAAATAACCGGATGTAACCAGATGGGGTTAACATACCTACACGCTCATATGGTTTTACTACCAAAGGAAACATCTTTCCTGGCCTCAGTGAATGCGGCTCAGTGGCCCCAAAGCAGGCGTGTTATCCAGAAAGTTTCACAGTACCTAAAGTTAAAGCCATCCTAAAGGTTGTCGTAATTTTTCCCATTAAAATAAAATGAGGGCTTTTCTGGTTCTGGAACTCTCCTTCAGCACTCAGAATCTCTGCCTCATGAGGGAGCTATCCCTTTACCCCATCAGACTCATTACTTCCCCCACCAGGTCCCATCAGAGCCTGTGCTAATCCTGCATGCTCATGACCTCAACGTTTTGCCGAAAGATAACATGGGGGTCTTACCTGAGAACACTTCAGCACATTCTTTTTCCCTCAAGAGTACTCTGCCTGGTGTGCTCTGGGTCCCCATCCTTCCAGGGGCCAGCTATTTGTCTTAAGACTCGGGTTTTTCGGAAATTTTGTCTCATCTTCTTAAAGTCCTGGGTGTCTGCACTCCAGAGCCATTCCAAGAATGTGACTGTTACATTGGGCATTCAAGAAAAGCTGGCCATTCTGTATCTGTGGCAGTAGCTACCAGTTTCCCCTAACAACTTCATTTCCAACACCTTCGATCTGGATGTCTCTAGAAAACATACCCGCGATATATACATTCCCATAACCTGTATTGTTTTTGTTTCTTTCCTTGCTCCAACTTCAATTCCTTCAAAGTGGGCCGAGTATGTTCTGTTTGCGGGGTTGCTTCTGGTCGTCAGCGTAATATTTGCCGTCATGGCCCGATTCTATACGTACGTCAGTCCAGCAGAGATTGAAGCTCAGTTTGATACGGATGAAAAGAAAAAGTACCCGGAAGAGAGTAACCCATATCCCAAGTTGGACTCTGACTTACAGACACAGCTGTGAATATCAAGAAGCAAGTGGAGGACGGATTGGGCCCAGGATGTGCCCAGGTGTCTGTCCCCTGGGGGCAGGACACTCTGTTGTATGGCCGCTGATGGGGAAGACTTCAGAACTGTGAAACAAACCAAGAAAGCTGTTCTCTAAGCAGCCAGCAATGAACCTAACACTCTAAAAGAAGTCCATTTGTTTGTTTGTTTTTCAGAGAAGTCTTATTTAAAGCATACACACACACATACACATACTTTTACAACACTGAGTCCATACCCTGCCTTTAACTCCTTTCCTAACACACAAAGTTATTTTGGCCTAACTTGAATTTTTGAAATGGTGGCAAAGTTCCATATTGTTTGCATTCAAACACTCTATGGAAACAATGTTAAATGAGGCAAAAAGTGACTGTTTAGGCTTTAGAATGGTACACCATAAGGACCGGCTAGTAGGAACTGGTAACTTTACCTTCTGTTTTTAGTTTTGTCTTTCCAGTCCCTACCTCTTTTTAAATTATGTATAACTCAAAAAACTACTCAGGTGAAGGCAAGTCATGATTTTTAGAGTTTCAATGGTATGAAATAAATTCTCATTCTTAAGAGTAAGCGTCTGTGTATTTGGGTGGGGGCAGACTAAGAAATCCTTAACATTTCCTTTCCTGATTATAAAAGCTGTGCCCGCTCATTAAAATTTCCTCAGAAGGTGATAAAAGCATGAACAAAGCGAGACCCACATACAGTAAATTCCAGGAACATGAACTATCAAAGTTCGTTTCCTGCTTTTCTCGGGGTTATCTGTGGCTACACTGCTCTTTTCTACTAGGAGCTTCCCGTGTGCGTATTTTTGTACCATCTCAAAGTGTTTTTCTCAATACTCGTGAGCATTTTTCTACTTGAATAAAAATCGTTCCAAAATATTATGAACACTTCCTGCCAAATTCATCCTATAGATATTTATCATATAACCATTCCCAGGTATCAGACTCAGAACGAGTCCGCTTTGGCACTCTTGGAAAAACGAGCAACAGTTCTCAGACAGACGTGTGCACAGTTCTGAATGTGGAAACTGGTTCCTGGGTTAGGAGCTTGGATCTCTAAGATGCTTCATGCACAAGCTTGTCATTGCAGTGTGGAGACGGAATGAAACAGAGAAACAAAGTCTAGAGTGAGAAACGCAAATGTAATGATCAAAGCTTGCCGAGGACCTTTTCTACCCTTTGGATCAAGTCCTCATTCCTTAACTGTTTCTTCTGTGGATATGTCACCTTTCTCTCTGATCTACCAACTTCTTCTAGTTCCTGGAATGCAATGGGTTCTCACTTCTAGTCAAAGGCAAAAGAAAAATCAGGTCTTGAGACACTTATTTTCTACCCACCCCTCGCCCACACACTCCTCCTGGCAAAATGCTCTTCATATTCAGGATCCAGGCCACTTCCTCCAACGGTTTTCCTGTTCCCCAGTTTCGTTACCAAATTAAGTTGCATGGTCCCTGTTTGAGACCTAGCCCAGCTGGGTTCAAGAAGGCAAATAACAAAACTGAAGCTGAGATGGACACAGCACAAGCTTTATTCATGGGCCAAAGAATGGAGAAACAGGAGGTAAGTTCACAGATCAACTTCTCACCCACCTGGTGAGAGGGATTTCATTTTAGAGTCAAGACGAAGGGAGGAGGAGTGAGGCTAATGACGGGAGGCATATGCATTAGTCTTTTAGCGCTTTTTCCGAGGGAGTGGAGCGCCACGGCATTTATCCTTTTTTGGTCCTTGATGTCCGGTCATGGCCTTTGGTAGGTGTGTGTCACTTGATATGCTAATGTAGTAAAATCAGTGTATAATGAGACTCAGGGTCTGTTGGAGGTCAGATTCGATTCGGGCCACCGTCTTGGTCCCAGCTGGTTCCATCTGGGTTTGTTTTTTTAATTAATTGATTTATTTATGGCTGCGTTGGGTCTTCATTGCGGTGCGCAGACTTCTCATTACGGTGGCTTCTCTTGTTGCGGAGCACAGGCTCTAGGTGTGCGGGCTTCAGTAGTTGTGGCACACCGGCTCAGTAGTTGTGGCTCGCGAGCTCTAGAGTGCAGGCTCAGCAGTTGTGGCACATGGGCTTAGTTGCTCTGTGGCATGTGGGATCTTCCCGGACCAGGGCTCGAACCCGTGTCCCCTGCATTGGCAGGCAGATTCTTAACCACTGCGCCACCAGGGAAGTTCCCATCTGGGTTTTTTTGTTTGTAGCTTCCTTTCTTATCTCTGGACCCTTTAACTTAAAGATTTATGTTCACTCCTGCTAAAGGTAGGGGTTGGCAGGTTTTGAGCAGAGACCTGGAGCAGCTCTGGCAACAGTCTGGCTGTCTCTCCTCTGCACTCCTGTCTCGCACCCCCGGTGTGTTGTGACTCTCCAGCTTTCCGTGGGCCGGAAGCTCTCTGCATGTATCCTGTGATCCACTTAATTTCCGGAAGGTGGTTGGCCTCTTTGTGTTAAATAACAATTTAAAATCTCTTGGACCACGAGGAGTGAGATGGAAGAGGCTGAGGACTGAACCTTGAGCAGCGGTTTGAATGCGCCTCGGTGACAAGGTCTAGTGCGAAAGACTCGCTATAAGAGACTATGGATTTTGCCTCTCTGCTCATTTCTACCCTCTAACTTACACAGTATGCCTTTGATGGAGGAAAACAACAGTCCCGGTGATGAGCTCTCAGCTCCATTACCCCACTCTCGTCAATAATCCAAAGAGAATTCATCCTAAATCCTCAAAATATATTCTGGTCCTAACACTTCTTACAGCCGCTGGGTAACACGGGGCAACTCTTCACCTTTCAAATCTCATTTTCCTCTCCTACAAAACAAAGAGAGCACGAGACAATGTGAAGTTTCTAAAATCCTCTGTTTGAGGGTACCTGGCACACACCAGGCTTCCAAATGTTGAATGAAGACCTGCCCCTCAATCGACGACGACATTAATATTGAGTATGCTTTGCAGTTGGACGAAAACATTAACTCAGTGTTAATGTGACCTCCACTGGCCTTTAAAGGATAAGAGGGGGGACGGGGGGCATCAGGGCACTTTGATCATCAGGGGTGAGTTTTCAGAGAGATCTTCCCTCTAATCTTCCCATTTCTTCCAAACGTAATCAAGACTGACGGGTGCGACCATGGGGGTTCTAGACAAAAGACTTTGGACAGTGGCAAGTGTCATGAGGCAGGAGTGGCCAAGGGGGACGCATGGGGCCAGATCCACAACCTCTGGTCTTCTGCCTTTTCCTTGGCCCCCATTTTTTTGTGCTTTACACCTTTCTCTAAGTTGCTGATCAGTGTTTAATCAAAATAATTCACTGACTTGAACATTGGCTGAGTGTTGAAGTACGATCCTACATGGGTTGGGGAGAGTATCTGGAATGGAAATGATTTCGTTGTACATAGCAGGATTTCATTGCTTATACCTAAAAGCCAGAATAGTTTGTGGGGTTTTTGTTTTGTTGTTTTTTTAAATTTTTATTTTGTGTTGGAGTATAGGTGATTTACAATATTGTGTTAGTTTCAGGTGTACAGCAAATTAATTCAGTTATACATATACATATATCTATTCTTTTTCAGATTCTTTTCCCATTTAGGTCATTACGGAATACTGAATAGAGTTCCCTGTGCTGTACGATAAGTCCCTGTTGATTATCTATTTTATATATACTAGTGTATATGTTAATCCCAAACACCTAATTTATCCCTCCTCCCCTTTCCCCTTTGGTAACCATAAGTTTGTTTTCTATGTCTGTGAGTCTGTTTCTGTTTTGTAAATAAGTTCATTTGTATCATTATTTTAGATTCCACATATAAGTGATATCATATGATATTTGTCTTTCTTTGTCTGACTTACTTCACTTAGTATGATAATCTCCAGGTCTATCCATGTTGCTGCACATGGCATTATTTCATTCTTTTTATGGCTGAGTAATATTCCATTGTACCATCTTCTTTATCCATTCTTCTGTCAACGGGCATTTAGGTTGCCTCCATGTCCTGGCTATTGTAAATAGAGCTGCAACGAACATTTTGGTACATGACTCTTTTTGAATTATGGTTTTCTCAGGGTGTATGCCCAGTAGTGGGATTGCTGGATCACATGCTAGCTGTATTTTTAGGTTTTGAGGAACCTCCATACTGTTCTCCATAGTGGCTGCACCAATTTACATTTGCACCAACAGTGTAGGAGGGTTTCCTTCTCTCCACACCCTCTCCAGCATTTATTGTTTGTAGACGTTTTGATGCAGAATATTTTGGACAGTGGTTATAACGTCCACATGAATCTTATTGGCCTATTCTTGTTTTGTTTCCACGTGTCTCCATAATTTTTTTTTCATTTTGTGGATGTTCTTTATTTCTTTCAGGGTACTAACATTTATTTTGCATCTATTTTAGACTTTATAAAGTTACTTTATTCAATGCATCTTCCAGTTTAATTTTTGTTGACCATTTTAGCCATAGATTTTTGTCATGCATTCTGGACTACTTCTGCAGCTTCATTTTTTTTTTTTATAAATTTATTTATTTTTGGCTGTGCTGGGTCTTCGTTGCTGCACGCAGGCTTTCTCTAGTTGCAGCGAGCGGGGGTACTCTTCTTTTTGTTGCGGTGCACGGGCTTCTCATTGCGGTGGCTTCTCTTGTTGCGGAGCATGGGCTCTAGGTGCGTGGGCTTCAGTAGTTGCAGCACATGGGCTCAGTAGTTGTGGTGCAAGGGCTTCGTTGCTCCGCGGCATGTAGGATCTTCCTGGGCCAGGGCTCAAACCCGTGCTCCTGCATTAGCAGGTGGATTCTTAATCACTGCGCCACCAGGGAAGTCCTGCAGCTTCATTTTTTTTTATGACAAATAGAAGTAGTTAACACTTATTGGACACTGAATATGGGCAGACAGCATGTGTAGCACTTTACTGTGTCATGTTTACAAGCATGTGGTCCTTGCAATAGCCCTATAATTTAGATTCCTGTTATTATTCCCGTTCCACAGAGCAGAAAACAGGCACAGAGAAACCAAGTAATCTGCCTAAGGTCACATCTACCATCTGGCTTAAGAGCCCAGGCTACCAGCCACTACACCAGCCTGCCTCTCACTGCCAATGGTTACTGGACAGTATGGATTAACTGAATTTAATCCTTATAACAATAATAAAGAAGGTGTTATTACCCCCATTTTAGAGATGAGAAAGCTGAGGAATAACCAGCTTAAGTAACTTGCCCACAGCCATATACCCAACAGTTGGCCAAGCCAGGATGTGAACCCAAGCATGTCTGAGTGGGGAGAAGTACCTCTCTTCTAATCACCAGGCTGTACTGTCTTTTTTCACGAAGTCAAATGCAGACATGTGGTGGCAGGAGTGATGTACCAGGGACAAGGACAAAGGGGGCACTGGGGGGCCTCCAAGAAGCACGATCCACCCGAAATCCAGGTGGACACCCCAGGGCTGGCCTAGATGGGCAAGAGGGGCCATGTGTAGGGAGGAGAGGCTGGTAAACCCTGCTCTCAAAGGATGAAACAGAACAGATTAAACACAGTTACCATCTTAGAGGGATCCAGGACCTCCTGTAAAGACCTTGTGACGTTCTGGAAACACTGGAACCCCCTCCCCCGTGGATCTGGGTTTTGCACGCCCCCATGGCCAGTGGGAGTCCTGGCGTTGGCGCCTCCGAGGTCATGGTGATCAGCTCTGAAGCTCGCCATGCAGGGGCCAGGGTCTCACGTGAGGGGCAGCCGGCTTGGGAGGCAGGGGTAGGTGTGGGCTACAAAGGAGGAGTGGCCAGCAAGTCACAGCAGGGGCCACAGACAGCGGGCAAGCTGTCTGGTTTCCTTTCTCACTGTGGTAAAACACATGGGACAAAGTTCATCGCGAACCATTTTGAAGTCTCCAGAGTCCAGAGGCATTAAGAGCATCCACTCGGCTACGCAGCCCTCACCACCGGCTGCTCCAGAGCTTTTATCATCTTGCAAAACTGAAACTTCATCCTCATTAAACACTACCTCCCCACCCCCTGCTCCTCCCAGAGGCCTCCAGCCCCTTCCACTCACCTCCATCCTGTGACGTCGGAGGCCTTTCAGGCTTCCTGGAGAAGCCCTGAGTATCTGGGGCCTCCAGCTCACACCTGATCAAAAGCGATAAACAGGAGAGAGCCTGGGCCGCCCGGGGCTCCGAGGTGTGTCCGTGGGGACACAGCCCACCTCCAGCCCCTGCAGCCTGACCACGGAGCGTCTGTCCCCCCTTCCCAAATCCTCCTGACCTCTGACCACTCAGAGCCTCCAGGGTTTTTATTTTCTGGAATGTCTGGCTTGTTCTAAGGAGACTTGGAGGCTCAACAGATGTGTTTAAAGACTCATAAGGAGCAGGAGCCGGATCTGTAAGGTTGCTGTTCTGGTGCCCTTGAAACAGAGACCCTTGCACGTTTTTTTGGTTGTTGTTGTTTTTTCTAATATTTTCCAGTTGTTTTTTTTTCTTTTAATTTAAAAAATAATTTTTGGCCACACCGTGTAGCCTGTGGGATTTTAGTTCCCTGACTAGGAATCGAACCCTAGCCCTCGGCAGTGAGAGCACAGAGCCCTAACCACCGGATCACCAGGGAATTCCTGAGAGCCTTGCATTTCTTAAGGTGGCAGGTCCCAGAGGCCAGTGAGGGGCCCTAAGAGCTTTTGCTGTGTGCAAGTCCGCCTTAAGTGCTGAATGAAGAAAGTGCTTCCCTTAACAGTTTCCGTTTCATATGTGGCTCCTAAATCAGTCTCTGCCCCCATCACCACAGGGAAGAGGAGGGAAGTGCAGGCCATCTCTCACAGAACTCCCTGTGTAAGGCTTCCCAGCTCTGCAATTACCAGCAGAAGGTGCCGAGAGCCCCTCCTGAAACTGTACCTTTGGGCAGAGATGACATTCTCAGCTGCCCCATGCTGTTCAACAGATTTCAGTCTTGGTAAGACTAACCTTCAATGAGTCATCAGTCTTACCTGGATCCTTGGTTTGGCTTACAAACCTGCAAAGAACTCTTAATATATCCCACTCAGCTACTAACAGTCACAACCCATGTGTGTCCAATAAGTATTAAGGCCCTATAGCAGGCAGCCCAGGCAGGAGGGAGGGAGCCCTCATGATGGAATTAGTGCCCTTAGAAGAAGTGAGAGCTCTCTCCCTCTCCCCACTGCTACCCCCTCTTTCCCTCCCTCACCTCTCCACCCCCAGGCAGCCGTCTGCAAGCCAGGAAGAGAGGCCTCACCAGAAACCAACCCTGATAGCATCTTGATCTTGGACCTCCAGCCTCCAGAACTGTAAGAAAATTAATTCCTGCCACTGAGTCTGTGGCATTTTGTTAAGGCAGCCCAAACTGGCTAATACAGGGTCCAACTGTCCCTGTTTGTCAGGGACTGAGGGAGTTCCCAGGACAGTCCTGGGCAAACTGGGATGAGTTGGTCAGCCTAATTTAGAAGACAATGTATGTGCAGTGCTTGGGCTTCCTATAGTGCACGGCAAGTAGTAAGTGCTCTATAAACACAATTATTATTTCATTCCTTCAACAACAATTATTTAGTAAGCACTTGCTCTGTGCTCAATGCAGTTTATTTTATTTTTTATAAATTTATTTTATTTTTGGCTGCATTGGGTCTTTGTTGCTATGTGCGGGCTTTCTCTAGTTGTGGCGAGCAGGGGCTACTCCTTGTTGCGGTGCACGGGCTTCTCATTGTGGTGGCTTCTCTTGTTGAGGAGCATGGGCTCTAGGCACACGGGCTTCAGTAGTTGTAGCATGTGGGCTCAGTAGTTGTGGCTCGCGGGCTCTAGAGCGCAGGCTCAGTAGTTGTGGCACGTGGGCTTAGTTGCTCCACGGCCTGTGGGGTCTTCCCGGACCAGAGCTCGAACCCGTGTCTCCTGCATTGACAGGTGGATTCTTAACCACTGCGCCACCAGGGAAGCCCTCAATGCAGTTTAGTACACTAAGGGTACAAAATGGATAAAGCCTGCCCTTGTGGAGTTGGCAAGCATTTATTGAGTACCCAGACCAGATCGCCAGGGTCTAGCTGTGAAGAGTTTATGTAGGGATGTGTCAGAATGGGAGGACAAAGTTTGGGCAGGGAATGGCCCTCCATTGCTTCTCTCTGCTGTTCCCCGGCAGAAGCCACCAATCGAGGCAGTCACCTCGGTTGCTTCCTGTTTCTAAAAAACAGAAGCCCGAGAACCTGGGTAGCACCAGGGCCTGGTTAAATGACCACAGGTGTTTTGCCCAAGGGCCCTGGGCAAGCCCAGCCCCCAACTTTCCTTTTGACTAAGCAAAGACATCGCAAACTGCTCCCCTGGAAGTTCCCCAGTGTGGCCACAAGATGGCAGAAGAGAACATCCTTGGGAAAACTTGCCACAACATGCCAACAAAAGGCTTTTGTAAATGTCATAATTACCTTATTCGGAATTTTTCATGAATGCACATCAGAAGGCCTCATCATACACGGCGTATTTTTTTCTGGAAGTTCCATTCTTGGGACTGGCATTAGTGGACTCTATTCTATCTGGGACTCAGGTATAAATTCCAGCAGGGGTCGCTGTTCCTTGGGATGACACCAGGCAGCAGGTAGAAGCAACAGCCTTTGTGTGAATTGGGAAAGAAACACATTTATCAAGCACTTCCTACAAGCCAGAGTTTGCATTATCTAATGCACATCCTCATCCACTCATTTAATTGTGCAATAAATATTTATTAAGCTTCTCGTGGTTTCCAGGCACTGATACAGACCACGTAAACTAATAAATATATAATAGTGTCAGGTGTTGATAAATGCTATGAAACAAAAAATAAACAGAGTAAGGGGTGAAGGCTGGTATTTTAGAAGGAGTGGCCCAGGAGGGCCTCTCTGAAGAGGTGACATTTGAGCAGAGACATGCATGGAGTAAGGGAGCGAGATGGGGAAGAACATTCTGGAAGGGGTCCTAACAAGGGCGGATGCCTGAGATGGGAATATGGTTCGTGTGTCTAATAACAGCAAAGAGGCTCCCGTGTCTGGAGTGTGGTGAGCAAGGGGTGAGGGAGAGGTGACCCGGACTGATCGTGTAGGGCCTTGGGGGCCATGATAAGACTTTGGGTTCTCTCCTGTGCGTGTTGGGAAGCTGTCAGACAGTGGTTCTCAATGCGGGCTCCCCTCAGAATCATCCGAGGGGCTCTAATCCCAATGCCTGGGCCTCCCTAGACCCAGAATCAGAACTCTGGGGTTGCAGCCTGGGCATCTGTTTTTTTCTAAACGCGCCAGGGATTATTAGAAACCAAGGTTGAAGCCACAGCATTCGATATCGTGTGAGAGCACAATAGAAACTGCAAAAGCACGGCGCAAACACTATGATTCGCGATAACGTGTGCCTTTCGGGAACAACTCTGGGTCTAGTAAGTGCGCGGAAGCATGACGTGGGTCACTGAGCACAGCTCTTTAATGCTATGAACTTTTTAAGTTGGAACCCCTATCTCCCATCAACAGCAGTGAATCTTTCCTGGGGAAAATGAAATTCCTAAAGCATCGTGAGTCATTAGAAGCTATGATGACCAGCATAAGAAATAGGATGATACAGGTAAAATACAGGCATGTCTCTGTTTCTATAAACTTGTCGGGTATGTTTAGATGTAAACTAACCAAGGCAAGGTTTGGATTTCCTCGGTGCTGTTGTTCAGAACAAGCATAATGAGATGCTGGTGGTCACGTCTCCGGAAACAGCAAAACTCCTCTCACATCCTCTCCCTTCCTCTGGGTCCTTTGTTTTCTTGTTCTGTTCACATCTGCATGTGCCCTGCTGAAGGCCTCTGTGGAAATGAGAATGCTCATTTTATTGAGCAAACATGTGTTGACTTTGATTCGAGAAAAAAATGTGTTGGGAGTTTCTTAAGAACATCCCCAGTGGTGCCTGGAATGCCCGGCAGAAGCATGTATAATTTTTAGATCATTTTCTCAAGCAAGGTGTGCCAGCCAAGGCCTCTGTGCCTTACCTTCGACATATCAGCACCTCCACACAGAGGAACTTTGAATATTACAAACAACTGCCCTGCTTGGACCCCATTTTGTTGCAAACTTAAGTATGATGGGATTCCTTCCTGGCCTGAGTTGGGGTCCCCATCTCTGCCCTGAGAAGATTACCAGCAGTTTGGAACATTGCCTCCATTTGCTGGAACTCTTTCCAGGAGTTCTACGGAACCCTGCCAGCCTCTCTTCTGGACAATCCTCCTTCCTGACCCCACTCCTCCAATCACTGGGCATCAAAATCCACCCTGGGGCCAAGAAGCCATAGACGTAGATGTTGAAACTGACGTTTCCCACCTTCAGCATAAAAATCAGTTAGGTGTGGCATTTAGCAGTGATGAAGTGCCTGTGAAGCCTTTTGACTGGTCTTTGAAATTTCTGACTGCAATTTAAAAATAAATCAAAGAATGGTAGACCCTAAACAATGTGGTTTGGGCAGCAGAGATAGGAAACAGCACTGCACTAACCCTTCCTTTGTTCTTCTCCAGTGAGTGGTGGTGTGAAGCTTTCAGATTATGCTTCCCTTCATCAATAGCTTGGCAAAATTGTGTGCAGAGTGGCTGGTCACCTGCTACCTCAAGTTTATTTTTACAAGGTAGAGGTAAGGCACCCAGTAAGCTTCTCGCTAGAGATTTGATTGCATGAAATCTACCCACACCCACCTGAGTCAAAATAATTGTTCGAACCCAATCCATCTTGAATACTCTGTATTAATGTAGTATATTTTTTAATTAGTCTTTTAAAAATCAAATCAGTACATGCAAAGTCTAGAAAGGCAAAGATCTCTACAAGACTTGTTTGGAGAAATAGTCCGCCGTTTTCCCTCCCCTGGCCGATCCCCACTCCTTAGAGGTACCACTTTGAACTGTTGCAAACAATCTGATGGTTTATCTCCAAGTGGCATGCTTATATAACTACTTGTTGGTTTCTCAGTTCTCAACTTTATATATTAACTGCCTACTGTAGACAATGAGAATTCAGCTCTTCCTCACACCCCCCCTGCCATTCACATCGGCTGCAAATGTGCACTTGTATTGGGGGGAGGGTGTTCCCATCCACTCAGTACAGCTTTATAGTGACTTTAGTTAGATTAATATTCACTGTCACATTGTTATGCTCATGTAAGTGCTGTTTTCACGTAAGCTACGTAGTGTACTAAGATTAGCTTTTCCTTCTCTGCAGATACTGTACTTTGGTTTCCCTGGAGTTACTTACTCTTTTAAAAATTTGCTTACTCTTCTATATATTTTTACTAATTCAGCCTCCAAATCTTCCTTGGTTTAGTAAATATCCTCTCAGTATGATCAAATACACTAAATGTTCTATTGATTTCGTCATCTAAAAGAGGTTTCTTCTGGAGCCTTCTGAAGGACTCCAATCTGGAAGCCAGAAAGAGCCTTTTAAAAGTATCCTGGGGTCCCCTTCACCTCTCTGCTTTGTCACCTCCTGTCACCTTCTGTATCCCATGTCATCTTTTTTCTTGATTCTTTCCTTTTTTCTTCTTTTTTTTTTTTTTTTTTCTGATGGGGCACTTTTCTGTAGTAGCTTGCTGAGAAATGAAACATGGGAGGTAAATTTTTTCTAGGATCTTGAATGTCTGAAAACGTTTTTATTCTACTTTCCCATTTGATCGACACTTAGCTGGGTGTAGAATTCCAGCTGGAAGCCATTTTCCTTGGGAACTTTGAAAGCATCCCTCCACTGACTTTGAGCTTTCAATGTTGCTATTGAAAAGCCCAAGGCATTCTGGTTATTGATCTTTTGTATGAAAACGTTTTTCTCCCTAGAAGCTTGTAGAATCATCTCTTGGCTTCTAGTAATTTGAAATTTCATGGTGAAGTATGTTGGTGTGGATCCTTTTTTTTTTTTTTTTTTGCGGTACGCGGGCCTCCCACTGCTGCGGCCTCTCCCGCCGCGGAGCACAGGCTCCGGATGCGCAGGCCCAGCGGCCATGGCTCACGGGCCCAGCCTCTCCACGGCATGTGGGATCTTCCCGGACCGGGGCACGAACCTGTGTCCCCTGCATCAGCAGGCGGACTCCCAGCCACTGTGCCACCAGGGAAGCCCGGTGTGGATCCATTTTTATCCATTATGCTGGCTGCTCAGTGGGCCCTTTTTATCTGGAAACTCATGTCCTTGGATTTGGGGCCATTGTCATGAATTTTATTTTAATCCTCTCCCCTCCATTTCCCCTGCTCTCTTCTAGAACTCCTATTATTTAGATGTTATTCCTTCTTGAGCGTCTAATTTTCTTATCCTTTCTCTCCTACATTTTTTTCTTTTTGTTTTACTTTTGAGAAATCCTCAACTTATTTTCCAAATTCCCTAATTTATTTTTCTTAATTCCTACCAGCTTTAATCCAAAGAGTCTTTTTAATTATCTGAATTGTTATTTTTGATGGTATCCAGCTTATATTTCATGAGGACGGTGTCTTCTCTCCTTTTAGACTATGCCCATGGGTATTTTAAGCATTCTTCCCCTATTTAGTCTCTGTTCCCTCCAAGTTGTTTTTCCCCAAATGTCTTATGATTCTTGGCTGTCTGCTCATGTTTAAGAGGAGGGGTCTGAAAAGCTGCTGGGAAGTTCTGTGCACAGACCCATGGTCTTCACTCTAAGGAAATATGGATAAGCCATTTTATTGCAGAAACCCAGAAGGTGGCATTTTTAGATTTTTTTTTAGCTGATCCAGACCAGAGGGTGAAAGCATGACTGTTCTGAGCTCTGAATGGGGAGCAGGGGAGGAGGAACTTAGCATTCAGTGTGTAAAACTTCATTTACGTCCTATGTGTGCTGGCTGTCCCCAAGCCCTTGATGCTTGGTGTTACCCTCTCCAGAGACTAAACCACCAGGGAGGTGGTGGGGCGGGAGATGTACCCCGCTGTGCAGGAACGGGGTAGGGGAGCTTAACAATCAGATCCCATGTGTTGCTCCACCTTCATACCTGCTTCCTAAGGTGCTGATGCTGCCGATTCCTGAGGTGGGTGTGAGTGTGTGCATGGGTGTGTGTGCAACTTGAGTTATTTTATCGCTTCCTTACTATAAAACTTTGAATCCAGCTCTCTGCATTGGCTAAATCACTCACCACTCTTCTATCTGCTTTTCAGCTTCCAAAACTGTCAACATTGTTGTCTTCTTGCCAGTTTCTTGTGAGTTGATACATTTAAAAAAATATATTTCACTATCCTTACTGTCATTTACTGAGTTTGAGGAGGGAGTAGGTGTAAATATTTCTATCCAGTCCACATCTCTATCCAGAAGTCCGCCACCGCTGTGACCCGGGTGTATAGTTGCAGCCTTCTTCTGATTGAACAAACTTTCTGTCTCTACTCTTTCCAGCAACTTGTTCAAGAGGCCTGGAAAAGCCACTTTCTCCCCAGGTCTAGTTTGCCGACCTGTTCTTCCCAAACCCAAAGCAGTCTTCCGGGTCCTGCAGAGGTTAGCTCGCTCCCACTCTCCTTCCGTTGGACTTCAAGCCATAAGCCCATTTGCAGCATCCACTCAGGACAGACTTGGTGGGGCTGAAAATCCAAGGACCCAGGGAGAGTAGAAGTTATTTATCCCCACTGACATCCTGACATTAAGAACCAGGCAGCCTCAAATTCTGATCTGGCCACCTGGCATCCAGGGAAGTTGGTTTCTGATTTGCTTTTAATTTCTTTTCCATCTGCTTAGACTTAAAAACAGGGAAAAACTCTAGTCGTGTACTTGCCTTTGGCTGCAAGTAACAGAAACCACAAGCCACACAGATGTAGGTAACGTGGACATGTTTTGGCTACATGATTGAAAGTCCAAAGATAGGACAGGCTGCAGGGTTGGTCGATCCAGCTGCTCTACGATGTCATCAGTGACTCCATTCTTTCAGCCTCCATTTTCTTTCAGTTTTTCTCCATCCACATCATTCTCATTTCATTTTCCCCTCGTGGTTATAGGAGGGCTATGCCAGTAGCAGTGCTTCCTTAGTCATGGTCAATTTCAGTACACACGTGAGAGAGAAGAGACTTTCAACTCACAACTGGGTGATGTGCATAGCATGCGACCCACGTCTGGCTCATCACTGTTAGCAGAGCACGTGCACAGCCAGCTCAGGTCCGGGCAGTGGGGAGGTTGTCAGGAGACCAGGACAGGGCAAAAGAGGTGAATGCCTTAAAACTAGGGTGGTGGCAATGGGACCAGGAAAGAAAGAAGAGTATTCAGGGGGACATCGTTTGAGGTGATTGGGAAGTCAAGTAGGAGAGCAACTTGAAGAAGGCTGGGGAGGAAGAAGGACCAGTGGAGGAGATTTGGGGGCATGAGAATTTGGAGGGAGAGAAAAGCCCCCTTGGGGCACTACATCAGTCAGGCCCTGTTGTGGGCTGAACTGTGTCCCCCCCAAAAAGATACGTTGAAGTCCTAACCCCTGTTTCCTGTGAATGTGACCTAATTTGGAAATAGGGTCTTTGTAGATGTCAACAAGTTAGAGTAGGGTGGGCCCTTAATCCAATGTGACCAGTGTCTTTACAGGAAGACAAGAGCTATAGAGACACAGAGGGGAGAGTGCCGTGTCATCAGGAAGGCAGAGACTGGAGTGAGGCACCCACAGGCCAAGAATGCCCGAGCTTGCTGGCAACGCTGGAAGCTAGGAGAAATACCTAGAACGGAGTCTCCCCTGGAGCCTTCGGGGGGAACATGGCCCTGCTGACAGCTGGCACTTTGAGTTTGGACTCCTGGACTCTAGAACTGTAAGGGAACGAAGTTCCGCTCTTTTAAGGCACCCAGTTGTGGTAGTTTGTTATGGCAGCCCTAGGAAACTCATACGGGCCCCCATCAGAAAGCAGATGGCGCCCTCGAAGTGGGGAAGTGAGAAGAGTCTGTAGAAACCATAAGCAAGAAAGACGGTGGGTGAGGCTGGTGGGACCAACACGATGATGAAGCACCTGGATTTGGTAAAAACCTTACTAGTACGAGACAGAGGCAAAGGGAGGGAGCAGGTACTGGAACCCAGAGAGGGCAGCTCAGCCGTGGGAGAGGGTGATGGTCCTTGACGGAGGGATGCAGCCAACCCAAGGCCTGGGAGGAGAGATACCCTGACTTCCCTCTCCTCCTGCCTCCCACTGGCTGAACCCAACCAGAAGCCCGTGCAAGGAAGCCCGGTGGGCAGTTCACGTAGACAGCCTCCCGGGGCAGAGAGCAGAGTGGAGGTGGGCAGAGAATGGACCTGAAGGGGCCCCTGGAAAATATTCCTGGGAAAAAATTGGGGAATGTGGTTTTAGCTAGAACCTTCTGAGAGAAACTGTCAATAGGCTGGTTGCCTAACCAGCTGATGTGAACTAGCTTCGTGGTTCCCCAGCTGGAATGGGTCTTGGGGCAAGGGGCTTGGTTTGGGGCTGGGAGGCCACACCTCAAATCCCAGCTGGCTGCTCCAGATGGCCCACACGGGCCTTGCCTCAGTTTTGTTCCTGCCTCTGAAAAAGGTTACTGTGCCCAGGGACCTGTTCCTAACAACTCAGGACTCCCGTCACATTTCAGATTTAGGCTTAAAAAAAAAAAAAAAAAAGCGTAGCACATTATCGTGGAAATCACTCAGAACCTTTATTATGGCATAAAAATTAGGATTTTTAATAGCCTAATGAGAATTGAAAACTATACCTTGGAATAAAGCAAATAACCAAATTCCAGTTAAAAACTCTGAAGCCTGCTGTGCCCTCTCTCAGTTGTGGGATTTTTTTGTTTGTGTTTTTGTTTTATTTCAAAATTGAACTTTTTACAAAGTTTTGCATTAAGTTTGTCATATTTTGCATCCATTTGTCATTAAGGGAGAATAAAGTTATTTGGATTATACATCTCCGGAAAATGAAAAACAAATGAAATTTTTTTCTATTTAATTCTGAACTGCCTCAACGGCCGGTTTTTACAGAGTATTTTATACAACAGCTGAACTCAACATTAATCTATGAACCAAACATTTCCAAGGGCAGAGGACTCAGAATTATAATAGTTCTGTTACAGAACAAAACCATCCATTACTATCCCTTTCTGCATATGCACAAGTCTTTCATTCTCATTAAATTGTAAAAATGATGAAGTAGTGGCCTCCATGAGATATGTAACATGCTTGTCAATGAAAAAATACATTTGAGGGAGAGGATTTTATTTATAGATGATCATAACCAATGTAGTCAGATCAATGTAGCCATGTTGGAGAGGTGTCCAATAAATCATTCCCATTTCGTAAGAGTTATCGTGAGCTTCCTCACCAACAGATTTGAACATAGTAAAATGGCTAGAGCTGGGATTTTTTTGGCCAAATGAGATGAAAGATCACTGTTAGAAATAATTATAATAGCACTAGCTCCCATTTATTGAGCCCTTACGGTGCCTGATCCACAGGCATGAATTTATTTACTTCTCACGACAGCCCTGTGGAGTGGGCTCTGCTATTACCCATTTTACAGATGGGGCCCATGCCCTGTTCAATGACAGGCCATATTTTTTTGTTTGTTTTTTTTTTTAATTTTATTTATTTTTGACTGCGTTGGGTCTTTGTTGCTGCGCATGGGCTTTCCCTAGTTGCGGCGAGCAGGGGCTTCTCTTCGTTGCGGTGCGCGGGCTTCTCATTGTGGTGACTTCTCTTGTTGCGGAGCACGGGCTCCAGGCGCGCGGGCTTCAGTAGTTGTGGCGCACAGACTTCGGTACTTGTGGCTCGCGGGCTCTAGAGCACGGGCTCAGTAGTTGTGGCGCACGGGCTTAGTTGCTCTGCAGCATGTGGGATCTTCCCGGACCAGGGCTCCAACCCGTGTCCCCTGCAGTGGCACGCGGATTCCTGTGATTTAACAGGGGTTTTCTCCCCTCTTGTGTAAGACAAAATCCAAGATTTGATTTTAAGAAGAGCTGTAGTTCAAGAATAAATTGATAAGGCATGAATTACAAGATTGATCATGAGAATAGAAAAAAGAAGCCTTAACAATGAAGTCATAGATTCTCCCTAAATGGCTTTGTGAAATTAACATTCCATGTAAAAATACAAGTTTTTGTTTGATTGATTAACTTTGGGAACTAGATTAACTAATTCTAAAGTTGACATGAACAGATAGACATGTAAGAATACCAGGAAAACCCTAAACAAGGAGACCATTGAGAAAGGACTGCCCTGCAGGATAATGTCAAGAACTGGATGAGAGTGGGAGATTTTACCCTTCTTGCAAGCCAGGAAGCTGCCCCACCACAGTTGCATGAGGCTTGTAGAAGACATGAGATCCCCCAGTACATCCAAAGTGTCGGCATCATCAACATTTTCCTGTGTGGCTTCCCCAAGCCTTTCCCAGAGGTGACATGAAGAGGGCCAGGTGGGTTGCATTAAGGGGAAGAGACCCTGAGTTCAGGAAGCCCACATCATCATGGGCAGGACCATGCCTGCCCTTTGCTTCCAGGAGACACTGCCTCTATCTTCCAAGGCTGTTTGCTACACACATATCCTTGATAGATAGCCCAGAACAAAGGCATCTTCAGCTCAAAAGATGTGCAAAAATGCAAGAGACCAAAGACAACTGTCTCCCAACAGATATTGTATTATACAATTTCTATAATTAAAACAGGGTCATGAAAAGACAAATAGAATGGGACACACAGATCAAATAGACCCCAATATATGGGAATTTAGAATTTGATAAAGGTGTCATATCAAATCACTGGGAAAAAAACATGAACTTTTCAAAAAATGGTGTTAGGGAAATAGAGTAGTTATCTGGGGGAAAATTAAGTTGGCTTCATATGTCACAATGTGCTCAGAATCATTCCAAATGAAGAAGATATTTAAATACCTAAAAAATTAAATACCTAAAACTATGTGGAATTGTGCACATCAAAGCAATACTTATATATATACCATCCTACTGGGAAACTTAGCTTTATTTGCAATTTTCTAATTTTCTAAAGGCCAATAAATATAGAAGGAATGATGGAGTTAGAACATTGCCATTTTGAACCATCATAGTAATGATTGATTAAAGCTAGAAATATCAATGGTGCTAAAACCACTAGATGAAGGTTTGGGGAATGTAATGGTTAATTCTGTGCGTCAGCTCAGCTGTGCCAGACATTTGGGGAAACACCAGTCTAAGTCAACACTGAAATCTGTAGTCTCTGAGTAAAACAGATTATCCTCCACAATGTGGGCGGGCCTCATGCAACCAGTAGAGAGAAAGCCTGGGGCTCCCAGAGGAAGCGGGAATTCTGCCTCTGTGCACACATCCTATTGGTTTTGTTTCTCTGGAGAACCCTAATACAATGGTATATTCCCACAATTAAATTATTCATTGCAAAGGAAAAAAAGGAACTTTGCAGTGGAGGGAGCTGGAGGGCAGTTCTTTAACCGAGGGGCCACCAATAATGGGAAGAACCAGCATCACATGCCCCTGAGGCAAGGCCCTGAGAAGGATCTAATAGCATCAATGTGGCAATCCTGCCAAAAACGAACAACCCGATTCTAATCAGGAGGAAAGCTGATTGCAATCACAAGGAAACAATCACAGCTAAAACGGAGGGGGCTTCCCTGGTGGCACAGTGGTTACAACTCCGTGTTCCCAATGCAGGGGGCCTGGGTTTGATCCCTGGTCAGGGAACTAGATCCCACATGTATGCCACAACTAAGAGTTCGCATGCCACAACTAAAGAGCCTGTGAGCCACAACTAAGACCCGGTAAAACTAAAAAAAAAAAAAATGTAATCCTGGACTAGATCCTGGATCAAAAAAAATTTTCTCTAAAGGATATTAATGGAAAATTGGTTAGATAATAGGATGGCATTGTTAAAATCTCCTGACTGACTAATTGTACTGTAATTAGTTAAGAGAATATCTCTCTTCTTAAGAGAGAAGGAGGGGGAAGAGGGAGAGAGAGCAGGAAAGCAAAAAGAAAATGTGTAAAAATGGCTAAAATTGGTGAATTCATGTAAAGGGTATATGGAGTTCATTATACTATTCTTATAACTTTTCTGATGTCTGAGATTTTTTTCAGGATAAAGAGTTTAAATTTAAGAAAGAAAACATAAGCATTGTAAATGTTTAAATCAAATATTAATAAGCCTGCTTTGAAAAGACAGACAGAAGGATTTCCAATTCATTTAATTACATGGCAAAAATTTTTGCGCCTTCATGCCACTATTCTAGCCATATAATCAAGATGAAGTAAGGTGTTGCAGCAGTAAGCTTTCCACTTGCCCTCCCCCAATTATCTGGTACGAGTCCTCATGGGGTCCTCCCTCCCCACAACTGATACAATTGGTATAAATTCAAAGCCAGGTATTATCTGGCTTGGTACAAGAACTATTTTTTTAAATGCCTGTACCTATGATATGTTTTTCTTCCTTTACCTGTTTATTTTAAAGATTTCTTGAATTGCGGTTTATTTTGTCTTAAAGCTCTGATCAAGCCCCATTTTCATACTTTACAATATGGCAACTCTGCCATCATTACGGGATTTCAGCTCATGCGAAGTCAGGAGCAGAACCGGCCCATCCTAGAAAGTTGGGACTCAGCCCAGGAAGGGGTGTGCAGTGGAGGGACATTCTTGTCGGAAAACCCGACAATGGGCAGTAGGGGCGCAGCCCCAAGCTCAGGGTTTCAAGGGCCGGCTTTGGGGACCTTCGAGACTTAGGAGACAGGGCAGGGTCCCAGTCCTGGAGGACCTCTGGACAAAAGAACTCAGAGCAGAAGTGGGGACAAGATGAGCGTCCAGGTGCTAAAATGCTCATACCAAACAGGGCACTGGTCTCAAAGCAGAAGTGTAAGGGGCATCAGTGTAGGGTGAGCTGCTAGACCAGCGTTGTCACAAGCTCTTGAGGTCACAACTCCTTCAGCCATTTTGGTTACCCTCTGACCTTTGCCTTCATTGTCCTTTACTCACCCCTCCCCCTGCCCCACCCCGACTTCCCCAAGGACCAGCCATTTAGAACTGTGCAGACTCAGTTTGACGGTGTCCTCAGTGACCACGGGTGCACTGAATGTTTACTTTGGCTGAATAGGAGTGACTGAGTGTTAAAATCAATACCTGGTTGACGTTGAAGCCAAATATCAAAGACTAAACTCATGGGTTACAAAAAAAAATCTGAAATATCATCAAAAAGCATTTAATTATTCTTACAATGTTATAAAAATTTTAGAAGTTAATTTTTAAATTTGACATTTCAGTGTTGAAACGATTTCTCTTGCGGCCACGAAACTACATTTTCCCGATATTAGTCACTCGCTTTCAGCGGAACTCGTTGGGGGAGCAAGATTTCTTTGGCTTGGCCTTGCAGGGCAAGGTACTGACGCTGATAATGTTGTCACCAAGTTATTAAGCTTCCATTCCTCTCCAGTGGCAAGCGACAAAGGTAAAGATTTATCTATTCTTTAATGCCTGAACTTAAAGATTGATCAATGGGAATGATGCAAGTTCACTGAAACAATCCTGCAAACTAAGACCTGGGCTGTGCTTTAAGAATGATGCTTTATTACACATCGATATGTTACCAAACCAAACTCGGATCCGCTTGCCCTCACGCAGTAAAAACGATCTACTGACGGCAGGTGGCAGTGAAGGAAAGTGCAGCGTTTATTGCAGAGCGCCAAGCAAGGAGTCCAGGGCAGCACATGCTCAAACACCCAAACTCCCCGGTGGGTTTCAAGGAAGCCTTTTTAAAGGGAAGGTGAGGGAGGGGAATTTCAGTTTGTGCACTATTCTGTGATTGGTTGATGGTGAGGTAACAGGGCGGAGCCACAGGGGTTAACATTATCAATCCTTAGGAGCCCTAGGTCTGGGGGCTACGTGCTCCTGGTCATCAAGTAGTTAACTTCTTCCATTTGTGGTGGTTTTAGCACCTGTAAAACAACTCAGAAAATAGGCATCAGATACTAGTATTATCTGGGTACTTCAGAGAGGGGCTGAAGCAGGGGGTATGGGGGAGGGGTCTGTCCCAGGAAGGGCCCGTGGGGTCCTGCTTAGTTACAGATATTTACTCATATTGGAGAATAAGTATTCAGGGATAACAATAAATGTGAACCTTATTCCTTGTATTCCTGGCATCATCGCGCTGATTAGAGTTAATGGTAACCTAGGTGCCTGAGGTCAGGATGCCTGAAAAGACAAAGTTGGCTCTTTGACCTTCCACAGGTGCGCCTGATTGCACAGCTGAATCAGATTTGGGCCAAAAGCCAGCGCTAAGCACGCTTGCAGCCTTATCTCTTATTGGGTATTTTTCGAGAAAGGTTTCCTGGTCTCTCTACCAAATATTTTTCGGGAAGGCGCGGTACAACAGGACTAGACCACAAGACTGGTGACTGCCGGGGGCTCACTTAAGCCTCTTTGGGGGATGGATGGCTCTGACCCCACAGCTCGACATACCTGTTCTCTCTGTAGGAACATAACACGCACAGGCAGAATCTGTCCTGCGTCCACACCCTGGTCCAGGAAGATCCCATATGCCACGGAGCAACTAAGCCCGTGCGCCAAAGCTGGCCATCAACTCATTTTTGTGGAAGGAATGAATGAGTGAAGCAATGAATGGATGTCCAGTCACTGGCAGCAATGGCAACATTTTATTTAAGACCAGCAAATTCCCTGCCTGAGGACATCTGGCCATGACCTAGCTAAAGGCAGAGGGTCTGACCTTATGATTTACTGGAGCTCTTTTTTGACCTCTGATAGCTTTGCTAGAAACCCACCTGGGGCCCCTGGGGGAAGTTTTTGAAAAGCAGGAGGCTCACTCCACCAGAGCCCTGGAAGCAGGAGGGAGGCGGGGCCGCATTTCCAGAGCGGGTAGGTTGCAAAGAGAAGGAAAGAGAACGTGGGCGCGCAACGCCTGTGGTGTTCTGGCAGCTCCCGTTCTCTTTTGCTTCCCGCTGCAGCTCAAGCGGCAGCCTTCAGAGTAGGGCTTCTTAAGTTGCTGTTGAATGGCTCTGACTCATCACCTGACGCTCGTTTTTTGCTCTCATTTTCCATTATGGAAACCTTATCTTGTGAGTCGGGATCGGAGATAAAAACGTGAGAATGGCGGAGGGCGGGGGCGGGGAGTGAGTAAAGGCTGTCTGGGGAGAAGGAAGGGGGACAGAAGCCCTCATAAATCCCTCCTTTGCCCAGAGGGTTTCTTTCGCCGGGAACGTGGAGCCCGCTGCCCTCGCTTTGGGCTGCAGGGGGCGGGCGGGAGAGAGGAGCTCATCCGAAAGGGGAAACTGCGCCCCCCCCGGCTGGTTTTTCTGCCTGCCATCCTCCCCAGCCTGGTCCCTCTAAACCAGGAGCCCCTGACTCCTGAGCCAGGTGTGGGGTTTTTAAAATCGAGGCATATTTGATTTGTATTATATTAGTGTCAGGTGTACAACATAAGAGATTCAATATTTTTATAGATTATACTCCATTTCAAGTTACTACGAAATAATGGCTGTATGTCCCTGTGCTGTACAATATATCCTTGTTGATGATCTATTTTATACACGATGGTTTGTGTCTCTTAATCCGCCTTGCCTGTCTTGCCCACCTCACCCCCACTGGTAACCACTGGTTTGTTCTCTATACGTGTCTGTTTCTGTTTTGTTGTATACATTCTTCTGTTTTATTTTTTAGATTCCATATATAAGTGATAGCAAAGAGTATCTGTCTGACATTTGTGGCTTTGGTAAGGGCAAATATAAATTAAGAGGCTTAATTCCTCCGGTTGAAAGGAGGCGGGGAAAAGCCTTCCCCAACCTCTCCCTTTTCTTTCAGAATTTTTCTCTGTCCTTTCAAATGTATGTAAATCTTTTTATTGGACAGAGAAGCCACTTGCCACCCTTAAGACTCAGGGTCATTTCCTCGAGGACCTGGAGCCAGTCCCTTTGCAATGTAATATCACGGAAGATAAGGCCCTGGCTCCCAGTTTCCCGGGAGGAGATGGGCCGGAATTGTCACCTGACTCTGCACTGTGAAACCCACAAATGTAATCGATGTACCCACTTAGCCACCGAAGAGTGAGGCGCTTCCGGTCTGCAGTCTCATTAGCAGGTTGCCTGCTTGATCGATAGTAAAACTGCTTTCTTTCTCTGCTACCATTGTGGAGAGGTTTTTCAGGGTTAGGAGCAGATTGTGTTTTTAATTCTATTCCCCACACTTTGTACAGCACCAGGAATGAATTTCATGTCAGGGACAAGCAGAGAGACACAAATCCTCTTATTGACCTGATGAAGGCGGTCCAGGCCCAGCGCTCCGTGGCTTCTCTCCCAGATTTTTAGCCGCTGATGTTTGTACTTGTGGGCTTTGAATCGTGGGCAGAACATGCTCTGTGAGCATCAAAATATGGAGCCTAAATCTACAGGAACGGGATTTCGGAAGTGTCCTGAGACGGCTGCTGTTGGCCCACGTGCTTTGATTCCATCTCCAGCCTGAGAGGCCCGGTGGGTGGTGAGATTCCTGTGAATTGCATCACCCCAGGTGGCACCAAATCCCTGGCTCGCTTATCCTGGTGCAGCCTGCCCTGGGCTGTGGCTGTCCTCTCAGTCGGCAAACCAGCGAAATCAGAGGCCCTCCCACTGTACGGGACATGATTACCTGCCGCAAGACACGCCCCTCCTTTATTGCCAGCAATCTTTCCCTGAGTCCCACCCCGGGACTCTCAGCGGTTGGAGCTGAATCAGCTTTAATCAGCGTCTTCTCTTTAGATACCCAGAATCACCGGGGAAGGCTCTGCGGGCACACTCACACCTTAATCTGTTTGCTTTTTGCAAATGTCCACCAAGACCTCACACTTGGGATGGAGCTTTGGAAGGAGAAGATGAGGACTGAAGAAATATGGATTAAGAAAAGAAGTTATTTTAGAGCTGGGCATGTAAATGGAGGGCACCATGGGGGAGAGGTCTGTTAGGACATTTATGTACAGCCCAGGAAGCCAGCCGGCTAGGTAAAGTCAGACTTGTAGGAGGTCAGACCATTATCTCCAGTAACCAGTCCAGGAAGCTAAACAATAACCCTTCTAGCAACTGTCCCAGAATGGCCAGGATTTGCTTAATAACTGCCAGCTTCCCTAATTTTCATCCTCGCTTCCAACTTGGGGCCAATCAGAGAAAGCCAAACATGACCCCCAACCAATCACATAGAGGCCCTCTTCCTAGTTGTCCCGCCCCCCAGCTTCCGCAGGCCAATAGCCTCCAATCAGGGCCCAGGTGGAGCCTTCCCTTTTCTCCTCTATGAAGCTCTCCCCTTGCCCTGCCTGCCCTTGAGTCTCTGCCAAACACAAATGATGGTGGCTGACTCCCTGCTACAGCAGGCGCTGAATCAATAGTCTCTGCTTCTCTCATTTGGCTCTTTGTTTATTTCCACAAAGGTAAGACCACCTTCTCCTGTCGGAAGAGAGAAAGCTCCTTCCAGGGCGGGGGGTGAGTGGAGTGAGTGATGGGTCAGTGTCCTCTCCTCCTGCCAGGGTAAGTCTGTGTGATGCATCCAGGGGGCCAGAGCTGCTTTTTAGGACTGGGAGCAACGTTCATGGTCACCACAGGCAGAGGCTTATGAAAGAGGTCTTGCCACGTGCCAGCTCTTCCTTCCAGAATCCTCACACCGTCCTCCCCGACGGTCCTGCCATCGCATCCCAGCCTGCCCTCCCCAGGGCGGAGATGATCAGACAGGGGTCTGAGCTGGTGTTCTGGAAGCGCCTTCCCCACGTGGGTGTTCCGGTTACTAAGCCATCAGGTCTGTGGGCATCATTTTGGAGTGTCATGGGAAGTGACTCTCTGGCCCATCTCCGTTAGAAAGCAAACAAAAGCCCCACTGGCGGTCACCCTGGCAGAGCGGTAGGCACTGTGGCAAGTGGCAGTACAGCTGCAGGCAGGAAGGAGAATGCTCTGACAGACCCTGACAGAGTGGGCAGCGCTGTGCTGCTTGGCAACCGCTTGGGGTACCCTGATGGCTGGTGATAGCAACGATCAGATACAGAGGATGGGCAGCCTGACCTCTGCCTTCAGACAAAGAATGAATCAGGTTCCCAGTAGACATAGTGAGTTAGACCTCATGGAATAGAGTTTCATGTACTTTCTCCAGCTCTTCCTTCATGAGGTGGCCTAGCTTTCCATGAAAATATTCAGAGGTGTCCCTAACCTTCATCCTTTACACTAAAGCCTCAGGGAAACTGATTCTCCTGTATTTTTTGAGAGTGTTAATTCAGCCATGTGGGATGTTCTGGGGGTTATAAAGAAACATCCATGAGCAGGCCCCCAAATGTCTGTTCCCATCAGAGACTAGATTGGACACTAAATGTCCTTGCTAAGTCCCGTATTGTTCTTGTGTTTGTTTGGTTTTGTTTTTGTTACCGTCCACAGAAATCCTATAGACCTTACAGATTTATGGCACTGGGATGAAAAGAAAGGAATCAACAAAGCAAATGCCAACAAGCATCTGTGTGCTGATGCCACTGGGTTAGGGGGGTGTTTAGATTTGATCTTGTCCTCAAAATGTAGCCAAAACTGGATGCAGAGCTGTCCCTTGGATGGTGACAGTAGTCATGTTCGCTTGGTCTGAGAATGTTCTCAAAATGATGCTCATGGGACTTCCCTGGTGGCTCAGTATTTAAGCATCTGCCTGCCAGTGCAGGGGACATGGGTTCAAGCCCTGGTCCAGGAAGATCCCATATGCCACGGAGCAACTAAGCCTGTGCGCCACAACTACTGAGCCTGCATGCCACAACTACTGAAGCCCACGCGCCTAGAGCCCGTGCTCCACAACAAGAGAAGACGCTGCACTGAGAAGCCCACACACCGCAATGAAGAGTAGCCCCTGCTCACAGCAACAAAGACCCAATGCAGCAAAAAAAAAAAAAAAAAAGTATGTTAAAAATGACGCCCGTGTGACTACTCAACCTGGTGAATGCACTGAATTTCACTTTATGGACCTTTTTTGCGTCCAGAAAAATGCTTTCAAAAATCCCTCAGAGGAGAAATGTCGAGCATTATCAAACTCCCCTGTCTCTACCATTATGTTCCAAGCCCTTTTTGGCATAATCACTACATCGAAGGCCATTATCAGCGCTGGGGGTCACCTCGGCCTTTCTCATTTTTAACTGTCAGTCATCACGCTGGAATTTTTTTCACTTCCTGTTCCATTTTTGTGCTTACTCATTTTAATACTTCCTATCTGTTACTGCACCTTATTTTAGCCAATACAGTGTTCCATGGAATTAAAACTCCATTTAGAAGAAAGCACGTGAAAGACAAAACTAAAACGTGCTAACCAACAGAGACCACTAAGCGTCCCAACGCTGCTGTTCTTTTCATTAGAGGTGCACAGTAAAGGAAACGAGCCTCCTCCGACCTCGACGCCAGTGCATTTTGGAGCACGTGCATTGGCCTAATGATATGAAGATGCTCCAATAAAACACCTTACCAACTGAAGAGCAGTTAGTTGAATTTTTTTTTAATTATGATGAGGCAGGGTACAGTTTTTTCTTAATAAAAAAATTATAACTCCTAGGCTAGGCCATATTCTTTTCTCATTTTAAGCAGTGTGTCCTCATTTGGTCTGGAAATGTCAAAGAGAGCCTGAATGATGAATGAAGGAGCTTAGGAGAGGCTCAGGGCCCTGCCAGCACTTTGCTGTGTTCTCGGGGAAAACAGTTAACCGTTCCTGACCTCAGCTTTGCCGTCCTGCTTGCTCTTAATCATATTGCAGAATACAGTGCGATTCCAAAGTGAACGAAGGTGAGGCTCCTGGGGTTGGGACAGAACCAGCAGATACGAGACAGTGGCCGACTCCAGATCAGCCAGAGAGGCTGTGCTCATAGTCTACAACGCGTAAAAGCCATCGGCGTCAGACGTTTCCTACCAAAATGGTTTCTCAAGATCGATGTCTTGCCTTACTGAGCATCAAACAAAAAATTACTTTTACGTTTCCCATGGCAACAAGCATGCATCCATCCCGTGGATAGATATTTTCACGGGCTTTGCCACGGTTGTTTCCCGGGACTCTGAGCCCCTCTGCCTCAGCCCCAGTCGGGAGCATCGTAGTTTTCTGACTCTTATTCTCAGCTTTTCGTGTTGGAGCATAGAGCCAACACCTCCCTTTCCACTGCATATCAAGTCCTGCTGCCAGAGGACCAGGCCTGAGGGTGGTATCCCCTGGATACCATAACGTCACAACCCCACGTTATGCTCCCCTGGGTCTGCTGTCATCTTTTTTTTTTTTTTTTGCGGTACGCGGGCCTCTCGCTGTTGCGGCCTCTCCCGCTGCGGGGCACAGGCTCCGGACGCGCAGGCTCAGCGGCCATGGCTCACGGGCCCAGCCGCTCCGCGGCATGTGGGATCTTCCCAGACCGGGTCACGAACCCGTGTCCCCTGCATCGGCAGGCGGACTCTCAACCACTGCGCCACCAGGGAAGCCCTGCTGTCATCTTTAAGACTTTCTTGATGTTGGAGCCTTGCGTTTCTTCTGGACTTTGATCTTCACCACTGGCGTGTAAGACTTCCTTAACTCCAGACCATCCCTGTTCAGCCCTGGGTATCACCTGATCCAACAAGCTGGAGTCCCTAGACTCCTGGTCCTGGCTCTGCCCAACATGGCTGCCTCATGTACCTCCCCATGGGCCTCTAGCCTCAGTGCGACCAAAGAGGAGGAGTTCCTGGGCCAGAGCAGGCATGAGGTGGCCTCAGAGTCATTGTTGGAATCTCCAGGAATCCGCCTCACAAGACACTGGCGATCATGATGGCTGTCTCTCTAATCCAGTGTGGGCCCCAGACAAGCAGCATTAGCACCATCTGAGAACTAGTTCGAAATGCACAGCTGTACTTAATCAGAAACGCCGAGCCTGGGGCCCAGCCATTGGATGCTTTAACAAGCCCCGCAGGTGATCCTGACATAGACAGGGAGCGTGGGATGCGGATTTTAAGGAAGGCTTTGCTGAAATGCTGGGCCCTTCATGTACCTCCTTGTGATCTAGACGGTCGCCTGGAGAATGCACAGCCCTCAGCTGGCCCACTGGGCTGACAGGACCTGACCATAACCCTGGGATTTCTGAAAGGCATCAGTAAGTCATCTGGATACCCAAAGACAGCAGTCAAAGATTTCCTGAAACGAGATCCTCACGAAGATGGAGCAGATACAGCACAAGCTGCATTGTATCACCACCCCTTCGGAGCCCGCTACCCCGGCTGGAAGGCCGTTGTTGTCTTCGACTCCAGAAAACAGACCGCATTGTAGTGGCCCCAAAGGACCACCCAGTGTAGACCGTGGCTGAGCAAAGTTGATCTGGAAATCCAGGACCGGGGGTAAGTAAGGGCCCTGATTTTGAATTTTATGCATCCAGTAATCACTGAAAAGGAACATGTTGCCTTGCTTTGGGGTGGGGGTGGATTCCAAGACACCTGGAAAGTTGTAGGTTAGAATAAATTCTGTCTCAAGTTAATTATTCAGTTTTTCCACTTATTGACTAATGTGCCAGGCATTGTGCTAGGAGTTTCTTGGTTGATCTGCAGAAAACCGTGTGAGAAACCGTTTGCTGGTGGAGAGATGTCAGGCGGTGGAAAGAACTGTGCCTGGAGTCTGACCACTTGGGTTGGGGTCTCAGCTCTGCCACTAGCCACCAACTAAGTACAAACTAAGGGATAAACAGTACTGGGTTCGTGGGCTTTTTTGATGGCTCAGTGAGAAAATGCCTGATGAATGCTCAAGAAGAAGTTTCAGTTATGAGTGGTTACTCCCTTTTTAAGGGACAGAAGCAACAAAAAGCTTGGAGAGGCAAACCAAAGGTGCTCAGTGCTGGTGGCACATTGGAATCACCTGCAGGGCTTTGCAAAGCCCAGTAATCGGCCAGCGCGGCCCCTGCGGCTGAAGCTAGTGGGTGAGTGAGTTGCCTGAGATCTCACCGCCGGCAGGCGGCAGGGCTGGGACTTGAGCCCAGGTGTCCTGACACCGAACGGTAACGAGCCAGTTCAGGGAAGCGCAGGTAACACCTCCAAGTCACATGGCAGAGGTGGTGTGAGGATGCCAGCCTCTGCATGGCTTCCCCATGACAAGACTTACTTGTCACCGTGAGGATGGTATTTTCCCAGCGGGTCCAGTTCAGAGTCTGTCTCAGGTGGTGCTGATCTCAGCAAGAGTGACCCTTCGGGGACATAGACAATGTTTGAAGTCACGGAGAAGGATCTGAAGGTTTCCTTCTGATTAAAGGGATTACTCGGCCACTTCAAAAAGAAGGAAAAGGAAAAAAAGAGAAAAAAGCTGCTTCCTGACATTATACAGAGCTGACTAATGAATGAAGCACATTCATACTTACTTACCAGCTCTGTCACTTCCTAGCTGAGTGTCTTTGTGCAAGTTACTTAACCTCTCTGTTTCTCACTTTCCTCATTTGAAAAGTTGGGATGATAGGGCTTCCCTGGTGGTGCAGTGGTTGAGAGTCCGCCTGCCAATGCAGGGGACACGGGTTCGTGCCCCGTTCCGGGAGGATCCCACGTGCCGCGGAGCGGCTGGGCTCGTGAGCCATGGCCGCTGAGCCTGCGCATCCGGAGCCTGTGCTCCGCAATGGGGGAGGCCACAACAGTGAGAGGCCCGCGTACCACAAAAAAAAAAAAAAAAAAAAGTTGGGATGATAATATCAATAGTATGTATCTCAAAGTGTTTCTGTGATGATTGGATGAGATAATATATGGAAAGCCCTAGGAATAGTGAAAGGCATGTAGAAAATGGGCAATTATTAAATTCAGATTTCACAAAATTGAACCCGAGTTTTCTAAGTCTAGGTCTAAAAGTCCCCTCCTTCTATACCTGCACTGCATTGGCCCTGTCTTTGTCATCTTTCACCTGGGCTATTCGGTGGCTGCCCTACCTGTGTCCCTGTCTCTAGGGCTCTTCCAGTTCCTCTTTCCTCCTTTTTATTTATATATTTAAAAATTTTTTATTTAGTTTGTTTTTATTTTATTTTTCATAGTAAAAGTAAAATACTTTACTTTTCATTGTAAAGATAAAATAGCCGTAGCAAAAAGTGTGGGGTGAGAAAAATGCACCAACAATCCCACTAAATCTGATGTAACTCCTGGCTGCAGTGCTACGTCCTAAGCACAGAGTTCTTTCCATCGTGGTTCTCACTCTTGAGAGTCCATAAGAACCACCGGGACAACTTGGGTAAAATTCAGACTACTGAGCTCTAGCCTCAGATGTTCTGATTCAGCAGACGCAGGGCTGGAGACCTAAGTACTTCTGATGGCGTTGTCTTTGAGAAATATCCTCGTGGCATCGTGCACGTTCCTATCCTATGTCACCTATTCATGGAAGTGTTTCACCACAAGCACCTTTCCTGGTTGCCACACAAGGCTTCACGACCGTAACTTGGCCTCCACAGGCCTTCCATGGGTCCTGATATTCACTTGTCACGGTCTGGGTGTATTTTCCTAGCGACCCAGCTCAGATTCTTTCTGTGGTTGCGCCGATCTCAGATAAAGGGTGCAGGAATACAACATTCCATCACAGGGGGGCACGGCCATTTACCTCTCATGGAACCTTTCAGTTGAATCTGTGTGAACTATCCAGGCACATCTGTGTGCGATTAACCCAAGGTAGGGTCCAGGGTGGAGACGCAGACCCCGAATCAACCCACTGGGCCAAGACTGAGTCTGGAGCAGGAGATTTAAGACTGCAGAAATTCCAGAAGCCAGTGGCTGGAGCATCTGGAAGAAGACTCCGAACCACCAGGGAAGAGACTAGGATGGGCGAGGGCCCAGGGCTGGGATCACCCTGCACGACCCCAAGAGACAGCGCCTGGCTGGTCCCCCCGGTCCTCACTCTGTTAACCACGTTGGCCGTACTTCTTCTCAAGACCTTCTGTTGAGTTTACTGCAGTAAAAACCTTTTATGCCTACTGACTTGCTTGCTCATCCATCTGTCCCATGGCTCTGGATTTAAAAGGGCCTCCCTTTTCCCCACCCCTTGTCTTGGTTAATTAGTAAGATCATGTTCTCAGCCGGACTGATGGGAGGACAAGATCCTGACGGCAGAGAGAGAGCCCAATATTCCGGTGGTTCAGCGGCCGTGTGGCCTGTCTTCCCTCTGTCAGTGTTGTCAACCGGGGGCTGAAAACCATTTTTAATACCTTGTTACTGAAAGACTTCCGTGGAAGCAAGATGGTCCCTCATCTTGTCACCATGAAGGTCGCCCAAGGCCTCCAGCTCTGTTTCCAGGATCCTTAGCACTGCGGGTCCTGTGATTCAGACTCACCCAAAGGTGAACAGGCCGGACTCAACAAAACCAAAATGCTCACTTATTATTTTACAATAAAAACAGGCAAGTCTTCATTTTAGCTGGTCGACAGAAAAACATGACCTCAGAAAACCTCGTCGAGGTCAGAGTTGCACAGCGAATACAAAATTAAAGCCAGATGCTGTAAGAAATATTTCCACCACACCACGGTCATGTAGTAAGTTTCCGTTCTTCGCTATCGAGACTGTTCTATCCTGTCCGTGAACCCTTTTCCTCTGATTCTTGGTGCTCTGACCCATTCCTTTTCCTTCATCTTTCCCTTTTCAGGGTCTCGAGCCAAACTCTCTGAACTAAACTCCCGGAACTATTGTTTTATCGTCAGCCTTTGGGCGGAGTTTATGCCAATTTAAATTGCACTTCCTCATACAACTTGGTGGTTTTATGATCATTTCTTTTTTTTTTAAAATAAATTAATTAATTTATTTTTGCCTGCGTTGGGTCTTTGTTGCTGCACGCAGCTTTCTCTAGTTGAGGCGAGCAGGGGCTACTCTTCCTTGCGGGACGCGGGCTTCTCATTGTGGTGGCTTCTTTTGTTGTGGAGCATGGGCTCTAGGCGTGTGGGCTTCAGTAGTTGTGGCACATGGGCTCAGTAGTTGTGGCTTGTGGTCTCTACAGTGCAGGCTCAGTAGTTGTGGCGCACGGGCTTAGTTGCTCCGCAGCATGTGGGATCTTCCCAGACCAGGGCTCCAACCCGTGTCCCCTGCATTGGCAGGCAGATTCTTAACCACTGCGCCACCAGGGAAGTCCCCGATCATTTCTGATAGCTTCTCTTCTTGGCCAGTTTCCTCTTCACCTAGTCCTGGGCCTTCCATGCCCTCCTGTGCCTTTGAGTTCACATAATCAAGGAAGAGGAGCTTTGGAAATGTCAGGGCTTGGCTGCCAGGCTTGGGAAACTGGTTTTACAGGAAACTTGCTACGGTGAGAAACAGGCTTTACAGAAAGGGCATTGGCACAAAGGCGTCTTGAGCATGTAGGAACGTATGTATGTCTCGGACACAGCGTCGGGGCAAGGGCCAACTCCTGTGTCCACTTAGGCAGACTGGTGAGGTTAGTCTTCATCCAGGCAAAGCTTCCAGGCACAGGATCTCCAGGGGCTGATGATGTCACTGGGGCAGAACTGCAGGACTGGCCATGACCCTTTACCTACTTTCTGTGCCCTTTGCAAATGACAGCCTGCCACAGGGGACTAGTCCGGGAGCCCCCGCCCTGTCTTCACTTCTCTCATCCCTAAAGCACGTCTTCTCACCTCGGCATCATAGACATTCGGGGCTGGGTCATTCTTCGCGGTGGGTAGGCTGGTTTGTGCATCAGAGGGTGTTTAACAGCATCCCTGGCCTCTGCCCTCTAGGTAGCAAACATCTTCCTCGTTTATGACAACCGAAGGAAGAAGTGTCTTCAGACGTTGTCCAATGTCTGTGTCTTCGGACGTTGGTGTATATTCCCTGCAGTGGGGAGTGAGGGCCGACCACCTCTGGTTGGGAGCCACAGGTGTAAGAGCGACCCTGTGCTTTCAGAGTCTCAGGGAAGAGGCCAGGAAGGGAAAGCAGCTGACACTAGCTGCCTCTAATTTCAGGTGGGTGCGGAGGGAAAGACCGAAGGCAGAGCAGGGCTGGAGCAAGCCGCACTTCCTGAAGCAGAGGGCTCTGACGCTCCTCTGCCTCTACATCTCAGAAATTTGTTTATGCAGCCAATCGTTATATATGCTAAGCACAGAAATCTGCCCTTTTGGGGTACTGGCCAATTTCAGAGCCATCCCCACCCCCGAAGGCTACCCACATCTATTATGTTTACTCAACTAAACAGGATCTTGAAAAAAAATTTTTTTTTTTTAAAGAATAAGACTTTGTTTTTTAAAAAATCCTCCAAGCAAAGGTCTCAAAGCCAGAATTCATCACCAGCATCTTAAGAAGTAGTATTTTTGGGGCTTCCCCGGTGGCGCAGTGGTTGGGAGTCCGCCTGCCGATGCAGGGAACACGGGTTTGTGCCCCGGTCTGGGAGGATCCCGCATGCCGCGGAGCGGCTGGGCCCGTGAGCCATGGCCGCTGAGCCTGCGCGTCTGGAGCCTGTGCTCCGCAACGGGAGAGGCCACAACAGTGAGAGGCCCGCGTACCGAAAAAAAAAAAGTAGTATTTTTGTTGTTGATGTCGGCCTTGCATGAACAATACTGAGAGTAATTGAAAAGAAAAGAAAAACTCTACTCTTAGGCCATCCCCCAAGTCCGAGGCGTTCATCTGTCACTTTCCTTCTAGTTCTCAACTATACAAAGACATGTCTTCCTCACACACTAAACTCCTGAGTAGACCCACCCTCAAGTTCCCAGCACCACCTTCTAATGGACATTTATGGGATAGGCATACATGAGTTGTTCTTTTGGTCTCCGAAGATTTGTTTAAAGAAAACGTAAACCGATGCATATACATTGGCAACAGTTATTTCAGCTGTGGCGTGATATTTAGTAGAGGGCGTCTAGGAAGACCGTTTCAGTCTTGATTCCCCAGCTGCGTAATCACTCTACTTTAATGACGGGACTTTAAACCAGAAATGACCTTAGGAGTCATCCAGGGTGCTCACTTTACAGATAAACTAACTGTGACCCAGATATGGTGGCCACTCCACCAAGATAACATGAAGAGTAAGTGGCAGGACTGGGAAGAAATCCCAGGCGTCCTGATGCCATGACCGAAGCTGATGACTTTTCAGCAACCCCTTCCCTACTGCACACCCATAAAAGGTTCCTGAGGGGAAGGACCAGTCAGAGCAAAAGTATTTATAAGGAAGCTTGTACAGCCGATTTTCACAAAGGGCTTGAGTTAGTTTCCCACACTGCCAGGATGAGGGTTCTGGGTTTGTGACGTTTCATAAAAATACGAGTTTAATCTGCTTTCTTACTTTGAATTGTGAGAGTGCTTTATTCAACTTGTTGTGTTGCTGTTGTTTTGGCCACGTTGCTCAGCTTGTGGGATCTTAGTTTGGGATCTTAGTTCCCTGACCAGGGATCGAACCCAGGTCCATGGCAGTAAAAGCGCTGAGTCTTAACTACTGGACCGCCAGGGAATTCCCAATACAAGTTTAATCTGGCCCCTACCATTTATGAGCACCTAAACCTAGCTGAATTGCTTAACTTCTCTGAGCCTTGGTTTCTTAATTTGACAGATGTCAGTAATAACACCTACCAAGTATATATTAAGGATCTACAAAACATTCTATTCTTTGGACAAATAATCTCCCACTTGGGAAATTTTATCTTTAAACAAAAATTCTGGGGCTTCCCTGGTGGTGCAGTGGTTAAGAATCCACCTGCCAATTCAGGGACAAGGGTTCAATCCCTGGTCCGGAAAGGTCCCACATGCTGCAGAGCAACTAAGCCCATGCACCACAACTACTGAGCCTGCACTCTAGAGCCTGCAAGCCACAACTACTGAGCCCGCATGCCACGACTACTGAAGCCCGCATGCCTAGAGCCCGTGCTCTGCAACAAGAGAAGCCACTGCAATGAGAAGCCCGCACACCGCAACGAACAGTAGCCCCGGCTCGCCGCAACTAGAGAAAGCCCGCACGCAGCAATGAAGACCCAATGCAGCCAAAAATAAATAAAATAATTTTTAAAAATTCTGGCATACAGAAATAGTACATTTTTGTACATAATACTATCCCCTTTTGGTTTATAACTACTATTTGTTGAGCCTGCTCTGTGTGAGGGCTGCTGGCCGCACTACCTGCTTTATCTGTGGAATTGTCCCTAATCTTCATAACAAATCAGAGAAATGGGTATTGCAGTGTTTATTTTACAAAGGAGAAAACTGAAGGCCAGAGAGGAGAAATGCCTTGCCCCAAATCACACAGGTGGTAAGTGGCAGGAACAGAAGTCAAACTCACATCTGCCTCTCTCAAAGCTGCTTTCTTTCCACTATGCCTTGTTATTTGTATATAATGGCAAATATTTGCAAACAAGCTAAATATCCAGTGATTGAGGATGACTTAAAAATGATAGAATGGAATATTTTCATCTATTAAAATTTCATTTCTTGAAGGTTTTTAACCACTTGTAATCAAATGCTTAATAGATTCTCCTGCCCGTTATTGCTGGGGTGGCCATAGGGTAGAAGGAAAGGGTCTCCATGCCCAGCACATACGTCTTTTTGTGGGATGGAACACTGTGCTGAGACTGGTCTGGAGATGACAAGTCGTTGTTGTCATTATATTAAGTTTAAGAACCAGGATACAGCATTGCATACAAAGTTGAACCACAACTTTGAGTCTTTTTTTTTCCTCTATAATATTTTATTATAGTTTTTATTTTTTAATTTTAATTTTTTTAACATCTTTATTGGAGTATAATTGCTTTACAACAACTTTGAGTCTTAAATGCACAGGAAAAAAGTTTGGGAGGAAAAACAGCATTATGGAAGTACCTGGTTTTGGTGTTAGGATTATAAGTTTTTGCACTTAAAAAGAATTATTTTCCAAGCTGTCTAAAATGTTTTCGATGAGCATCTCTGAATTTTATATTCAGAAAAAAATTTAACACTTAAGTATAAACCACTGCTTTTCTGTCCATTCTTATGTAAAAGCAATGAATATAGTTTATGTGAAATTGCTTTGAAAACTGTAAAGAAAACTGAAAAAGCAAAAATTTTAGTATGTATCATAATTGGTTATTATCCAAGGAAAAGATATTACTAGCAAGGCAGTAGATTTAGGAGTTACTGATTCTTCAATTACCAAGGCAGATGAATTGTGTTCTGAAAGATACTTTTTCTGTGTAAATTTTGCTAGCTTACTGCTAATATTTACCAAGCACTTCGTATTTACCAGATAGGAGTTTTTCACATATGAAGGAGGTTCTGACATTATCCCCTTTTTTCAGACAGAGAAACTGAAGCTTCTGGTGATTAAGTAACTAGCATAACACAGTTAGTGAAAACCACCTGTCTGACAGACTACCAGTGAAGAAATAGAGAAAGTAAGCTCTCCTCAAACATATACCAGGTCCAGATTTCATAGGGTAGTTCTATCTTCTACCAACCTTCTAACGATCAGATAATCCCGGTGCTACTTAGCATATTCCAGAACGTAGAAGAAGAAGGAAAACTTCCAAGTCCATTTTATGAAGCAAGTGTTGCATTAATCCTACCTAGTACTTGATAAAGATGGCACTGAGAAAGAAAACTATAGACCAATTTCACTTATGCATAACAGTGTAAAATTCTTAAATAAACATTAGCCAACAGAATTCAATAGCACATTAAAAATAACGCATCATGTGGTTAGATTTTGATGCCAGTTGTATCCTACTCCACCTGTTAGCTTCCACACTCAACAAAAACACTGAATTTTTAAAAACTGTGATAAATACAGACCGGAACATGTACAGATCATAACTGTACAATTGGTAAATTTTCACAAACTGAACATAACCATGTAATAGCACTCATGTCAAGAAACAAAACATTATCAGAATTCCAGAAGCCCTCTCAGCCCCCTTTTTATCCCCCTCAAGGGTATCTACTATCTAGATTCCTACCACCATTAGTCGGTTTTGCGTATTTTTGAACTTTATATAAATAGACTCACACAGTATGTATTCTTTGGGATCTGGTTTCTTTCACTTGACATTAAGTTTGTGAGATTCAAGCCCATTACTGTATGAAGTTAAAGTTGATTCATTCACAATGAATATAGTTTTGTATACAACAGTGTGAATATGCCATAATTTCTCTGTTCCTTCTACTGTTGATGGAGAGTTGGATAGCTTCCAATTTGGAACTATTCTAGTAGTGCTACTGTGAATATTCTTGTACATATCTTTTATCAAACATACGTGTGCATTTATCTTGGACATCTACCTAAGACTATAATTGGTGGGTCAGGGGAGATGCACAGCAGCAGTTAGTAAATATTACAAATTTTCCAAAGTGATTGTACCAATTGATACTTCCAACAGCAGTGTATGAATGAACATTATGATTGTTCCATATTCTGACTAATCCTCATATATTTTTGTCTTTTTCCATTTTAGCCATCGCACTGAGTTTATAATAGTGTCACATTAGAGCTTTAGTTTGCATTCATGATGTCTAATGAGAATGAGAATCTTTTTCATATGTTTATTGCTCATTCTTAAATTCTTACTTAAATTTATCAGGCCACTGGAATTTTATCTCACTTTGCATCAGTGTAAACAGACTCGTGTTAAAATTGAGTGTGGATGCTTTAGATATCCTTGGTAATATGACACTTAAAGAACTCTCACCCACATGGTCCAGTCTCAAGAGTAGTGTGTGATCAAATGTAAGAGTTCATCAATAAAAAAGTAATTTCAAAATAACTCAAGTTCTTTTATTATAGTTCTCAGACATCATGAAAAGAAATACATAGACCACAAAAATGCCTCTTTAAATCTCTTTTTCTCTATTATCTAGTCCTCACAGCTGCCCTGCCATCTTTCTTCCAAAAAGCATGAAAAAAGAGAGGTATAAAATAATTTCAGTGGAAAGTCTTTTTATCATTAATCAAAATCCAAATTTCATAGAAGACTGATAAATGCAGCCTCAGACAGTAAAACAAACAAAACCCACAAAAGCTTCTGCATCTTATTTAACATCTCGCTGGAAGCCTTGGCCAGTGCAATAAGGCAAAATGTAGAAAGGAAGGGCACACAGATTGGGAAGGGATTCAAATAGTTTCTCTGCACAGATGAGATGATTGTCTACATTGACAATCCCAAGGAAACAAAAAAAGCCTCCTGGATATAATAAGTGAGTTTAATAGGTTGTGGAATAAAAGGTCAACATAAAAATCAATCATCTCTACATACTAGCAATAAAACACGTACTGAAATTTTAAAAATACACACATACACACACACGCTATTTACAATAGCTTACCCAAAATGAAATGAAAAATCTACAAAATATGTACAGCATCTGTATGCAGAAAACTACAAAACTTGAATGCTGAAAGCAATGAAAGAGATCTAAATTAATGGAGAGTTCATAGACTGGAAGACTCAACATAATTAAAATGTCATTTCTCCCCAAATTGACCTACAGATTTAACATAACTCTAATCAAAATCCCAGCAGGATTTTTTTCTAGATATAGGCAAGCTGATTCTAAAATACATATGGAGAGGTGAAGGAATAAGAATGGTCAAAATGGTTTTGAAAAAGAAAAATTCAGAGGAATCATACCTCTCGTTTTTAAAACTTACTATAGAGCTACAGTAATCAAGACAGTGTGGTATGGTGGTCCAGTGGTTAGGACTCCGTGTTTTCACTCCTGAGTGCCCAAGTTCAATCCCTGGTTGGGAAACTAAGATCCCACAAGATGCATGACATGGCCAAAAAAAAAAAAAAAAAAAAAGACAGTGTGGTATGGCAAGGGTTAGGCATATTGATCAATGGACCAGAACAGAGAGGCTAGAAATAGAGCCAAACAAATATGGCCAATTGATTTCTGAGAAAGATGCAGGCAAGTCAGTGGAGGAAGAATAGTCATTTCAGTGAATAGCGTTGGAGCAATTGAACATCAACACACACACACAATGGGCCTGGATCTAAATCTCACACCTTTTATAAAAATTAACTCAGAATGGATCATAGATCTAAATGTAAAATGAGAAATCGTAGGAGAAAATCTTCATGAACTACATGAACTTAAGCAGTATTCTTAGGATGCCAAAAGCATGATAAACAAAAGAAAAAATGATTAATTAGACCTCATCAAAATTACACAATTTTGTATAAAGCACAGAGAATTTTGGTCTGCAAAGATACTGTGAAGAGAATGAGAAGACGAGCTACACACTGAGGCAAAATATTTTCAAATCACATATCCACCAATGGGTTATATGCAGAATATATGAAGAGCTCTCTAAACTGAACAGGCAGAAAACAACAACCTAATTAAAAAATGGGCAACAGATTGGAACAGACACTTCACCCAAGAGGACAGCAGGAAATAAACACATGAAAATATGTTTAATATCAAACCGTTAGGGAAATGCAAATTAAAACTGCAATGAGATACCACTACATACCTATTATAATGGCTGAAATAAAAAATACTATCTGGAATTCCCTGGGTGGTCCCCACTGCAGGGGGCATGAGTTAGATCCCTGGTCAGGGAACTAAGATCCTGCAAGCCACGTGGCATGGCCAAACAAAAAACAAACAAACAAATACTATCAACACCAATTGCTGACGAAGAGGGGAAGCCACTTTGCTGGTGGGAATGAAAAACAACGCAGCCGCTCTGGAAAACAATTTGCAGCTTCCTGTAAAGTCAAACATACAACCCAGAAACCCCACTCCTAGGTATTTATGATATGTTCACACAAAAACCTCACATGAATGTTTATATAGCTTTATGCATAACTGTCAAAAACTGGAAACTATCTAAATGCCCTTGGTGAATGGATAAACCAACTGTGGTACAACCATACAATGAGCTACTACTTAGCAGTAAAAAGAAACGCGCTAAGGATATAACCACAACTTGGATGAATCTCAAAGGCATCATGCTGAGACACACTACATACTGAATGATTCCATTTATAAAATATTCTTGGAAAGAAAAAACTGTAGTGAAAGGAGAACATATCAGTGGTTTCTAGGGTTGAGGAGAGCATGGCTACACATAGATAGCACCAGGACATTTGTGGGGTAATGGAACTGCTCTTATCTTGATTGTGGTGGTGGTTCCATGAATCTATACGTGTGTAGAACTGTACACCAAATAAGAAAGGTCAATTGTACTTTATGTTAATTTTAAAAAAGAAAATCACCTTTTGCATGGCCAAAGACATCATAAGCAAATTCAAAAGACAGATGACAAAGTTACAAAACATATTTACATGACTCATATCACAAACAAAGCACTAGTCCCCCTAATATATAAAAAGCTCTTAGGTATCAATAACAAGACCAAAACACTATTCCTGAAAGGGCAAAAATATGAACAGACAGTTAACATTAAAATAAATACAAATAACTTTAAAAATATGAATAGATGGTCCCCCTTACACATAAGCAAAATTAAGGGACTTCCCTGGTGGCACAGTGGTTAAGAATCTGTCTGCCAATGCAGGGGACACGGGTTCAAGCCCTGGTCCGGGAAGATGCCACATGCCGCAGAGCAACTAAGCCCATGAGCCACAACTACTGAGCCCGCATGCCACAACTACTGCAGCCCATGTTGTGTTTGTTTCCACAACAAAGAGAAGCCACCACAATGAGAAGCCCACATACCACAACAAAGAGTAGCCCTCCCTCACCACAACTAGAGAAAGCCCGCGCACAGCAGTGAAGACCCAATGCAGCCAAAAACTAAATGAATATATAAATTTATTTTTTAAAAATGCATATTAAAACTACAGCGATATACCACTCTTTATCTATAGGATTGACAAAAATGTCAAAGTTCAACAAAAATTGCTGGCCAGGCACTCTCATTCATTGCTGGAGGTAACGTACATTAGAAAATTTCACAGTATCTATCAAATATTTCCTTTGACTCGACAGTGTATTCTGGGAGAAATGCAGCATATTCAAGGTTATTCCTTGCAGCATTTTTTATAATAGGCAAAAATGGAAACTAGCCGAATTCCATCACTAGGGGACAAAGTGAATAAATCATGGAATGTATCCATTTATTGCACTGCTCTGCAGTTATAAAAAAGAATGAGGGAACTTTCTATGCCCTGATAACGGATGATTTCCAATATATATTATTGTTAAGTGAAAAAAGCAAGGTGCAGAATGGCGTGTCATGTGTGTGCATTCTGTATAAAAGGTGAGGGGTGTAAGCATGGAAATTGGTACTTGTACTGCATAGAGAAACTGGAAAAATAAACAAGAAAATACTGGAAGTGCTTATTGGTGGGAAAGAGAGCGGAGGGAACAGAAAGATGGAGAGTAACAGAAAAAACAAAATTTTCACTCTATGTCTTACTGTCTGGTTCGTTTGGGAGCCATTTGTGTAAATTACTTGTTTGAAAAAATAAGTTAACAATTGTATTTTCAAATAAGAAGATAGGGCTTCCCTGGTGGCACAGTGGTTGAGAGTCCGCCTGCCGTTGCAGGGGACAGGGGTTCGTGCCCCGGTCCGGGAAGATCCCACATGCCGCGGAGTGGCTGGGCCTGTGAGCCATGGCCACTGAGCCTGTGCGTCCGGAGCCTGTGCTCCGCAACGGGAGAGGCCACAACAGTGAGAGGCCTGCATACTGCAAAAACAAAAACAAATAAGAAGATAAATTTTCAGTGATAAATCATCCATTCACTCTGTTGGATACGGAACAGGCAGAAGAGGATGGGAAAGCTGTGACAGGAAAACAGAAGAAGAAGAAGCACTTCCCTTGCTCACAAAAGGTAAAAATGCAGAAGGAAGTAGAGTTGGTGAAATTTATACAAAAGAAGCAGAGCGTGCATCCTAGAAAGGGGAGCTGGTGAGTGCGACAGAGTGGAAGAAAAGGACTTGTTTTGGGTGTAGAAGTCTTGGATTTGTGTCTTCTTTACACTGACTGGGGGACTTAGGGCTGGTCTTTTAAGTTCTCCAAGCCTGTTTTCTCGGAGAAGGGACAGAGGGCAAAGTCAGAATCCCCCTCACAGACAGGAAGGAAAAGGGCAGGATATCCTGTCCCAAAGGATTCTGCATCCCAACTGAACTCCATGAGTTTGCTCATTTCGTTGTCAGTAGGCTACCTAACTGTGTGGCCAATTTCAGAGAGTTTGAATGGTGTCCTGAGGGAAGCCATCTTTGAGGGCTTTGAGTAGGGGTGTTGGAGGGGGCGCTGATAAAACGTGCTCTGTGCAGAAAGGGGGTTGGATGAGGCGAGGCTGGGGGCCAGGAGGCCGCCACAGCAATCCGGGGAGAGGCGATGGTGGCCGGAACTGAATCGAAGGGATGGAAAAACATGGATGGAACTAAGAGATGCTGAGAGGAACTGAGAAAGTGTTAAAGAGAAACACAGCTGGACATTAGTTAAAGTGGTGAAAATAGATCTTATTCAGAAACTACTGGCAGTAGGGGAAAGTTCTGGGCTTCATTCTGATCCGTGCAG
This sequence comes from Delphinus delphis, assembly GCF_949987515.2. Taxonomy (NCBI): domain Eukaryota; kingdom Metazoa; phylum Chordata; class Mammalia; order Artiodactyla; family Delphinidae; genus Delphinus; species Delphinus delphis. Next base: position 66,762,495 of record NC_082700.1, on the reverse strand, counting down.
AGGTGACTGGGTGTTTTAAAAGGAGAATAGGGTGGGGTTGGCAGGGGCTTGAGAAGAGTCAGGGAAGTGAAACATTACAAGAAACAGGAAAAGGGGTGGGTCCACGGGAATCCATCTGGGTTTGCTAAGTTAGGCTCCTTCCCTGTCACAGAGGCTGGGAGAAGGGACCTCTATCTTCAGGCGCTGGCTGGAACAGTCACTTCTTTGGGCAGCCTTGAGTTTTCTCAGGCAGGCACTTTAAGGGGGGAGGGGGGGTTAGGGTCATCCCAGGGATACGAACTTGAGATGTTAGAAACCATGCTAGTGTTTGACCAAGTCTTCCTGGGCCAAAGTTGAGGCCTGGCCAAGAAGAGGGCTCAAAGGAGCCTGGGTAGAGTTTGGTCAAGAAGAGAATCTCGGTCAAGGGTTTGGTGAGTGGGGGCTTCCCTGGTGGCACAGTGGTTGAGAGACCACCTGCCGATGCAGGGGACACGGGTTTGTGCCCCGGTCCGGGAAGATCCCACATGCCACGGAGCGGCTAGGCCCGTGAGCCGTGGCCGCTGAGCCTGCGCGTCCGGAGCCTGTGCTCCGCAAGCGGGAAAGGCCACAACAGTGAGAGACCTGCGTACCGCAAAAAAAAAAAAGAGTTTGGTGAGTGGCTGATGGTGTATGGTGGGCAACAGAGCAGAGGCAAGGGCGCCTCCCAGGTTCCCCATGGAACAGCCATGCGGGTGGGCTGTTGTTACTATTCCCTGAGACAGAAGCTAAGGTTGATAGGGAAAGATGGTGAGTTCAGTTCTGAACATAGTGAGTGCCGGGGGTTAGGTGCCAAGTGAAGGTGGTTGGCGGGCAGCTGGAGATTAGGGTCTGAATTCAGCATAGAGGTCTGGGCTAGAGACAGCTACCTGCAAATACCCATCAAAGGCCTGTGAGCAGGTGGCTGGCGCCTGGCAGTGGATGTAGAATGAGCGGGACCTGAGATTCAACCCTCAAGAATGTCACTTTATTTAATTCCCCCAAATGCCATATGGGGTTAGGAAAGTAGTCATGATTATCTCCATTGGTCAGTGTCAGATCAGGGCACTGGATTTGAGCCTGAGGGTGTGACTAAAGTCAACCAGTCATTCCAGAATCCTAGCCCCTAATTAACTACCTAATTATTCACCTATTAATTCACTCATTATTGATTAATCCACTCGAATATATTTCTCCACTCTTAGAACTAGACAATTGTATTTACTTTTTATGGATTTTGATGAACTATTTTAGTATTAAAAAAAAATTTACCCACCAGGAGTTAACAACAGATAGGAAAAGAGGTTGAAGAGGCCACATGGTCCCCCTGAACTAATAAGGAATGCTTCCACTTGTCACGTGCAGCATCTCAAACGTGCATTCTCTCTCTCTTCAGTGACGTTGATCCAACCAAAGTCATCTGTAATCTCTGCAAGGTAAATTGTGAGAGCACACGTCCAAGGGATGAAATTTCTCAAGGTCCGCTAAAGGCAGCATCCCAGTTCTGTACCCCCATCAAGTGTCACCGAAGGGGCTATGTACACAAAGTCTCTGGTGGGGCAATTAGCATCTTCTTGCTATGCGTTTAAAGTTACCTCACGTCCAGAAACACACCTTATAGATTAAAAGAGATCATTAGCCTATCAATGCCTTTCTCTTGGCTTCCATCTGCTAAATTATTTTTTTCAGAACGGTTTTGTCATTTACTATTTTAAACCCATGATATATTGCATACAAAATAAAAATCCATTTATCAGTCCAGTTAATTTAACACTGTTTTCTCCTGCAGTGGGCAGCAATTCAGCCACTAAGACGAGGGAAACATTAGTTTTTATTTCCTTCATTTAACCTCCATCATTCCTCATTCGAACTCGAAGTTATATATCACAGCCTATGTGTAGTAAGTTTGATTTCTGGGAATTGTAATCTTTAGTCCCACTCTGCCTATGGGAAATCCTCTTTACCACACGTACAGGGTTGAATAGAGTACACACATACCCCAAATTCGTGCCTTTCCTGGAACCTTGGAATGTGACCTTACTGGGAAATAGGATCTGTGCAAATGTAAAGTTAAGATGAGGTCATACTTGTCATACGTTTATTAGGATGTGAGTATCCTATTACGGAGAATATGGAAAATAACAAGTGTTGATGAAATTGTTGAGAAATTGGAGCCCTTGTGCATTGCTGGGGGGAATGTAAAATGGTGTAGCCACTGTGGAAAACAGTTTGGTGTTTCCTCCAAAATTAAATGTGGAATTAGCACGTGATTCAGCAATTTCACTTCTAGGAATATACCCAAAAGAATTGAAAGTAGAGACTCAAACAGATACTTGAGCACCAGTATTCCTAACAACATGATTCACGATAGCCAAAAGATGGAAACAACCCAAATGTCTATCATCAGATGAATGGATGAACAAAATATGGAATGTACATACAATAGATTATTATACAACCTTAGAAAGGAATGAGATTCTGATACATGCTACAACATGAATGAACCTCGAAAACATTATGCCACGTGAAATAAGCCAGACAAATACTACATGGCTCTACTTATATGAAGCACCCAAAACATGCAAATTCATAGAGACAGAAAGTAGAATAGATGTTACCAGGGGTTGAGAGGAGGGAGACTGGGAAGTTATTGTTTAATGGGAACAGAGTTTCACCCTGGGATGATGAAATAGTTCTGGAAATAGATAATGCAGATGATTGTGCAACAATGTAAGTGTACTTAATGCTATTTAATTGTACACCTAAAACTGGTTAAAATGGTAAACTTTTGTTATGTATAGTTTAACCACAATAAGAAGTAACAATAATAAAAGAAAAAAAAAGGATGAAGTCATACTGAAGTAGGGTGGGGCCCCTAATCCAACATGACTGGTGACCTTAAAAGGAGGAGAAGGACACATGGCAGATGGCCATCTGAAGACGGAGGCGGGCATTGGAGTGATGCCTTTACAAGGCAAGGGTCGCCATGGATTTCTGCCAGCTGTCAGAAGCTGGAAGAGGCAAGGAAGAGTCCTCCTCTGGAGCCTTCAGAGAGAACGTAGCCCTGCCAACACCTTGAAGTTTGGACTTTCAGCCTCCAGGACTGTGAGAGAATAAACTCCTGTGGTGTGAAGCCACCCAGTTTGTGGCACTTTGTTACCTCAGCCCTACAAAACAAATACATCATATTTCACATAGTTAAATATAAAAAAGAAGCATTTGATTTGGGAAGTTTGGGAAGGGCCAGGAAAGGAGAGTCTCAAGGGGACACTGAGAAAACAGTTTCCCACCATTTCATTTTTAAAAACCAGCTACATTTAAATTCTCTCTGAGGAAATCTCATTGTCTATTTAGGGCTTACTCTGTATACAGTAAACCTTATCTCAAGGACTTTTCCACTTTATACAGGTTTTAAGTGTTTCCAGAAGACCATATTTGCATGAGGGAAAACTATATTCTAGATGTTTAGTGTCTGGGAAGGTATTTATGAAATATACTAAGTCCACAGAAAACATTGCAAAGCCACCTGATTCAAAACTTGAAAACGTATGTACACCAGAGTGTACACAGTGGCCACGATTTTCTTATGAATTTTTTAATTTGAGGGGCATGAGTTACTTTATTTTTTTCTTACAGATATTAGATCTCATTTAATACTTGCAACAGTTCCACGTAGTAGGAATTAATATCTCCATTTTTTAAATTAATTTTTATTGGCGTATAATTGATTTACAATGTTGTGTTAGTTTCTGCTATACAGCAAAGTGAATCAGTTATACATACACATATATCCACTCTTTTTTAGATTCTATTCCCATATAGGTCATTACAGAGTATTGAGTAGATTCGCCTGTGCTATACAGTAGGTTCTTGTCAGTTACCTATTTTTTTAATATATAAATTTATTTATTTATTTATTGCCTGTGTTGGGTCTTCGTTGCTGTGTGCCGGCTTTCTCTAGTTGCGGCGCGCGGGTTTCTCATTGTCATGGCTTCTTTTGTTGCAGAGCACGGGTTCTAGGCGCGCAGGCTTCAGTAGTTGTGGCATGTGGGCTCAGTAGTTGTGGCTTGCGGACTCTAGAGCTCAGGCTCAGTAGTTGTGGCGCACAGGCTTTGTTGCTCCTCGGCATGTGGGATCTTCCCAGACCAGGGCTCGAACCCGTGTCCCCTGCATTGGCAGGCGGATTCTTTTTTCTTTTCTTTTTTTTTGCGGTACACGGGCCTCTCACTGTTGTGGCCTCTCCCGCTGCGGAGCACAGGCTCCGGACGCGCAGGCTCAGCGGCCATGGCTCACGGGCCCAGCCACTCCCCGGCATGTGGGATCTTCCCGGACGGGGTCACGAACCCGTGTCCCCTGCATCGGCAGGCGGACTCTCAACCACTGCGCCACCAGGGAAGCCCTAATTTTCTATTTTATAGAAAGTAGTGTGTATATATGTCAATCCCAATCTCCCAATTTATCCCTTCCCCCTTTCCCCCTTGGTAACCGTAAGTTTGTTTTCTACATCTGTGACTCTATTTCTGTTTTGTAAATAGATTCATTTGTACCCTTTTTTTAGATTCCACATATATGCGATATCATATGATATTTGTCTTTCTCTGAGCATGAGTTACTTTAGTAATCAGAAAGCAATTAAGTTTAAAATAAAACTTTTGAGTTTCAAAATCAGAAATAATTCATTTGATAGGTTGAAGTTAGCCTCTTGGGGGCCGGCTCCTACAAACTCCAGACCAGAGGTTCACAAGCATGCTGCCGCCCATGGACCCCGGCCCATGACACATGGCTCATGACCCTGGTGCTCCCCACTCAGTGATCTGGACGGGAGACCATGTGGAGATCGTGATCCTCTGAGGAGCCCCATTCATCCCTGGGCTCACAGCTTCGGATGCAACTATGCTCTGAGTTTTTCTTCCACCAGAATGATGATGTTCCCATGTTTAGAGACATTCTCTACATATTTGATTATCTTTCTCACCAAGAATAAACCCTCTTTAAACAGTTTGGTTTGTACCGACAAACATTTATTTTACCAGACACCGTGCTAAGTGCTGTGAGGGGTGGTGCAGTTTTGTGATTAAGGACCGTGAGACCTAGGATGGGACTGGCTGGGGTTTGCATCCTGGCTCTATCATTTCCTAGCACTGGGAAATGGGCACATTACCCAGTTTCTTCAATCCTCAGTTTTTATATCTGTAAAATAGAGATAATAGCTGTAATCAAATCTCAGAGATCTTTGATTAAAGGCATACATTATTTGTTTACTTCTAAGAAAGGCAAACACTGCCATTGAAACTTCGGCATGTTGCCTTAAAAAATTAGTCCTGTATAGAGTGGGAATGGGTCACACCAGCCTGCCCTGGCTTTGCCATTTCCTACTGCATTGCTCAGTATGTGATGGGCAGTCCTTCTGTGCACATTTCAGGAGCTAAAGATGACACAGCTTCATCTGCCTATGGGGAATCTTCCTTTCTCAGGGCCGTGAAGCCCTCAGTTGTGCCTTTGCAAGAAAATGTAGGCGTGCAATCATTTCTCCAGCAGCACATTTCCAACTCTATTCCCATGTTTTTCTGTGCTCACATAGTCCCAGCAAGGCATGCAACTCAGTTGAAATACTAATGTTAATTGCAAAGACCCAAGTCTGCGTATACACAGGCAAGGACAAGTATGTATTGCTGCTGCCAGGTCCAGACTAACTGTGAAATGCCATCAGTTATAAGATGCATCAGGATTCTGAGTTGTTAGTGAAAACTACATACATATATACTTAATATATAGTATATTAGCATATATAGTTTTTATTTGTATTTATTAGTAGTATCAATATTATTAGTATCGTTATATATATCATTAGTATATAAGAATTAATGAAATAATTCTGATGAATTCTAATAATTCTAATTAATGAGGTAATTCAGTGTTACTTCCTTCTTTCAGTTTTGTGGCAATTAAACAATGCCTGTCATATATGAAGTACTCATTCAATGTTAGCAGTTATTCTTTTATTATACGTGTGGCTATGACAACATCCCAGCCCTCCAGAAAGGCATGGGTCCTGAGGTTTAGATTTAAAAATGGGATCCAAAAGAAGTAATATGAAAAAAAAAAGAAGTAATATGTGTGATTACTAAGTGAGTGGAACCCTAGTCCGTCCTTCCTCTCCTGAGGGATCGCTATACACCATCTCTCCTTTGATCCAGCTGCTAAGCCAGCATTTACTGAAATCTTTCTATGTGTGGAGCTGTGCAAAGGGCCCTCCAGACTTGCGGTCAGCATTCAACAAATCAAGTGCAGGGGTCTGTGGCAGTGCTGGATGGCGATGTTTAGAGCCCCTAAGCATTGCTCATCTGTGTTTAAAGGTGGAAAACGATCAGGGAGACAAAAGACAGCTGAAAACAAAGGAACAGTGTGGGGAGAAATTGGAAAAGAACAAGGTCTTTTAAGGCCTTCCATCTTTAGATGATGGAAAAAAGCAAAGCATTGAACGAGGAGTGGGAACTAATGTCCAGTCCTGTGTTTCTCCAAGTCAACGTGGGGCTAACGTTTCCTTCCCATATCTCAATTTTGAGCATCATAAGGAATCATCGAGGTTTTTACGTCCACGTCATTATTTCATTAAGGAACAATGTGAAGCCTGATTTTCTGTATTTATCAATTATTGTATAATGTGTTCTCAACACAGTGGAAACACCTAATCTACTGACAGAAAAGTCTGTGAAGCGATATTCCTTTTCATCGCAGCCTGGGAGAAACTTGATAACTGATGTACAAAAAAGTCCCTGGCTTTTAGTAAAGAACCTTGGAAAACAAAACAAAAAACAAAATCTCTGTGTCAGCAACAAAAATATCTTTGCGAGGCAGGCTCCAGTAGAAGAAACACAACCACCAAATAAGGAACATGAGCTTCTTTTCTTTTTTTTTTTGCATTTATATAAATAGACTTTTGGATAAAAGGGCAAAGGACAAGACCTTTCCATTAAAATAATATTTTTAAAGCTGTTCATTATAGTAAAAAATTTTGCTCTAGGACAAGAGTGGCACACATATATAATAAATATGTATATAAAATATTTACATATATTAAATATTAGTTCTTTTATATAACTAAATAAGTATAATGGTATAAAGTATAATTTTGGCCAAGCATAAGCATGGCCAAAAATAGCAGTGATTGAGTGACTTAAAGATCTAGAAATTCTTCTGGAAGCCACTTTCCAGTAAAAGCAGAGTCTCTGATGAATTCTAAGCTTGTCTTACTGATAATATCACCTCGAGATGCTGACCAGTGGAAATAAATAATTGATCAAAGTTAAAGCTTGGGAACTCTGGAGCACAGTGACCGCCAGCAGGGAGGGCGTGCTGGGTGCCTGAGTCAGGTCTTCAGGGTAACAGGTCAGAGAAGTTGGCTGGTGCAAGCCTAACCCACCAGGAGAGTGAGTTGAAGATTCAGGAGCAGATCACTGAACCCTCAGGGGAAGAGCTTCGGGCCTCACAGGGGACCTCAACCAGGACTAGTCATCTCTCAGGCCCGAGGTCACTCTCTCCATTTCTCTGGCTACCTGGTTTCCCATGTGTTCTGCATCAGGCTTTCCCAAATGCCAAGAATTCGGGTATCAGTGAGATGCTCCAGGGGGAACTTAGTAAGGGAAGCTTAGGGGTGTAAATCGGGCCTCGAGCAATGGAAATGGACGTGTGTACTTGCGCACTGATCAGTTGATGATCGTAGAGGAGGGAGGGGAGGCATAGAGGGAAACAGAAAACACCCAGGGGCTTCTAGCCCCATGAATGGGGTGGCTCCAGGACACAAAGGGTGATGCTCAGAAAGTCACCAGTGAGCGCCGTGAGGGACGAGGCTTGCAGAGGCCGGCAGTGGGCACACACGGCTGGTAAAAGGAACCCAAGGGGATCTGGGAGGGGCAACAGTGTGTCTGTTGTAGTATCTCCTCTTCCTTCTCTGTGCCTGCTTTGTTCTTCTCTCTCGGAAAACCAGTTCGATGTCATCTGCCTCCATCTGGGCCAGATGTGGCTCCCCCGGGCTCTGCTTCCTACCACTTCCCATGCAAGGGCCTGGAAGAGACTGATAGTCCCTGTATCCCCATTCCATATGCCCAGGAGAGAGAATCTACTGGCTTGGTTTGAACCAGACATCTCCGCCCCAGTCCCACTGACTATGGTCCTGGAGCCAAGCATAGTCCATAGATCAACCGTTGAGTGCAGGGTCTTAGCCTGTGTGTGTGTGTGTGTGTGTTTGTGTGTGCGCGCACGTGCATGTGTGTGTTGAGGAGGAGGGATGGACAGAGCAACAAGTTCTCAAAATGTCAGGATGGACCTGGCCAACTTTGTGCTGGATCCCCAGCTCTGGGCTCCGTCGACTACGTACCCTAGATTTTAGGAAGGCAGATGTCAGAAATGTTCAGAGGGAAGGAATAGACCTGACTCCAAGGCCAGAGACTCTAAAGGCTTAGTTGGCTTAGGAGGGGTGAGGGCTTAACAACGGCAAAATTCTGAACAAGCAATTACAAGTGATGTTCTTTTTTGAAGAAGAAATGGGAAGATATCTAAAGAAAGTCAGGGTGTTCATGGGTGACACACAGGGACAGATTATAAGGTATTGTTTATAGATTATGATATTGTTTATATAGAAGGATGTATACAGAATCAAGTCAATGAAAATTATGGAACAAAAAAATGGTACAGGAACCCAAAGAACAAAATATTCAGGAGCTTTAAAAAATAGATGTATTTGAAACAAGGATAACAAAGAGGTAACTCACAGCTTGAGACTGGGGTATAATGACAAATGACTAGCGTGGGGAACACAGGCCCTTTTAAGACATATTGCTAAGTGGAGAAAGCAAGTTCAAAACAGTACAGCCAGTAGGATACTTGGTCAATATATAATTATGCCTATATGTATCCATTAAAAAGAGAGAGATCTCAGTGTTGAGTTTATGGGTAATTTTACTTCTCTTGATCTGTCTTTTTTCCTTATTTTTAAAAACTACGAACTTCTGTTGTTTAGATAAAGAGAATAAAGTTAAGCAATGAAAGAAAAAAGGGCAACTACTTGATTTCAATATAGTCGCTCCGCGGCATGTGGAATCCTCCCAGACAGGGGCACGAACCCGCGTCCCCTGGCGTCGGCAGGCGGACTCTCAACCACTGCACCACCAGGGAAGCCCTAGGTTTTTTTTTTGTTTTTTTTTTAATGAGAAAATTTTCAAATCCTTAAAGAGGAGAACAGACTTGAGAGATCTAGATGTTTTAAATGAGTTTAACACTCCAGGCCCGAGCAGATTATTCCTCAAAGTTCTGCAAAAACTTTAAAATTACGTCTGTGGAACCACTGCTAGTAAGCTAGACAAACTCAGGGCAGCTTCAAAGGGTGAAACATGGATCAGTGAAAAGAAGTTAAAGAGGCAGAAGTTGCTTTAAATCAGAAAGGGCATGATTTGCCCTGGGAGGCAGCTATGTCCTGTGCTCGGACATGTCTGAGCAATGTCTGGAAACTTCCCTGTGACGATGCTGTAATGTGCGTCCTCCAGGTATGGGAGGTTGGACCAGATCAGGATCCTGAAGAAAGGTCAGTGGACCACAAAGTTCCTCCGATGAACCTAAAGTGATCTAAAAATGCAAGTCCTCTCTTGATTCTTATGAGTGACTAATACACAAGTCATAGGTTTTAAACTTTTGTAAACAGCCCAGGGTCACTTACACATAATCTACGTGACAGGATAATTTACTGGGGCATCTCTTCCAACAGTGTCTCCTCCCCTGTTCCACCAAGGTGGGCAGGGCTTTTGTGCTCCCTCATTAACACTGTGCCTCAGAGGAAGTTGGGGGCTACTGTGTCCAAAATGAAATTACTCAAAAGACACTTTTTCTTCAGACCTTTATCCTCCTAAAACCAGAGTGATTAGAGAACTAATGCTCTCTTCCTTTGCAGACACCAGTGGGCAGAGGAGCATCTTTGAGGCAACGGCAGGGCAGCAGGAGGGATTTCTTCCAGTCCTTGGCTTTGTCCTCTGCTGTCCCTAGTGGAAGTGCTGAGATTTAGGAGGGCCATGGGAGGCTGGTCCCTAACTATAGGGTTCCCGGCTCCAAGGAAGCAGAGCCTTCATTGTGGTGGGTTTAGAAAATGGAGATAACAAAGAGGACGAAAAGCCCAGAAGAGTGACCTTGCCTGTTCCCTGCACCACATAGAACTTGTGCCTTCCGCTGAGGCTCAGGGAAGAGAAGAGAGAGACCTCATAACCATGGCAATGCCATTTTCTTCCAGCCTAGCAGGCCAGAGGGTTGAAAGATTTACTTTGATATAAAGAAAATGAAGAGATAGAATTTTTTTTTTTGCACACCTTGAGTTTGTGAACTTATACCTGCTACTTAGGTAGTTCCTGGTACTAGGTTTAGAAGTGGTGAGAATTGACGCAGGATTCTAAGCTGGGGCGCTGGGCAGGAGTCTGGCTGGCCGCCTTGAAGCTCTTAGCACATTGGCAGCACTTTGCATACTTAGATGGTTGGAATTCCTGCAGTTTGGGGAGAAGATGCTATTTATCAAGGCATTAACAGTAAGTACTATCTTGAACGGGGCATGGTCTCCAGTTGCTGCCATTCCTGCTTCATGTATTAATTACTGTTACTTCAGCAGCAGCATTTCCAATTTAGTTTGTCATGGGTCCCGTGACAGTTAACTTCCATCACAATCCTTATTTATCTCCATGCTCAAATTGCCCCAGATTGAACCACTGGGAACTCCAGCTTGGTCCCGCTGTTCTTTTGATATCTCCCCATCAGCATTTGAGCCACTTTCTCATTTAATGGCAGAAGATGTGTCGGGGTCATTTTGTGCTTTCCCTGGAATCAGGCATTTCTCCAAAGAGCCCTGGTTCCTTTCAGTAGAAAGTGATATTTAGAAACCAAGATCTGGGCTCTATATGTGCTCAGTATTCCTGGCGCATCATTGCTTCTAGGTCCTGTGAGCAGACAGAGTTAGGAAGTGTGTGTATGTGTGTGTACTTGTGTATGTGTACATATATATATAGGTCTATCTCTATCCATATAAACCTATGAGGTCATATTGATGCATCTAGTTCCAAACCAAAACCACAGGCCACATTCTGGTCTCCCCTCTGCCCATATTTATAATTCCCCTTTTCCAACAGTGAGAACAGAACTCTCATTATCCTAAATATATCCTATCCATTTGCTCAAGACTTGAGTACACAGAAGGTAGCGTTACTAACCTGTACCACTGTTAGAGGTAAATCTACTAGCTAAATATTTCTTTATAGTTTATTTTTTTTTTAGGTAAAATGTATACAGAATGAAATGTATACATCTTCAATGTACAAGTTAATGAATTTTGATGAATGCATAAGCCCATGAAATCCATACCTTTGTCAAGATATGGACCATTTCTATCATTCTGGAAAGTTCTTTCATGCTTTTCTGCAGTTAATCCCCATATACCCCACCAGAGAGAGTCACTGTTCTGGTCCCCCACCCATAGATTAGTTTTGCCTATTCTGTAATTTCATAAGAAGAATCTTATAGTGTGTATTCTTTGGTTTTCAACCTCTTTTGCTTAGTGCCATGTCTGTGTCCCCCATGTTGTTGTATATCAGCACTCCATTCTTTCTTGTTGCTGAGTAGGATTTCATCGGACAAATATATTACCTTTTGTTTATCCATTCTCCTGTAGATGGACTTTTGGGTTATTTCCAGTTTTTGCCTATTGTGAATAAAGCTGCTGTGAACACTCTTATTTAAAAAAGAAAAAAATAGCAGTTGTACGGGACATTTTTTCTGTCCCCCTTTTCCTCTCAGCCCACCTCGTTCTCCAACCACTGCTTCAGCAACCTGCTTTGAGCAGTGTAACATGACAGCACCTCACCTCAGCTGCACCGCACACCTGGTACTGCCCCAGCATGCAGTACGGCCCTCATGCATGTGGGAATATGAAGCTGGTGGAAAAACGTTCCCCCTTCTATCCATGGGCGGACAATTCTGAGACATGTTCTACATGGCTCCTCAGAAGGCCCCAGCAGGACTGAACCCCAGGGGTCCGTGGTGGTGACAACCACGGTGCACCTTGAAAGCGCTCTCCCTCCTTCCCTGCTGCACTCTGCCCAGACCCTCACACCTGTTCCTGGGCATCAGGCCCCAAGTAAGCTGTCCATATGGAAGCTCTTGCCCCAGGCTCTGCTCTTGGGAGGAACGCAGCATCAGAGAGCAGCTTCAGCACACTATTTAGAAGCCTACAGGCAAGTAGCTGAGGCAAAAACTAAAAGTATTAAAATAGGACTCTATTGCAGTGTTCTCTAACTTGGCGACTGGAAAGTTTCTCTCTTCTTCCCACCCCTACCTCCTCTTCCTCCATCTTTCTCTCTCTCTCTCATCACATCTAAGATGTATTTGAACTTCCGAAATACCGAAAAGTACAAGATCACACATCTTCTTGTGAGTATGTAGGTTGTCTGATTGTTTGCTATCTGCCTGCCTCCCCCTTGTGATTTCCACCAGGGCAGAGATGGAGTCTGATGTAAACACGTAAAAGCGTAGTAGGTGTTCAGCAAATATTTGTGAATAAGAGAATGGTGGACAGCAAGGAAAAGGGAAGCAGAGGAGGCTGAAGTAAGTGTGGGAAGAACTCTAAGAGACAGATACTTAGTAAAAGACTCGAAGAGGAAAGGAAAGCGGATTGAATCTCCCAGAGCTTGAATGAATAAATAAAGACGCATAGGGATTAGGGCCAGGACCGAGAAGTAGTTTAACCAGCAAAAGACCTAGGGAGGGGCTTCCCTGGTGGTGCAGTGGTTAAGAATCTGCCTGCCAATGCAGGGGACATGGGTTGGAGCCCTGGTCCAGGAAGATCCTACATGCTGCAGGGCAACTAAGCCCATGCGCCACAACTACTGAGCCTGCACACCTAGAGCCCATGGTCCGCAACAAGAGAAGCCACCATAATGAGAAGACCGTGCACTGCAATGAAGACCCAAAGCAGTCAAAAATAAATAAATAAATGTATTAAAAAAGAAAAAAAAAGACCTAGGGAGGCAGGTTTCCTCCACAGACCCTCCTTCATTGGAAGGCAAGGGAGGAGGGTCTAATAGCCTCAGCAGAAGGTAATGCCTTTGCCACGATCCTCTTCCAGTATATCAGAGAAAAATAGGTTCAGAAAAGATTATTTTCACAAGCATGCTTCCTAACTAGCTTATGACAATTTTTCTATAAAACCTTCCAGTGCTGCTTTTGTAACCCACGAAGGAAATTCTGTATCTCAGTTCCTTCCGGTGACACCACTTCCTAGATAACATACTTGCATTTCACAGATTAAGATGGTTACTGTGGGTTAATAGAACAATTACTGGATCAGCAATATCATGCTAATTAAGGGCAGAGCCATTTGCAAACAAAAAGAAACAGGCATTAAGGTATCCCAAGGGTGGCCCCGGTAAATGTGCCGCAGCCTCTTTCTGTAAAGTCTTGTTTGCTCCTCAAGTTAGGACCCTGAAAAGGCAGCAAATGTTTTGTGTAAGGAACCAGAGGATTGTATATATGGAGGATGGTTTAGGAAAATGAGCGGGTATTTTCCTTTCTCCGCACTATGGAAATCAAAGCTGGATTTGCTATTTAGACTGGGTGGAAAACTAGTCTAGAGTCCTCATCCTGAGCATAGGGCAATGACAAGGACTCCTGTTTATGACGGTGAAGAACGTCTTTATAGAGATCATTATAAACTTAACAGGCAAAGGCTGAGTTGATTTTGTGGTTGATAGTTTAAGTGGAGGTTTAACCTTGTAGACTTTCCAGAAAACCAGAGATAATAGGAGTTAGGCTTGTGTGCTTGGGTAACAGATGAGCCAGGGGCCAGTTGGATTTACTGGTCCAGGAATCTTAGCACCACTGATGTTCCTGAAGTGCAATGGGGAGCCACTGGAGGCTTTGGAGCCGAGGAGAGGCATGATATGACCTTTATTTTTACCGGAACACTCTGTTGAAAATAGACCAAGGACAGAAGTGGGAAAACTAACTGGGAGGCCATTGCAGTGATTCAAGGGAGAGCTATTGTGTCTTGGATCTGGGGCGTTGGGTGGGGATGGGGGTGGACATGGGTGTACCGTGGAAGTGGTGAGAAGGTGTTGGATTCTGGGTATATTTTGAAGGTAGAGCCACAGGGGTTTGCTGACAGATCAGATAAGGGATGAGGGAGTAAAAGTGAAGTCAGCGATGCCTCCGGGGTTCTTGACTTGAGCAACTGGGAAAATGGTATTGCCGCTTACTGAGATGGAAAATGCAATAAGAGGAGCAGGTTTTGGAGGGGAATCAAGAGCTCAGTTTTGAACAAATTAAGTTTGAGATGCCTACTAGATATTAACGTATAGACGTTTACTTGGATATGGTCCAGACTCCAAAAAGAACTCTGTTGGAGATACAACTTTGAGAGTCATCAGTGCTGAATATTGATCTTACCAAAAATTACAGTACAGCTCTAATGGGAGGGTGAGGAAGAAAAAGTGTACATGTGCATGGGGGGGTGGTATGTAAGAAATGGAATCTTCATCTTTTATAGCAGGAGGTCAACGGTAGATAGCTAACCTGGAAAAAAAAATCAAGAAATAGCTGTATATGCTTCATAAGAAACAATCATCCCTATTACTTCTACTCAATATCTTAAATTTTTTCTTCCTCATCTTTTTTTGGGGGGGGTATTTTTTTAGAATTTATTTTAATTTATTTTTTAACAGCTTTGTTGAGATATGACTCACATACTATAAAATTCATCCATTTAAAGTGTACAAACATAAGGGCAAGACAGGAATAAAGATGCAGAGATAGAGAATGGACTTGAGGACATGGGGAGGGGGAAGGGGAAGCTGGGATGAAGTGAGAGAGTGGCATGGACATACACACACTACCAAATGTAAAATAGATAGCTAGTGGGAAGCAGCTGCATAGCACAGAGAGATCAGCTCGATGCTTTGTGATGAACTAGAGGGGTGGGATAGGAAGGGGGGGAGGGAGACTCAAGGGGGAGGGGATATGGGGATATATGTATACATATAGCTGATTGTTATACAGCAGAACCTAACACAGCATTGTAAAGCAATTATACTCCAATAAAGATGTTATGAAAATTTAAAAAATAAAGTGTACAATTCAGTAGCTTTTTGTATATTCTATCATTACAACCAATTTTAGAATTTTCATTAAGCCAAAAAGAAACCCTATACCACTTAGCCATCAACCCCTAATCCCTCTATCCCTCTCTCCCAGCCCTAGGCAACAAATAATCTTATGTCTCTATGGACTTGCCTACTCTAAATGTTTCATATAAATGGACTCATACAATATGTTATCCTCTGTAACTGGCTTCTCTTACTTTGCTGTTTTGGGTTTTTTTTTGATTCTTCTCCCCTTCTTCCCTAAGTTCTGTCCTTTCAAGCCCATCCCCAAGTTTCAGGTTCTTTGATCCCTACTTTGCAGAAGCCACTGTCATCCCTTCTGATGTTGTCTTTAGAAAATCCTGCCTTTGCTTGTGGCCCTCCAAGGCAAGACAGTACCTCCCTGTAACACCACCAATGATTGCTATCCAGCGCTTTGAATAAAGCAGAAAGGTTCTGGGGAGCCCCTTCAGTCTTCCTCGAAGTACCTTGGACTCTGCTTCCTGAAAGGTGGGCTGCCTGGTGATTTCAGCCTGCATTCCAGACAACTTAATTAAAGTGTATCAGCAGTATCTCTTATCTGACTGCAAATGATAAGGTATAGAGAGCTTCTGAGGAAAGTCTGCAATGCATTTTATACTTTGGATACTTGGGATTCTATTCCCAAACTCCATTTTTATGTTTGAACCAGTGAAAGGGTTTTTTTTAAATTGAATTTTATAGACTCGATAGTAGTGCTTGTTTCCAAAGGCCTGTGGGTTACCTATGACAACAAAAACTTGTCCACGCTGGCATTTGACACAGGATTGAAACAGAGTGCTGAACCTATTTTCAACATATTTGGGTATATCAGATGATGTTCTTTCAAAGAAATGGCCATCGTGTCCAGGGTACAGTCTTCCTCATAAAAAAATAAAATGAGAAAGAATTTTATTTTCCATACTTACAACATTTGGATTTTGATCCTTTATCCAAAGGGGTTTCTCTTAAGCTTTCAGAGCATAATTTATGGCATTTTGCAAAGAAAACCACTTCTTTAATACTTGAGGGCTTTTTACATGCATTTATTACATGAATTAACTAACTACATAAACTGAGAAATAGTCCCATTTGCAATGCAACTATAGTATTCATACAAAAAAGGACAAAATCAAATGAAACCTTTCTTGATTTAAAGTACTTGAAAAAAATAAGGCTGTCAAATACTTCTTATCTTAAAAGAGATACAATAAAGATGAAAGTTGGACAAAGGAAAACAATATCTTAAACCATAGCATATAAAAGGAACACTATATGGAATACACTTTATTCTAAGAAAAATGGGAGGCTATTAAAAGGCTTTTAGTATATGAGGGACGTGATTTGTTTTGCTATGTGAAGAATCTGTTGGGAGGGACCAGAGTCAAAGCAGCGCGGTCAGGTGGAGAAATTGTAGTGGTTTAGAGAGGTGCTTCTCAAATTTCATATACATGCAAATCACATGGGGTCTTATTAAATGTACATTTGGATTCAGTAGGTCTGGCATGGCCTGAGCCGCTGCATTTCTGACAGGCTCCCAGGTGAATAGGATGCTCTTGGTCATGGACCACACTTGAGTGGCCAGGGTTTAGAGCAGGGCAGTAACAGCAAAGACAGAGGAAATGGATGGACTTCAAAGCAATGTAGAGGATAGGATAACGGGACCAGCTGATTAACCAGGAGAAGGAGATGCAAGGGCCAGGGATTTTTGAGTGAGTGGGTTTGTGTGATCAGATTAGTCAGTGCTGAGAACGCAGGAGGAGAAGCAAGCTTGTGGGGGAAGATCTTGACCTTGGCAAACATCCAAACGGAAATCACAGGTGAATAGTTGGAATTACAAGTCTTGAGCCAAAAAGAGAGGGCCAGAGATATAAATTTGGGAGCCAGCAGGATGACTAATGGAATAATGGACCCAAGGGAGCAAAGAGGAGTAAGAGGATGAGGGGGCCTGGAACTGAGCCTTGAGAGCTTCCAGTATTTAAAGGTTTGGTGAAATAGATTGAGTCCACTGGGGAGAATAAGAAAGAGAAACCTAAAAGGTAAGAGGAAACCAAGAGAATATATGATACAGATGCCAACAGAAGAGAAGGCTTCAAGAAGGCAACATAGTCAACAATGTCAGGTGCTAAAATGAAAAGATGAGAGACTTCAAATTGCCCATGAGATACATCTGCCTCGGTCATTGGCGAATTTAGTGCAGCTTCTGCAGAGCAGGGGGAATGTCCACAGATCGGAGGGATCTGCTGAGTGGTGTGGGTGGACGCCAGATTGGGGGGATCTGAGAGGGGAGGATAAGGTAAGGAAGTAGAACACAGTTCCAAGAGGTTGTCTGTGGAGGGAGAGAGACAGTTGGCATGGTAGCTGGAGCGGCACCTGGGGTCGAAGGGAGGTTGATTTTGTATCTTTTAAAATAGAAGAGACATGAGTGTGTTTAAAAGCTGATGGGACATATTGAACAAAGAGAAACTGATGACGTAGAATCGATAGAGAACAATAAATAGCATAAGGTCACTGAAAAGAGAGGAGGGCTGGAGGAAATAGACTTAGATGTGGGGAAGGGCACGTCCCCTCTTGCAACAGGAAGAGAGGACTGGGGCCAATGTCAATAGGTTTGTAGACACGGAGGTGAGATACTGAGGGATTTCTCATCTGATGGCATCTGTTCTTGGTGAAGCAGGCGAGGAGGTCATCTGCTAAGAGCGATGGGCCAGAAGTGGGAAGAAAGGCCGCCTAGAGTCGCAGAGGTGGTCTACAGGGAGCGCTAGGGCCCCATCTGAGACCGGTGATCTTAGGTCTATAGCCAGTCCACCCCGCAGTGAGATTTACACCGGGTGCTCTGCTTCCCAGGTGCCAGAGGGAGAAGATGGACATCTGGTTCATCTAGGATTAGAGACTTGCCAGGTGGATATGCAAGAAAAGTCCAAAGAGACAGAGAGTTTAGTTTAAGCTACTGAAAAGAACATTCTGTGGGCTATGGGGCCTGGGACACAGTAAGGTCCCCAAGAATTGTGTGTATTATTACAGGAGAAGAGAGACAATTCCTCGCCTCCCCCCAGCCCTCCATGGTTCCTGCCCGACCACCATCACCTACACATGCAACTCCAACCCCTTTGTTCCCAAGATATTTGTACAGAATGTAGAGGGGCTTTTGGAGGTAGGTATGATTTTTTTTTATGGTTGGTCATTTTCCACTTGTTATGTGTCCCCACTTCATTATTATTCAGGGATGATTATAAAGCCTCAGAAGTTGGGTTCTTTGTTCAGGCGTTCAGTTTACCGCTGGGGTAATGTTATGTGCAACGAATTCTGAGTTTCAACAAATGATTCTACTTAAGAAAAGTAATCATCAGATGAGCCACGGTATGTAATTTATTATAATCATAATAATTTCTTAAGATCCCTTATGGAGAAAATCACATTTTTCTAAATATAGTTGCGCTTAAGGTCTTTTTTTTTTTCCTTTAAAGTGTTTTATTAATTACTAGTCTGTAAGGAATGCTGTTTGGTCTGCTAATCTGAAAATTAAAAGTTTCTATGGAGGAAGTAGATTTCAACACAAAGGTCACATTAGGAATGACTAGTGACAATACCAGGAACACGTTTTGGTACAAGAAATTAGGAAGTTGGGCAAATAATATAGCTTCTTTAAGGCTGAGTTTCTTCACCTGTAAAGTGAGAAAATTAGAAAATACAACTTCCAGTATTAAGTGCAAAATTAACTGCTCTATCCAAATGGTAGCCACTAGCCACATGTGGCTACTTAAATTTAAATTTATTAAATTAAATAAAATCTAAAATTCAGTTCATCAGTCACACTAGCCATGTCTCAAGTAATCAATACCATAGGTAGCTAGTGACTACCCTGTTGCGCAGCACAGATGTAGAACATTTCCCTCATTAGAGAAAGTTCTACTGGACTGCTCTGGTCTCTAATTCTAGTTTTAATACAATTGCAACAAAGGGAAGATGGTAAGATGCTTCCAGAAATTATCATGTTATAATTTTCCACTTAACCACAGTAGGACATTTCTAGAATACACCCACATCTCACCTGCCCCAAAGGACCGGGAGTGAATTAAAACAAGGTGGACCTATTGCAATGAAATAATCTCCAGGTGATGGAGAGACAATACATTCTAGACCCTTCCCACTTTCCTTCCCACTCTGCCTGTCCTCCTTTCCCACATTTTTTATTGAGTGCTAAGCCCTGAGTCAGCTACAAGTCCTGAGGCATAAACATGATTTGACCTGTCTGTTTGATCTGACAGAAAAACAGATGATGATAATACAGTGTATTTGGTAAGGAATATGATAGAAGGATCCTTAAGGTTCTGTGGAACTCTACAGGAGGAATACATAACCCTAACAGAAGAGGCAAGGGAAAACCTTCCAGAAAGAGTGATACTTAAGGAAAGTAGTAAAGGATGTTTATGAATTAAAATGGTTTACAGGTTTGAACATTAATTATGACCCTATTAAAATGCAACAATGAAGAAAAGGGAAATTTGAGGAAAATCAATAGCAAGTAGTTTTTGATATCATTAGTGTTACAAACTCTCTGTGGTACGCATAATTTGCAGAGACACTATTAAAATAAAACCCATCCATTCTGAAGGGTTACCTGCGTAACTCAGTCTTTTTTTTTTTTTTTTTGCGGTACGCGGGCCTCTCACTGTTGTGGCCTCTCCCGTTGCGGAGCACAGGCTCCGGACTCGCAGGCTCAGCGGCCATGGCTCATGGGCCCAGCTGCTCCGTGGCATGTGGGACCCTCCTGGACTGGGGCACGAACCTGCGTCCCCTGCATCGGCAGGCGGACTCTCAACCACTGCGCCACCAGGAAAGCCCAACTCAGTCTTTTTAGTTGCTTCCTCCTTTGTATTAAAAGGACAGTGAGTTGATTCTGCTCATAGAGACCCATTCCCTAACCCAATTGCATTTCTCAAGACTACCACTGTTTCAGTAAAAGTTGCATCTCAAATCTCCTAGTTTCTCAGACCAAAATTCTTGGAGTTATTCTTGACTCCTCTATTTTTTTGCACTCCATGTCTATTCCCTTAACATCCTATTGTCTTTTCCTTCAAAATATATCCAGAATTATATCCCTTTTCCCTTTTCCTTGTAATACCTTCGTGGTCCAAACCACTATCATGTCCTGCTGAGAGAATAGCAAGAGTCTTCTCATGGTCTTGTCCACAATTGCCTTTTCACCATCAATTCTCCACTCAGAAGCCAGAGAAACTCATTTAAAACTTAAGTCAGATCCTATCATGCCTCTGTTCCAAATTCTCCATTTCACAAAGACAAATTCGAAAGTCCTCATCATGGACCACAAGTCCCTACGTGACCAGCTCCAAGCTACTTCATCACTTACATTCTCTCTGGCCTACTCATCCTGCTTCTGCCACACTGGCCTTGCTACTTCAGGCATGGTCCAAGCACGCTCCCTCTTCCGGGACTGCTCAAAAGCCACATGGATCACTTACTCCTTCACTTCATCCAGGCGTCTGTCCAAGTGTCCTCAAACACAGAGGCCTTCCTTGTGCATCTAGCCCATGTAAAATTAGATGCTCTGTACCATGAGCTCCACCATCATTCCTTATCCTTGCTCTGCTTTGTTTTTCCTTCACTGCACTTATCACCACTTGATGTGTTATATAATTGTTTACTAGAATGTGAACTCCATGAGAGCATACATTTCGTTTTGTTTACTGCAATAGCCCAGTCTCTTATTCAGAGTCTGACCTATGCATGTACAGTTCACAGTTGTTAATGGAGGAGTGAATGGCATTTACTCTATCACATTTCATCTATAATTATATGACCTGCATAGACTGTGAGGCCCTGAAGACATGATTACATATATTATTCCCAGCCACCAGCCCACTATGTGGAAAGTAAACTCACTATGAAAGAAGTTCCTTGAATGTATCTCCCTCCTTATATGGAAAACTATAGGATCGTAGATGCAAAATGAATCTTAAGAGGTGTTCTGGTCTACAGCCATGCCCTCGGGAAGACCACACTTAACACTTACTCTATTTTGAAAGGCCACCCAGAGAGAAGAATCCATCATTTTCTCTATTTAACTACTTTTAGTTCCAGGATATTCTTAAGCCAAATCTAAATCTCATTTTCTTTTATCTTGGGATCAGAAGAATTTTAATAAATAAAACCGGTTGTTTATACATCAATTATAACTCAATTAAAAACAAAAACAACCCCCCCCAAAAAAAACTGGTCAGTATTTTTTTTTCTTTTTCTTTCTTTTATTTTATGTGGCAGGTGGGCTCCTTAGTTGTGGCATGCAAACTCTTAGTTGCGGCATGCATGTGGGATCTAGTTCCCTGACCAGGTATTGAACCCGGGCCCCTTGCATTGAGAGTGTGGAGTCTTACCCACTGTGCCAACAGGGAAGTCCCCTCTAATCAGCTTTTAAACCCACCAATTAAAAAAAATGTCAATTATATTTTTTATTTCTAGAATTTTTTACTTGATTTATTTTTTATAGCTTCCAGTTTTCTAGAAAATTCTCCATCTTTTCATTTAATTTCTTGACAATATTAGTTATATTTATTTTAATGTTCATTCTGATCACTGAGATAGCTCCTATGAGTATTTTTTTGGTATATTTCTTCTCTTGGTTTTCTGTCAAGTCTTGCCTTCTTGTATGCCTAGTTATATTCTATAAGTTCTATTTCACTATACCTGGTTATTTTTTCTATTGAGGGCCATACGTTGTTTATGAAAGAAATGTAGAGATGGTTTGAGACTCTAAATGATGGTATCTACCTCAGAAAGGATTTATGTTTACTTCTGGCACGGAGCAAGGCTAGGACAGAACATCTTAGGCTAATTTACTGAGCTGATTTGAAGCTAGACTTAATCCTTGTGAGATTTAGGCTATTTCTGATTCACCCTTATTCTTAGGAGGTAGTGCTTCTGTGGTCCCAATCAAAAGTCTGGATTGGGGCTTCCCTGGTGGTGCGGTGGTTGAGAGTCTGCCTGCCAATGCGGGGGACACGAGTTCGTGCCTCGGTCCGGGAAGATCCCACATGCCGTGGAGTGGCTGGGCCCGTGAGCCATGGCCGCTGAGCCTGCGCGTCCGGAGCCTGTGCTCCGCAACGGGAGAGGCCACAACAGTGAGAGGCCCGCGTACCGCAAAAAAAAAAAAAAAAAGTCTGGATTGTTGCCAGAATTTCGCTTCCTAAGAGGGCACTGAAATCTAAACTTTGCCCTCCTGGCCCTGTGTAAGTGCCAAACCTCTGTTTTGCTCTTTTGCCACTAAATTGTCTCTTCCAAATTAGCCATTGCCTCAAGAAGAAAAGCAGCTCCAGATGCCAGGTTCACCTCTCTTGGCTCCTCTTTCCTCTGGATCTTGGCCCTACAAATTGCCTTGCTAGTTCTCTGATAATTTCCAACACATGGGATTTTTGTCTTCTTTATTAATTCATCTAGTAATTAATTTGTCTAGCTTTTCTAGTCATTCTTAACGGCTGATTGTTCTGAAATAACCTAGTGAGCCATTGCCAGGAGCAGAATTCTACTTATATTCTAATGAAAAATGGTTATGTCACACCTCCATTCCTATAACTTACTTTTCTCACTTATCCTTATGTGAACCATGTATAGCTTTAGTAAACATGTCAGTGTTAATTTACACAATAGCTTAAAATCACTACATAGAATGTATACCATTCTAAGGTAAATCATGATTTTTTAGACAAACTCTCATAATTGGACACGTCAACTGTTTCTATTTTTTCCCTATTATAAACAGCAGTAGGATGCACATCTTCATGTACACGTTCCTAAGTAGTTGTAATTATTCCTAATTATAACATCTTGAAATAAAATATTTTATTTGAAATAAAAATTTTAAAGTATGACTATTTTAAGGTTTTTGTTATATTACTAAAGATCCCTCTAGGAAAATCAAACCAGTTTACACTTCCACCAGCAGTGTGTAAATGCCAGTTTCCTTATATTCTTAAGCACTTTCTAAATCATGGAATTTTAATTTCTAAAGTCACCTGTGTCTGACATAAATAAGTATTTATTATATGATTCATCTACTTTCCCGTACCAGGAACACTCTTGGGATTACAAGAGAAGGAAACTAAACTTGGACCCTGACCTTACTTCTGACCTCATGATTCTTCACAGATACTCTATGACTCTCTTTTGATTATGAAGGTTTACTGATAATGTTCCCAGAAGGCCTGAATCCTCCATAGGGAAATTGGCCTCCTCGTGTTCTCACCAGTTATATATGTATTTTGGACCCTGCCTTTATCTTTAACTACAATCGAGTATTATGGACTTATTTAAAATACGTAGTCCAGGATAGCTCCTTGGTCTCAACTCTATCTAGCCATGCGGTGTAGCTATAGTTTCCTCTTCCTTCTTCCTGTACTTCCCTGAACTTGTACTGCTTGAACTCCATTCAGTGGTCTGACCACTCACCCAACTCACCGAGGTCACTCATCCAGATCAGGGCTCAACAGACCACGGCCCTGGGGACAAATCTGGCCTGCGAGCTGCGTTTGTAAACATTTCCCTGAACACATTCATCCTAGGTTGTATGCATATTATCCGTGCTGCTCGGCTGACACAACAGTGGAACTAAGTAACTGTGACCAAGGTCGTATGGTCCACAAACCTACAATATCGACCATTCGGCCCTTTACAGGAAGTCTGCCAACCACTGATCCATATACCTTTGTGAGAAGGGTCTGAACTTAGTAAGAGATTTCCCCGCTACTAGATTAAGCGGCTGTACAGAGCAAACCTCCAATCCCCCCGCCCCAGCGGGCATAGGACTCTTGTCTGCTCAGTGCCATTTTATTTAGGGTACAGTTCCCCCCAACCCGTGCCTTGAAACTGTCCTCTGTCCCTGGATTCTGATCTGAATCTGGCTGAGTTGTCACCTCTTATGATTTAGGACCTGGATCACGTGTAGACTTTGGACTCAGTAGGCATGGCACACTGGTCTGGACAGAAGAGGGTGCTTCTCACCAGAGGCCCCTGGTCTGGGGCTCTGGGTGCCTTGGCACTGCCCAGAGGCTAGTACCTTCGGGCATGGACAGCTGCCTTACTGATGTGCCACCACCCAACACTTAGGAGGCTGTTGGTACAAAAAGGCCAGAAAATGGAATGAAAAGGTAACCACTGGTATGTTCTCTGTATCTGTGAGTGTGCTTCTTACATGTTATATTCACTAGTTTCTTGTATTTTTTAGATTCCACATATGTGACATCATACAGTATTTATCTTTTTCTGGCTGACTTATTTCACTGAACATGATGCCCTCCAAGTCCATCCATGTTGCTGTGAATGGTAAAATTTCGTTCTTTTTCTATGACTGACTAGTACTCCATTGTGTGTGTGTGTGTGTGTGTGTGTGTGTGTGTGTGTGTGTGTACATGGATATACATATATATGTATATATACACACACACACCACATCTTCTTTATCCATTCTTCTGTTGATGGACACGTAGGTTGTTGCTATGTCTTGGCTACTGTAAATATGCTGCTATGAACATTGGGGTGCAAGTGTCTTTTCAAATGAGTGTTTTTGGTTTTTTTGGATATATACCCAGGAGTGCAATTGCTGGGTCATATGGTAGTTCTATTTTTAAAACTTAACATTTAGATATAGATTTAACATTTAGATGTAGCTGGGCTGTGAAAAGCCACATCTAGACTTGACAAAGAGGAATACATATTCTCCAGAGTGTCTGGACTAGGAAATGGATGGGCTAACTAGACGATACTTGGGCTGAACTGCTTTGGGGAAGAGGTAAGTACATGGATGGATACGCATAGGTTGGCTGTATCACGTTGGGGGGCAGTACAGAAGAAATTATATGTATGGAAAAAGAGAATGTGTGTGTGCGCACAAGTGTATGTATGTGTGTATATGTCAGCATACATGCCTATGCTGGTCAGTCAGGGGCTGGAATGTATCAGGCCAGGAGTCTTTTTGCCGTTGGGAAACTGCCCCTTCCATGTTGCATGCTTTGGGGATTGGACTCTTCCACCTCTGTGTCTCCTTGTCCTCTGTGGGGAGGAAGATCTCCGCGTCTTACTCTTCCGCCATCTTCCTCAACTCCCTCCTTGTCCTCTGGTCACAAGAATAAACGTGCACATGCACTAATTTGTGTTCCTCCACTAGATGTGGCCTAGGGACACTGGGTAAGAGAAAGTCACTCTTTCTGGGGTTGCAAAGACTATATAGAGTGACTCTTGTCATCACACAGAGAGGACTCATATGCGGATGAAGCCATGCAGAGGTTAGCAGGAGTGACACATAGAAAGACAGAGCTCTGATTTTATCATTGAACCCACCCTCCTGGACTTATCCATGCCTGACTTAGCCAAGCTTGGATTTCCGTCACTGAGCTAAAATTTCCCCTTTTTGCTATGGAGGTTTGAGCTAGATTTTTGTCACTTGTTATTCAAGGATCTCTGACTAATAGTATCACTAACATAGCTTCTTAGGAAAGCAAATATATCTGGGCTGGAAAATCAAGGTATGGGACTACATGCTTATCCTTTTGCCGGCAAAGTCTTGATGACAGGGTAGTGCAAGGCCAGTATTTTCATGAGGATTCCAAGTATACTTGGTTCTGTGCATTTCGGAACTAAGGCCCGCAACCACTGCCTGCAACTCATAGGCACATTTTGTCTTTGTGTGGTTATCCAATGTTCCTTAAGCACAGAATTCCCTAGATCTGCTTGAAGTGAAAATTAAAATCATTTTCTACAATTTATCTTCTGTGTCAGAAAACAGGGCCAAGGGCTTTTAAGAAATGGTGCTGCAGTTCCGTGACTGTAGGATGAATGACATCACCCTTCTGGGGATGATTTCATTTATGCCCTTTCTGAATACTCTGAAAGCAAACCCAGCCTTGGGAGAGAGGGAAATACACACACACACAGCGCTTGAGGAGCCTTTGTATACGGAAGCCTCTATAAGCTGATTGGCGGGGTCAAGCGGCCACTATTCAGAGGGTGACGAGCTCTGTTATCTGGCTCTCTGCCAGGCAAAATTGCACATGAGAATTTTTCTAGTGAGGCTGTTCCAGGAGTCCTTCTGGAGAGACTAAGCCCCCCTGTTGTGAGCCCCTAGAACTGTCACGCCAGGAACACACAACAGGAAGTCCCCTCGTCTGCTGTGGGCTCAGACTCCAACCCTCCTGGTGAACTGTACCTCCAGGTACAGTGATACTCACGGGTGAAGGAGGCACTAAAAAGAAAAACAGACCTTATTAAAGCACAACCTTTTGGCTTAAATGAGTGCTTACTACTTTTAATGAACTCCCTGCAAAATCTACTGAACTTTTTTTTCTGGTAGGTATTGCCATGTATTCCAGATGATTTCTTCTCATTAGAAATATTTTACCAAGCAAACACCTAGCTCTGCTCTCAGCTGTCCAGTGATTGGAGATGAGTGCTCTGGTTTCTATGCAGGATCAAGTTAAGGGACTACGCCCAAGGAAATATGAAGCAATGCTTCTGAGCAGAAATGTGAAATGCGAAGTGTGTAGAAAGGCCTTGGGAGAAGAAAAAGGAAATTCTTGTTCATGGAGCTAAGCCTGGAGGAGCCAGTTAAAGTGGGTGACCAGAAATGCATTTACAGTGAGAAGGGTGTGTTATGGGCTGAATTGTGTCCCCTGACCCCATTCATATGTTAAAATCTTGATCTGAAGTATCTTAGAATGTGACTGTATTTGGAGATAGTCTTTAAAGAGGTAATTAACATTGAAGTCATTAGGGTGAACCCTAATCAAATATGATGAGCGTTCTTATAAGGAGAGAACAGGACACAGACACACAGACATACACAGACACATAGGGAAGACCATGTGAGGACACAGGGAGAAAATGGCCAGCCACAAGCCAAGGAGAGAGGCCTCAGAAGAAACCCATCCTGCTGACACCTCGATCTTGGACTTCTAGCTTCCAAAAGACTGTGAGGAAATAAATTTTTGTCGTTTAAGTCACCTAGTCCTTGGTACTTCGTAATGGCATCCCTAGGAAACAAAGGCAGATTGACTTAGAGTGATACTGCTGTGAGGGCTTGCCCTCTGAGCCCCGCACCCACAGAATGATACGTCATTTGCACCATTCTTCAATGGTAGCTGGATCTTTTCCTAGGGCTTTAGATATATTTTCTCGCTGTCACGTCATCCAACTGTGACCAGACATGCTTCTTTATGCTGGTCTTAATTATCTGTCTTCCTCTTTTGTGTCTTCACCTGCTTAACATGTGTAGAAATTTGTTAAGCCTTCTGTTAGTTACTTATCCAAGCTACTCATATTTCTCTTTAAAGTTCACCAATGGAAGTCCCTTTCTTTAATCTGTACATTTAAATTGCTAATGTGCTACTTGTCTAGCTGTTCTTTATGAAGTGGCATTTGGGGGTGTTTATCTTTTCAACTCAGAAGGAGAAGTGAAGGGACTGATTGTTGAATTCTTGTTTTCGGCTGAGCTTTTCGAGCTCTGCTGAGACTATGAGCTGGCTTAGGGGAAGTCAAACACAAGGGCTCTATATTTGGAGGGGTATGCAAACGTCCTCTGTGGTCCCCAGTATATGTGAGAGCACAATGCATTGCCCAATTCGTGTCTTTAAGTCAACACAAAAGACAAAGAGGGTCAGAGGATGAAAATAATTCCATGGGTTAGAGCATCTCCATGGAGACCAGGAAATGCATAATCTCTATGGAGACCCTCAAAATCTCTCCTTCTCAAATTATAGTAGTGTATGATCTGTTGTAATTGTCATTGAGAGTGGAGGGAAAGTGCCAAGAGGAAGAGGATGAGAGGATAATCCTCTTCTTTCCTTAGTGGAAATCATGGCTAGCGTGGCTCTAATTTTAAGCAATTGGTATTGTAAGATTCTGAAATTAGGATTCTGGGAGACCATGTCACCCAGGGTGGGATGAGGCACGTGAGGCTCGGGTTGTTTATATGCCCAGCGCTGAAGTAGATGTCTGACATAAATTGGCATTCAAAAAATGTGTTACTATCTGAATGAATGTAATGAACAATTGGGCAGGATCTCATCATTAGCTCAGGCCCTGTCAATCATCTCTGCTCTGCTAAAACAAAGGGAGAGGGCTGCTGTCAGGGCCATACTGGGTACCGTCTGCATATGACTGAGCGGAGCCAGTAACTCCTGTTTTCTCTTTTCTCTTTCAAGGAGAATGCTGCTCAATTGTATAAATATGGTCAAAGGAGGAAATAAAGTTTAGTTGTGGTGAGGAGATAAACAGGGTATAGGGAAACGGACCAGCTAATGAATGCAAGTCATTGTGTCCAGATAAATCCCATCCCATGGTAACCTACGTGTTCTTAGCCCTACTACCCTCTGGATACAAAATGGGATTCTGAATACTTTTTATGCCCAGATTATTATGGTTCAATGCCCCCCGTGGCTCCTTCATTGGAAATTAGCCTACTGCAAAGTGGGCCCAAGGGTTCTTTGAGTTTCCTATGGTACTGCCTTAGATCAGTGCCCAGACATTTCTGTCCACTTGTCCTGTTTCTTCCTCATCTTGCTGCCATGTTATTGGCCTGACGGCTGACGCTAAGGAGAGACCTCTTAGCATGATGGTCTCTATTGGATGACTACTGATTTAAAAAAATCATCTTTAATTTGAGATAGACACTGTTAAGTCTTGGTGTATATATAGATAGTTCCAGGTTTTTCTCTATTTATTTACACATAAAATTATATATATGTATGTGATATATATTTAAATATAACTTCATACATATGAAGTAGCTTGAGATCAGACTATACATACTGCTTTGTACCCTCCATTTCCTTAACAATATATAATGAAAATATTTTTCCATGTTACTAAATATTGAAGTACATCATTTTAAATGACTGTATGAATATATTATCATTTAAGTAACAATCTCTGTTAGACTTTTAATCTGTTCCCAGTTTTCCCATGACCACAAATATCACCACATCACATCTTTTTTTATCCATTCTCCTGTACTTCTCGGTTGTTTCCTTACGATATGTTATTGTAAGTAAAATTCCTGGGTTGAAGATGATGAACTTTTAATATTCATGCTCTTGCCTGTTTTGCCATCCATCTCTTTATGTACCCATTTTTTTGGTACACAAAATTTACACAAGCTGGTGAGCTCTTAAGGATCAGGGTTCATGCTTTCTTTAACTTTGTATCTGCCATATTCTCTTCATAGTACTTGGGGGTGGCAGGGCTTCAGGACTCAGTGAAGACAGTGCACCAGTGACAACCATGAAGGTATCTGAAAGCGTCCTGGACGATGCCGCGGGAAAACATGCATATTTCCAAAGGGAAAGCAGGGACTGCGTTTTAGCACCTCGCTCCTTGTCTGATCCAGAGCACACGAGGGCACTCTGAATACAGTGACACTTCATAGAATAAACACTCCTTACTTCGGTGGAGGACTTTTTAGGTTCTTCCAATAGTCTGTGAACTCTCAGGGGCTCATTTTTGTACGTCCAAACTCGCCCAGCCATGGTGCAATGAGGGCATTCATGGGCATGAATGAGATGCCGGGGTCCTAGCAACCTGGGAAGCAGATCACTTCAGTGGCTGCCACTGTTTGTCGTTGTAAATAAAATACTACTTTCTGGAGGCAGCACTGACTCATTCCTTCTTATTTCTTTCCTCTGCAGTTGGAGGAGAGGTGGCTAAAAGGTGGAGGCAGCCGAAAGAGCGGGAGAGGGCCAGGGGTAAGTCTAGACACAGTTTCCTTCCATTGTCTTCCCTTCCTCCTTGCCCCTCCCTCACCCATTTTCCCTTCTCGCTGGTGGACGCCCCCGCCTTGGTCCGGAGCCCAGAGATGGTGGGGTTCAACCCCCCTCGCTTTTTAGCTAAGTTTACAGCTCCTAGCATTCCAAGCGGGGTGTTTTCCAGTAGCCAAAGCACCGGGAATTAACAGCTCTCGGCCTCTCCCCTCCGGCTTTCCTCCTTGGGTTGGCTGGAAACTTCACCCAGACACCGAAGAAGCTCCGCCCCGGTAGTTTTGAACCGGCCACTGGCTGAGGCTCCGCTGGGCACTCTCCCTCCCGAGGTCCCCCTGCCCGAGGCTCTGCCCTCTGGAAGGTCGCCTGGAGCCCGCTGCCCCGGGGCCAGGCGGAGAGGGGTGGGCTGGCGTGAAGGGCAGGAGAGAGGTGGTAGAGTAAGACCTGGTACTCACAGCGCCCTCACCGCCCAGACCCGCTGGGCGCCCGACCGGCCCGTACTTGGGGGGCGGGATGGGCACGTGGCCCACCCCCGGCTCGGACCGGTCCCCGCGCTCCACTGGCCGGGGGGTCGCATCAACTGAGGCCCCCTCCCCGCACCCGTCCGCGCGTCCACCTCCCCGCTCCGCTCCGCCCCGCCCCGGCGGCTGCGAGGCGGTGCAGCCCGCCGGAGACGCGCGGACCTCCACCCGCTCCGGCAGGCTGCGGCGCAGGCGGCGGCGCAGGCGGCTGCGGCCTAGGGCGCCGGGCGGCCGCGAGCCTCCTCCCCCTCCCGGAAGCGCGGGGCGGGGTCCCCGGCCGGGCCGCGGGGGCGGGCGCGGGGGCCGGGCCGGGGCGGGGCGCGCTCCGGGCTCGGCGCTCGCGGGCTCGGCCGGCTGTGCCCGTCCACTCCGGCTCCAGGTGGCCAGCGCTCGGGCCCAGGCCGCCAGGTTCCAGCCAAGCAGCAGCAGCAGTAGCAGCAGCAGCGGCGGCAGCTCGCGGGGAGACCCCGCGCTCCTGGCAACCCCTCCCCAGTGCGGTGCATGGAGACGAGGCCCTCCGCTCGCCCCTGAGCCCGCCGCCCGGCCCGGGACCCGCGGGGGCTGGGGTGGCCTCGGGCTCCGGCCGGCCCCGCCGCCCGAGGGCTGCGCGCGGCCCGCGGGCCTCGTCGCCCGCGCGGATCGCCGCGGCCCGGCCGTCCCGTCCCAGGAAGTGGCCGTCCTGACCGCCATGGCTCACTCCCCGGTGCAGTCGGGCCTGCCCGGCATACAGGTAGGCAGGGACCGGGCCACCGAGGGGAGGGAGGGATGAGCGGGCCGGGGCGGAAGCGGGGAACTTGGCGGTGTAAACACGGCCCCCCCACCACGCTGCACCTTCCGGGGTCGCGCCGGCCTCCCGCGTCGTGCTGGCAGCGCCCGGGGTGCCCTGCCCAGCGGACACGGGTGCGTGTGTGCAGGGGCCTGGGGGCCGCGGCCCGGAGGCGGCCCTCGCCGGCCGGGAGTCGCGGCGGTCGAGCGGGGGGATGTGGGGCTGCCGGCCGCTGCGCCCTCCTCGCTTCCCTCTCCCCCGGGGCCTCCCGAGCCGCAGGCCCCGCGCCGGCCCATTCCCGGGGAGAAGTGATGTGGAGAAATGCCCTCGGAGGCCCGGCTCGCTCTCAGGGCCCCGGCGCGGGCGGGGGGCGGTGAAGGCCCGGGTTCCCCTCGGCGAGGGGGCGGTAAAGTTGAGGGGCGGGGAGGGCCTCGGTCGCGCCATGGCTAGTCCCGGGCCCGGAGGGCGGAGGAGGAGGCAGGGCGGGGTGGAGGAAGGTGCCACCGCTAGCTCCACTTCCAGCGCGTCTGTTCCGCGCGTTTCCTCCCGGTGCAGATGGAGGGGAAAGTGCGAGCCTTCAACCCTTCTGGAAGAAGGAATCGATGGCACAGCGTGCACTCGAGTGTGGATCCCGGGACTCAGGGCTTTGGCTTGGAGTCTTGATTGGATCCAGCTGAGTTCCTTCCCAGAAATCCTCTCCGTTGCCGCTTTGTGGCCTCTTGGCCTCCCAGTGACTTTTTTTGGAGTGGGGTAAAGGGGGAGAAGTTGAATTTCAAATTTACACGGATGCTTTAAGGTTTTTCGCCATCGGGGACTGTTTTTAGCCCTTTGAAAGATAAAACCACTGCCCTTCTTGGCTAATTTGTAATGTTTGTAAGCGCGTAAATGGGGGCAAAATGTTTGGGATTAAAATCTGACGGTACAGCTAGGGAATGTCTTTAAAGTTTGGCTCTCCCGGGTTAGCCGAGTAAGGGAGCAGAGGAGCTTTAAGAAAACAAATACAAGTATCCCAGTGGACTATTTATTTTACAGCGTTCTATGGGCTCATTTTTCTCCCCCCCCCCCCTCACTCTTGAGGGCTGAGAAGTGCAGTATTCGGACCTGGACTCCATAGGAGCCGGGAATCTGCCCCCTCCTTAAAGAGAGAGCATTTCTCTCTTTCTCTCCCTCTAAATCTGAAAAAGAAAACTCGATTTCATTGTTCAGGTTTGATATCTAGAAAAATAAGAACACAGAGTTACCAGAATTGTAACCTCTTTAAAAAAAAATGTTGTAACAGTTAACATTAATAATTTGACGGTGCTTGAAGAAAACTGTCCTTGAATCTCACATAAAGAGCTGTTAAACTCAACACGCATTTAAAACCTAAGCTTCTGCTGACCGCTAGGTAAAAATCAGATGTGGTTTCTTGGTATTTCCTAAAAATTCCTGCTTTGGTTTGAATTTAGAGACAGGAAGGCAGGGTGAACTGGGTAAAAAATTATTTCTGACCAGTAGAGCAAGAAGGGCCTCTTGTAATGATTAAAAAATACATTTGCTGGGTACTTTCTTTAGACAGACTCTTATGCTGTTAATCAGGTTGTAATCTAGCGCACTTGCCTCACTTAGAGCTTACCATGGAGGTATTCAGCTTTTGTGGAAAGCGAATCAGTTTAAAAAGGTACTTAAAGCCTCGCTGGCTGGTGCCCTGAAGTCAGTATCAGATGGTCACCAGGTGGTGTCTAGTCTCAACACTCCTTTTGTCCTCCCCTTTTAATTTTTTTCTTCAAGAGTGTGGGCCGGAATTCTTAAATCGTGGGAAAAGAAGGTACATTTCTTTTAATAATTGGGCCTCCCAAATGTATTTCCTAGGTAGTGTTACAAGGGAACTGTTTTTATTTTGCTTTCTCAGTGGAAAGGCTGATAAATTTTTGTTGGGTTGAAACAACCAAATTTTCAGCCGTTACAGTTTTAGGGTCGCGAAGGTGGCTTCTGACAGAGTCATCCCTGTATTTAAGTGCATCTACACACTGTATGATGATTGTTTTTAGTGTGCCATTTGGGGAAGAACATTCCTTCCCTCTCCCTTCCACTCCCAAAGAAAAACAACCAGCACATTTATTTCCTACTTTGAATCAGCAGCTGTTGCTGCCCAGGGAGGCCTTCCTCAGAGTTGTTGTTGAAGATTAAATTAAAGGCACACCTGCCTCCGACTGCTCTCCAGGCTAAAAGAGGAGGAAAGAAGTACTAACCCTCCTGTGCTGTGTCCCGATACATCCCATAACCTCCCTTTTTTCGTCTCTCATCTCCTGATGAGGGTTCGTAAGGAGTTGGCTTAAAAATTTCAGAAAGACAGCAGAGTGAATTCAGGCAGCCTAGGCAAAGATGCTTAAAAAATAAACCTGAATGACAGCATAATTTCAGTGAAAACATCATTTTCATTGTCTTGCAAATCATTTTTATGCCTCTTGATTCTTATTGGTACTGCTTGAGGCATAGGTGTAATGTATGCCATTTTCTAGACGTGGAAACCAGCAGAGACTGAACTGACCAGGGTGAGATAGTGCCTTACGTGGCAAAGTTGTGATTGGAAACCAGGTCTTTCCTGCCCTCAAGACCCATTCTCTTACTCACCATGCTGTGTTATTGCTTTATTATTACTCTAGCAAACAGTAATGCTTATTTCATTCCAACTTGGGTTTGCTGAAGAAATTAAAATACGGTATTTTATTTGTTCAATCAGCAACCGTTATTGAACACTGTTGTGCCGGGTGCTCGGTGAGGGTTGATGACTGTAAATCTGAGTGAGTTATGAGTGATCCTGTTTAATAACCTTTTCATGAAGGCTGCCAGGGGCCTTTCCTCTTTTTTTTTTAAACCTCCCACCCAGTTTCATATTAGCATGGGGGAAAAAAATAGAAATCATGAACTGAATGTAATAACTACGAATAGACATAAAGAAATTCGGTTGAGTTGTGGATTTAACTACTCCCTGTCCTTCACTGAACATTTGTTGCTTCTCTCGATTTAATTCAGCTTCAGCTGGAGGCAGCAGCATCCATCAGCTTTTAGTTGCATAAGTTGTAATTTAAAAAGAATTAGATTTTGGTTTGTAAGTTTCTATAACGGAATTTTATCAGTCACTTGAAACCTTTTCTGGACCGTGACCCGTGTAAGAAATATATTTTACATCAAGACCTGAAAGTTAACTTTTCCGAAGACAGCCCTAATCCTCACTACTTGTGATGTACTGTTGTGTGATGCATTTTATTAAGAAGAAAAAAAAAGAGCTGCTGCAAAACTAAATTGATTTCACAGCTGACTGAATTACAATAATTTGATATGTAACATGTATGACAGGACCTGAGTTAGTTTAGCATGTTTTGAGGATGTCATGCATGTAAGATATTCTCATATTTGAAAGTACAGACCGTTTACAGGAACAGCTGGAAAACGTAAAGTCTCTACTTTATTAACATCATCTTTGCGTTTCTCTGGCTGCTTGGAGAGACCTTTTGCTGAGAATGCCCCTCTGTGTGGGGAGAGAGAGAGACGTTTAATGGCCAATTTGGGTGAGTTGGGAACTTTTCTCCAGTGCTCTTCCTTACCCTGGGGAAACCTGTGCGCTCTGGGAGGAGAAGACAAACAGAAGGACAGCTGCATTTAATCTTGCCTGAAGAGCTCTGGTACTTTTTCCTCCGCGGGTGTGGACGTTCAGGGTATTTGTGAGGTGGTGGTGCAGCGCTGGACTGGGCGAGGAGCCGCGTCCTTGCCGCGCATTTCCCCAGCAGCCGCGGCAGGTGTAGGTGAGACCCTCCTCCTGGCCGGTGCTCAGGAGGTCAGCAGCCTAGCGAGGGCCGACTGGGGTGCTCTCCCCGAGAAGGTTCAGATGAGCCGGGGAGGGGTGCGCAGAGAGCAGGGCGCAGGGTGCGAGGGCGGACTCGCGGCGCCCAGCCGGGGCCCTGGAGCTGGAGGGGCGGCAGCCGGGGAGGGGGCCTGCGTTCCCCGCCGCCTAGGGCGGCGCACTGTCCGGACGCTGCTTCCTCCGGGCACGTGGTGGGCCAAGGTGGAAGGATGCTGGGAGCGCTGGCTGCTGCTGGGAAGGCGGCGGTGGCTCTCTGGGCGAGAGGCCCCCAGGATGGCGAGAGGAGGAGGCTGAAATGGTGGAAGGGTCTCGTGTCCACCTGCAGCGCAGGTGGACCTTTCAGCAAGGTTGCCTCAAACCTTGTAATGTGAACTCTTAGCCAACATTTTATAGTCCTTATTAGTCTCCTTCACGCCCCTTGCTTTTGACCTTTTCCCATGCTCTATGCTGTAAGGAAAATGAAGACACATTCTCTGTTATTGTTAGTAGCCTATATTTAAGGTGTTTTTTTTTTAATACGCATTTCAAGACTTCATATTCCCTCTTCTCTATCACCAAAATTTAACAGTGTTAAGAATTTGTTTTGCTTAAAGTCAGTTTGGGAGGGGGAGGGTCGTCAGAAGATTAAAATAGAAAACACCTTGGAGGAGTCCAGGACATTTTGGTTCTAATCCCGTATCAGGGAATGTTCTTGATAGTATTTCGCGTACAACCAGTGACCTTCAAGTAGAAATTGGTCAGATTAGACTTTTCTAGGCAGCTAACGCAGCACCGTGTCCCGGCGGAGGGTAGTTACGGGCAAGTGGCACCGTTGCTTTCTTGTTCCTTTCTGTCATTTTTGTGGTCATCTTTGAGTTAACTCTTCTGGTGTGTGGAGCCGAGTTTACTTATTTGATGCGACTTGACACAGCTTTTGAGTTGAACAGTTTTTCTAGCACTTTGGTACGAGATGCAGTGTGAGGCGTTTCTGAAGAAATGAGCCTGTTGGTCGTTGTTGCTTCTTCCTAGTGTACTTTACAGCCACACTGAGGCCAGGGTCCAGGAGCCTGAGGATCTTCGGGCCGCGTTGCTCTCTTTTTGGGTGATTTCTCCCTGTGATTCAGAATTGCCTGCTGGGAAACTCCATACCTACAGGAAGTGGACCACACCCAACCCAGCCGTGCTGTGGCTTTTTTTGGTGCTTGGGCTCAGCATTGTTATCATTAATGGAATCTTGCGGCGGGTACGAGCGCAGGAAATAGAAGTGGACTCTTACCCCTCTATTACCACTCAGAGTCAAGCACTGTCATCCGACTGGTCGTTTCCCTGCCGTAAGTCCCGTTTTTTGCAGTGCAATACTTTTCAAACTCTCAGAGCTCAATGCTTTGAGAAAGAGAAAAACTAGAGCTCTTACAGCACCTGGCTCCTGGGGGGATGCCGCGTTTCCTAATCCTAAATGGCTCCCTGGTTTCCAAGATTTAGAGGAGGGAAAATAAGATGAGGTGTACCTTTGCTTGCGACAAGGCATAAAGCATCCCGGTTGTGTGTTACAAAGGCCCTTGGTGTGCAGCCCCCCTGGGGATGGCACTGTCCACTTACAGACCTTCCGTTATATGTTGAGGAGGGTCTTGGTCAATAGAAGGAGCCCTGTTGGTATCTGAATACATTGTGGGAACTTTTGGAGTTTTACATTAATGCTTACCAAATACGTACCCCGTGTTTATCTTCCCGCCAAGTCTCTTCCTGTTTTTAAAAAGACTTTCTGGCCCTAAGATTTGAAAGGACCGTGGAGGTCCACATCCTTTGTCTTCTATTAATTACTTAGGACTTTTGTTTAGTTTTTATTTGCAAAGTTATGCACGTGGTGAGGGTTGTTGGGAGAGAGCAGTTCCTTGCCGTTGGCGTCCATTTCCTCCCCTCACCCCCTCCGAAGGCAGCCCCTTCCATCCCCTTTGCTGTCAGTTGTTGTTGTTACTTCTTTGTTCACAAAGAGCATTTAAAAATCGCTGTTTCTTTTTTCCCTAGTTTCAGGCATTGTCAGTAGACTTTGGACCCTGAAGATGAGGATTTAGTTCTCGTGTCCTTGCCTCCTTCGCTCCCGTGTCCCTCCCCTCCCTGTGCCCAGTGCACTTACGTTGGTGACTTCAGTTAGATTCGTGTGTACATTAACGTGACTGTGGAAACACTAAGCCCAGCCAGCCATGAGTAAACCAGGATTACTTTTCAAATCTTGTTTGGAAGTTTATTTATTTATTTTTTTGGAAATGTAATTGTCTTAGTCTGTTTGGGCTGCTGTTACAAAATGCTGTAGACTGAGTGGCTTAAACAACAAACATTTCTCACAATTTTGGAGGCTTGGAAGCCCAAGATCAAGGCTCTGGCAGATTTTGAGTCTTTTGAGGGCCTGCTTCTGGCTGTGTTCTCACAGGGCAAAGGGGGAGGGGGTGCTCTGGGAGGTCTCCTTATAAGGGCAGCAATCCCAATCCTGAGGGCTCCACCCTCATGACCTGATCACCTCCATCACATTGAGGGTTGGGTCTCACCATATGATTTTGGGGAGGGAGCATAAACATTTACTCTGTAGCAGCACTTATAACTTATTCAACCCCAAACCCGCTGCCAGTTGTTGAAACCTCCTCTTGGGAATTTCAGGTGAGGCACACAGGCTGTCTGTCCATTTCCCTCCTCTGGAGGGAGACTCCTTCCTCTGAGCCTCCTAACTTGTATCGCTGGCATCCCCTCTGCCATCCCTCATCCTCTTTGCCTTCATCTTCGGGATTCCTTGGGCTGCTCTCTCGGGATGGCTTGTTTTCTGCGCCTCCTGCCATCTTTCTTGGTTTCCGTGACTGTGTTGGTGGAGCATATCCTGTAGTGGCCTTCCTGTGAATAGGGTGCATGGGAGATAGGTTTTTTTGAGGTCTTGGGTATCTGCAAGTTTCTTATTTTTGCCTTTCCCCTCGATTGATATTTTGGCATGGCGTTTAGTCATGGGGTGGAAATTATTTCCTTAGAATTGTGACAGCAGCTCCACTGTGTTTTAGTTTGCAGTGTTGCTGTTGAGGAATGCAACGCCACACCGATACTGGAATCTGTGCATGCAAGCTGTTTCATTTTTCCTGAATTTCATAAGATCTGAATTTTTTCTTTGTAATCTGAAGTTTCATCATGATGTGGGTCTTCTTTTATTTTTTGTGACAGGTACTTCATAGGTCCTTAATCAGACAACTCACGTCTTTTTGTTGAATTGTTTCTTTGATTCCCTTCCCTCTCCCATTTCCTGTGTTCACTCTTTCTTAAACCCTTTATTATTTGGATGCTGGACCTTCTGGACTGGTCCTCAAGTATTCTTATCCTTTGAAACCTATTTTCCATCTCTTGTCTTTTCTCCTTGGCCTTCTGGGAGATTGTCTCAACTTTATCTTCCAGCTCTTCCAAAGAGTATTTCATTTCTGCTCTTGTTTTTTTAAATTGTGAGGGCTCTTTTTGATTCTCTGAATGTTGTTGCTTTCTTGTTTCAGTTGAAATATCTGCTTTCATCTCCCTGAGTATGTTAATTGTAGTTATGTTGTTTTTTCCCTCGGAATAGATTCTCTTCCTCCACGGCCCCTTTGCCCCCCTGTTGGTTTTGGTTTCTGTTTTTTGTGGTAGAGGCCACCCTTGAATGTCCACTCATATTTCAGAGTAGGGGACAAGCTGGTTGGAAGTCTGAACCCTGACTGGGGCTTTTTCAACCCCAGTGATGTAGGCGCTTCTGGTGGGCATGAGAGGTGAGGAACGGCTTACGTCAGTTTCTTATCGCCTTTTTTTTTTTGCGGTACGTGGGCCTCTCACTGTTGTGGCCTCTCCTGTCGCGCAGCACAGGCTCCGGACGCGCAGGCTCAGCGGCCATGGCTCACGGGCCCAGCCGCTCCGCGGCATGAGGGATCCTCCCGGACCGGGGCACAAACCCGCGTCCCCTCCGCTTGTGGTCCCTCCTCCCACCTGAGGCTCGCTCTGGATGAGGAAAGGCTCTGAGAGCGGGCACAGTGCCCCGTGTAGTTTCTCTCCTGCTCCTGAAACCCTCCATGTTCCTTTGCAGAGAACATGCTTTCAGTTTCCTTTCCTGGGGAGGCACGGGGCAGCTTCCTGGCTGTGGGCAGCGGGCAGGCCATCTGGGTGTTCCACTGCTTCTGCAGGACTTGCAGTCACTGCTCCCCTGGGGATTCGGCAGGGGGGGTGCAGTTGATTCTCTGCTTTCCCTGCCTCGAGCTTAGCATTTGCCATCTTCCCCACCTTTCTTTCCTCCACCCACTTTCCAGCTTCTGGAATTTTCTTGCTGTGGGTGTTCTCTCCCCTCCTGGTACGTGGAGGTTTAAAGCCTTTTTTAAGAAAACCCCCTTTGTACTGTGATTTCAATGGGGTTTCAGGATTGAC
The DNA here is from genome assembly GCF_949987515.2 of Delphinus delphis. Lineage (NCBI taxonomy): Eukaryota > Metazoa > Chordata > Mammalia > Artiodactyla > Delphinidae > Delphinus > Delphinus delphis. The sequence continues at coordinate 66,723,040 of NC_082700.1, read as the reverse complement.
CAAAGTAGATCTTATGCTCAGCGTGTGCTCTCTACCTGGAAATCACTCTCTTCAATTTATAGATGAATGAACAGAATTTGAATTCCAAGGTCAGGACCGCCCTGTCCGTGGGGTGGGGAGGGACTCCTGAGCCGCGGTCCTCTTCATCACGTGGTGCCTTCTGGTTTCTCTCTGTAAGAAAAAGGCAGTGTACACACACCCTCGTTTTCCCATGTGTCTGTCTGTGACCTCCGCCTCCCCGACTTGAATGCTTTCTTCCGCTCTGTCTCTCATTTTCTAGTCTCGGGATTCTGTGGGCACAGAACCGTTTTCAGGGCGCCCCACGGTATCTTGTTGGAGGAACATTTGCTTAAGTTGACTGATGTTTTGGGGGTGCAGCCTTGGTCCGGGATTGAGTGTAGGCTTCCTGGGAAGCTGGCAGCGCCGCCGCCAGGGTGGGTCAGGTGCCCCTGGGGGACCCAGTCTGCACGTGTGTGGGGACCAGGCACCTTGGACTTGGGAATCCCGCGTGTGGCTCGGTGTTGCTCCTCAAACTCTCGCGTTAGTGGGTACGTGGCTCCAAGAGTGTGCTTCCTACTTAGAACAGAGTACCTTTGGAGGTGGAAACGTACAGTGATAGACGAGTGGAAATGATAGACGAGTGGAAACACCTGGGGACTGGGTGTTGGTCAGCAGCTATTTTAGGTACAGTTTCCCAGCATCACTTTAAGATCAATTTCAGTGCGGTTGACTCGAAGTTGTTAAATTGCTACCTGAACTCCTGGTGAACTGAGAACCTGCTGTAGAAAGGTCTCGTTTGAGCATTTCTTTCCTGTGTTTGATGCCCTTTCATTGTACCAAACATTTCTTGAGAGGTAATTTAAAAAGAAAAATATATGTAAGTACAAAGAATTGCTCAGCTCCTCAGCAGTTCCTACCAGGAGGCGGGTGGCTTTTTCCTTCGGCTGCGCTGTGTTGCCGGAATAGATAAGTGGGAAAAGTAAGTGGTCCTTGGCGCTCCCATGTTGATGCCCTTAGTGGGAGCCTTGTGGGAAGGGAACTAAATTTTACTGCCTCCTTCCGATACAAGGAGGGAGGAGCAGCTTAGCCCTCGGCTAATCCTCGGGGCCTCTGCGGAGGGAAGGGCTGTTAGACCAGTTTTACAGATGAGAAAACTGAGGCTTAATGAAACTGGACCGAGGCTGCCTAAGGCTGCCGCCCTGAGAGCAGAGCCCCGACTCCCTGGCTCTTGGTGCTGGCATTTGTGTTTTCTTCCTCTCTCCACCAGAGTGCCCCCGCCCCCGACGTGGCTGCTGTGTCCTTCATGACCAAATTGTGCCTCCAGCTTCCCTGAGACCAGCCCAGTTCAGGGCTGGTCACTCATGGTATTTTGGTCACTTTTATTTCCATGATTTTGTTTTTTCACGTTTGAAGAAGACTTTGTTCATGTCCCAGTGTTATTCTTTTATTTTTATTTTTTTTTTTGCGGTACGCGGGCCTCTCCCTGCTGTGGCCTCTCCCGTTGCGGAGCACAGGCTCCTGACGCGCAGGCTCAGTGGCCATGGCTCACGGGCCCAGCCGCTCCGCGGCATGTGGGATCTTCCCGGACGGGGTCATGAACCCGTGTCCCCTGCATCGGCAGGCGGACTCTCAACCACTGCGCCACCAGGAAAGCCCCCCGGTGTTATTCTTAATTGACTTCCTGGAATTTAGGATTGTGGGAGTAGGGGGAGTTGACTGGTCCCTGTTCTGTTTCTTGTCGTTGTCTCTGCTGAGCCCTCATGCTGCCCTTGGGGAGGGATGGCAGCCTTTGACTTCTGTTTGTTACCTCTCAGGTGTTGCCCAGGTTGTTTTGAACTGTGCAGAAATATTAACTGAAAAAAGTACACTATAATCTAACAGTGCTTTTGAGATTTCAGCGTTTATGCTCATCAGTCACTTGGAGGGCTTGGTGGAGTTTGCATCTCTAACAAGTTGCCAGGTGTGTGGCTGCCTCAGGGACCACACTTTGAGAACCGCTGCACTGCAAAATTAAAAATCCTTAAATCCCTGTTGCTCCCCCTGGGAGCATCGTACAGCGGTGCCCATTTGAAGAGCAGCTCAGTGGAAAGTCATGGAAAGTCAGTGCTTGCGACTCAGGGCGTGTATTTCAGAGCTTGACTTCGGAACCGCAGGTCTAACTTTGAAAATTGAATAGAATTGTTAGAATTTTTACTATGGTAGCATGTATTGCACACCTGTTAGGGGGCAGAGGAGGATGTGTGCTCCATGTCTTTTTGACTTTGGAACCTTATTTTTTAAGAAATGCAGCTCTCAGAACTAGCCTTCATGGTTCTCTTGGAAAACCCTGAACCAGGACAGAAGCCCTGAACCTGAAGCTCCTCCACAGCGTTGCCAGGACCATCTCTCAGCTGTTTCCATCATGTCACTCCCTGCTTAGAAACCTGTGGTGGCTTCCTGACCAAACATAAGCTCCAGCTCAGCACTAAGGGCCTCGTGTTCCTACCCGGCCTCTTGTGCGCTGCGTTCCCACCCCCTCGCCCCGGGGAGAGCCTGCCTGCCCCGCAGGGTTGCCCCAGAGTCCTCTGCCCAGTAACCCCTGGTGAGCCGTTAGTATTTGTGTTCTGTTGCCTTTTTTTTTCTTAATTGGATTGTAAAGGCAGACCTTCAGGGAAGGTCCCCACCATCAGTCGGTCCAGCTCCCCCGTGATGCTAGGCCCGTGAGGAACACCTGCTGGTGGAGGGAGGGGACAGCTAGGAAACGAGTGGCCTCCTTGGGGCAAAATCGATTTTCTTTTCTCGTAGTTGTTCCGCTTAGCACTTAACTGAAGATGTACATGTGTCTCTGAACTGAGAATACTATTGCGAACCAATAGTCTTTTTAATGTTTGGGTTCTCAGAGATTTTGTGCTTTTATGTATAAATAGTTGATTTGTTTTTTTTTTTTTTTTTGCGGTACGCGGGCCTCTCACTGTTGTGGCCTCTCCTGTTGCAGAGCACAGGCTCCGGACGCGCAGGCTCAGCGGCCGTGGCTCACGGGCCCAGCCGCTCCGCGGCATGTGGGATCTTCCCGGACCGGGGCACGAACCTGTGTCCCCTGCATCGGCAGGCGGACTCTCAACCACTGCACCACCAGGGAAGCCCAGGGAGACTTTTTTTTTTTTAAGTGTGTTGTAATTTTTTTGCAGTTCGCTGTATGGCTTTTTCCAGTATAAGGGTAGATGGCGTATTAAGCAGACTTAGGGGATGGACTGTGTCTGGAAAGGTAGTTATGAGGTTTGGGCTCTTCTCTTTCCTTTGTTAATAAAGAATTTGAAGTGTTTGTAAAAACCCCTGTTTGTGTCATTCAGAATGCCTTCCTCCCAATTGTCTTCTTTAAGAAAAAATGAAGTGCTTACATGAAGTGAAACTGCTTGCGCTTCCTGGCCTGGGGACACAGGCTGCCTGTGTTTATCTGTGCAGCAGGCAGGATGTGATGGGATCTGTACACCTGACAGTGGTGGAGGTCTCAGGCCACCCTCCGCAGCGGGCCTGGGGCTGTTACCGCCAGCAGCGTGAACCTGTGGCCCTGGCTATTGCGGGATGGAACTCCATTTCCCCATACTGTGAAGCAGTCATAGTTGAAAGTGATCACATGGTTTAAAATAGTTTTTAATGGAAAAGCAGGTTTCCCAGGGATCTACATATTCTCTTTCTCTTGGATGAATTACTGCTTATGTGAAGCAAAGTGCTTCTTGAGAGGAGGCCTTCACAGCCTTTCTCCCAAAATAAATAAGTAAATATTCATATATGCGTGTGCATCTAAAATGTTTTATTTTTTTATTTCTCTTATATTTCCAAAAGGAACAAAACCCTCAAGGTTCTGAAAATTAATTGTTATGAAGGTAGTAAAATACTTTTAAGCCTTTTTATTTATTTATTTATTAAGTTGCAAATTATTCTTTTTTTTAGATTTATTTTTATTTATTTATCTTTGGCTGCGTTGGGTCTTCGTTGCTGCTTGCGGGCTTTCTCTAGTTGCTGCGAGCGGGGGCTACTCTTCTTTGTGGTGCGTGGGCTTCTCATCACGGTGGCTTCTCTTATTGCAGAGCACGGGCTCTAGGCGCGCGGTCTTCAGTAGTTGTGGCACGCTGGCTCAGTACTTGTGGCTCGCGGGCTCTAGAGCACAGGCTCAGTAGTTGTGGCGCACGGGCTTAGTTGCTCCGCGGCATGTGGGATCCTCCTACACCAGGGCTCGAACCCGTGTCCCCTGCATTGGCAGGCGGATTCTTAACTACTGCACCACCAGGGAAGTCCTTAAGCCTTTTTAAAATGGTAAAATTCTCAATGTTTTAATACCTAGTCTGTTGCATAGATTATTTCTTAATATGTTAGCTACAGCCACTAAACAAGGCGGTTTTTGAAATTCCACAAAAATGATCCCTCTCTTGATTCGTCCTCATGCATCAGAGCAGCGGTGATCCCTCTCGTTCCAGTCGGGGGCTGTGTGCCGCGAAGGCCCTTTGAGGGAGGGCTTCTGGGTGCTTGTCTCCTGCAGAGTTGGAGCTCCCTCCCCAGACTGGCCATGTTGTCTACACATAGCCTTGTAAAAGACAGTGTGAAGTGGGGGTCTGAAGATGGGTGCTGAAATGGAAAAACACCCTTCAGTCCATCCGCCACTAAACTGTTTTTAAAGCACAAGCGTCTGTAATCCCACTACTTGAATAGAGCTGTTTTCCAGGCATTGTTTCCTACATTGTTTTCCACTCAGAATTGGATGGTAAATATCGTCCCCCATTTTCACGAAATTCCCTTGTGATGATTTTTTTATTTTTTTTTTTGCGGTATGCGGGCCTCTTACTGTTGTGGCCACTCCCGTCGTGGAGCGCAGGCTCAGCGGCCATGGCTCACAGGCCCAGCTGCTCCACGGCATGTGGGATCTTCCCGGACCGGGGCACGAACCTGTGTCCCCTGCATCGGCAGGCGGATTCTCAACCACGGCGCCACCAGGGAAGCCCTGCGATGATTTTATTGGCATTTCTGGCTCACCTCTTTGGGGTAAGGCATGCCCCATCCTTGGGACACGGAGTTCTAGTCGGAGCACATTCCTGTTTGGTTCTGCTGGTTAGATAGAATTACCTTGCTGCTTTCATTTTGCCTTTGGAGAAGGAAAAATTAGCCCTCCTTCTCCTCCCACAACAGTGTTACTGGAAAGCACCGTGGTGGTTATTTCATGAGTGTCTGTAGGTGATTGCCTCACTGACGTCAGTAAGCCAGACACTCACCAAGGGGTATTACATATTCATGCTGGGCCCCTTGCCCCTGCAGCAGTTGTGTCCTAAACAGAGGACCCTACGTGTGCATGGGGGCCCACAGAGACTCTGCTTGTGTACACACGTGTTCATGTGAGCATTAATTCAGAACCACAGGACCACTCCTTTCCGGGCTTCTCTCTGCGGTGGATGGAACAAGTGGAACGGAGGGAATCCTGCCTGGCTGGATTGTGTTCTTCAGATGAATATTTCGTATACGTGATCAACATTCCAGTTTTAAAATAGTTTATATCCTGCATGTCTCTTTTTAGTCTTTGATTTAATGAAAAGTTGTAGAAGATGTAGAAATTCACGGGACAATAACAGGTGCAAATACGGTGACTTAAAATTACTGCTGTGAATGAACATTCTGGCTCCCCGCACCAAGAGGATGGGTGTGCTTTTTACCCATTTGATAGTGGATGCGTTCTGAGTGACGGGGCTGTAGTCACTGAAATCACACATATCACTTGTACCGTGTTTTCTTCCCGCCCAAGGCGCACATGTTAGCGAGGGTCTGCGGGCGGTGGTGGTGCCCGTGCTAACCACGGGCGCCTGGCTTCGGGGACTGGGGCTCCGAATAGCCCCGCATCACTTCAGGTTTTCCTGCCACGTGGATTCAGATCAGTTTAGACCTCCCCTCTGAGGGAGTCATGAAAAACTCTTGGTTTTTGGAGACTTTGGGTTTAGGGGCGTGGACCTCTGCTGCTGCCCTTCTACCATATATATTTGATGAATGGAAAAACTTAAGGAGAAATACAAGGCAGTAGTATGAAAGTAGAGCATTACTGAATTTTTCTAGAACCGTTTTGCTTTTTTTCTTTATTCAAATTAAAGCAATTTTTTCTTTATTGTGTGACTGATTGCCTTTAGTTATTTAAGTCTTACAAGAGTGATCATGGAAAGGGAAACTTGTCGCATAAGAGTACAATGAAAGAAAAAGAGGACGTGTTGTCAGACTTCGAAAAGATCTTTGCTATTTTAAGCTGAAATACTAGGTAGTGATGTAGTCAGTGTGGCCATTTATTTTATAAAACAAAAAATTAATAAGGGATTTATTAATGTTTTTATTTGTAATCTATTTTCATGATCACCACTGATACAGTTTGATGCAAAAAGAAGCAGATGTTTTCATGTGTCAGAAATAAAGTTTAAACTATGGGCAGTTCCCAAGTACATTTCAGATTTCACTTGTAAGTGTGTTGGTTAGAAGTCCCACACATTTTCTTACAGAAATGACTTTATAAATGGTGATTAAGTTCTGAGGCTAACTTAGAAAAGCCTAACTGAACTATGACTTCCTGGTTCTGAAGGCAGGAAGCTAGTTAGTATAAGAGAGTTGGAGAAGAAGGAAGACTTGACTTTTCTTGGTGCAGAACTGGTCCCGTGCAACATTTCTGAGTTCAGATTGGTCTCCTGTACTGTGCTGCGCCTCACTGTTACCACCAGTATCTTTGTTCTTCATCCTTTAATGCCTTCCTGATACTGCAGCTCTGGTGTGAGTCCCTCTTTGCTACATTTCATTGAGAAGTTCTCAATGAAAGTTCCTATTCTTCATTTTAAAATTGATTTTAGGTAGATGTTGGAAAAGCATTTATACTAGTTCATAAAAGTAGCAGTCTTAGAGGAAGAAAGAATGTGTGTTGATCTAAATAGATATCTAATAGGTAGAATATTAGGCAGTGAAAAATTGATGACATGATACAGGAATGACGTTGAGGGCCGTAGAGGGATTTGCCATGTGTTGGACACTGTGCTGGCATTGGGATTAGGAAGATAAATGATAACCCTGTGTTCAGGAGGCTTACAGTCTAAGAGCAGAGGCATGTGTGTAAACATACTTCTCTCTGGGATAAATGCAGTTGTAGAAGGAAGTATAAGGCTCAGAAGAAACACAAGAGGAAGGAGTAATTATATCGTGAGGTGGCAGTTTGAACCTCAATAAAGGAAATGATGCCTGAGCTCTTTTTTTATTTAAAAAGGCAGAAGGAATCCAGACAATAGAATGTTCAAAAGCGTGAGAGTTTTGTTTTTGTTTTGTTTTTTATTAAATAGCACAGAGTGTTTGGAAAAGTGCAAGGGATTCAGTTTTGCTGGACTTTAAGGAAAAAGGAAAACAAGAGAGATGAAGTTGAAGAGGTAGTTGGGGACCAGCTCATAAAGGACAATGCTGACTGGTTTGGGCTTCAGCCTGTTAGGTGATGCAAAATTCCCAGGAATGTTTGCAGTGGCAGAATGAGACCAATTTTGTTGTGAAAGTTTGGCACTTGGACTGGAGAGGGCAGAGGCTGGTCCCTCAGGTAGGAGACCACTGATGCGGGACTGGACGGAGGCATCGGTGGCTGGATGGGATTCAAGAGGGAGCCCTGGGCAGAATGGGCCAGCTGGGCGAAGAGGGTGATGGAGGGAAGGAGGAATCCTAAGATGGGATCTGGCCTGGGTGTGTGGGTGAATGAATCATGGGGCCACTGATTGGCACAGATGATGAAGAACCTACACAGATAAGGAGTTCTGTTCAGATGCCTGGAATGTAGGTGGAGGAAAGGAATAGGTGGTTACATGCCTGGGTCTGGAGCTTGGGGGAAGAGTCCAGGCTAGGGACCGAGGCTGGTGATTTATGAATCAGGTCATCAGGGGGGTGGTTAGCAATACGAGAACGGGTGTGAGCACCGTGGGGAGGGTGATTGGAAAGGGAGGAGCCCGAGTTCCCGATCTCACAGGCACCTGGGTGCTCCACCTGCTTCAGTTGTTATCCACTGTGAGGCCTTCTACTCTGAACTCTTCTGTCACAGCGTCAGGGATTTCCACCCCTGGCCCCAGGGTGGGTGGATGGGCCGGGAGAGGCGCTGTGTGGCTGTTATCAGTGGGAGCAGTTCATGAGCTGATTGCCCAGAAGTCGAGAGCAGCTTGTTGTTTCTTGGGTGATGGGAGTTTTATTAGATAAGTCATATGCCAGAGTTCCAAATACCTAGTATATACTTAATTTTGACCCTGACGCTCTTTAATGTGTAGTTTAGTGAATGTCATGCCTGAAGTAAGTAACTTTTGAATGAACTGGGTAGCAGAACTTAACAAGGATGTTGTTCAGACGTCTTAGCGTTTGGTTACACGGGCAAAAATTGCTGTAGAAGCCTCTAGTTAACTCTAAACCAGGCAGGCTTTCGTTTTACCCCACATGCGTGGTGCTAGGGTTCCTGGGGTGCTTCTTACCGGCCTGGTGCGCCCTGGAGAGTAATCAGGAAAAATGAAAGCCATGTTGGGGATGGGTTGTTTGGGGATTATGTTATTAAAATAATTTTCTTTAATATTTGTACAGTTGAAGCATCCTAAAATGCCAGTTTTAAACGAGAAGGGGACTTTGGAGTTGGATCTATCTAGTTGGTTCAGTTTAATCTCTTAAGAAGCACGATGTCTTAGAATACTTGGGGGTCTGGAGATGTCAATTTATAAAACTTGGCAGGTTAAATCAGAACTCCTGATTTATTACAGTTTTAGCCAGAGGTAATTTTAATAATTAAAGTGAAATGGCCCATTTAAAAATTCTGTAAAGAGTAGTGGGCACTAAGTGTTTTGGGGAAGTATGGGCTCTTTCGGGGAGTGGGTGACTGGAACAATGAAGATACTCATTTTTAAAAATAGACTTTATTTTTTAGAGCAGTTTCGGGTCACAAAAAGAATTGAGTGGAAGATGCAGAGATTTTCCCGGGTAGTCTCTGCTGCCCGTCACTGTCCTGCCCCAGATTATATTTTTTATGAGGGATGGCCCTCCATTGACACATCATTATCACCCGAAGTCCATAGTTTATGTTAGGGTTCACTGCTGTTGTGCATTCTGTGGGTTTTCATAAATGTATAAGGACATGTGTCCACCCTTCTAGTATCATGCAGAATAGTTTCACTGCCCTAAAAATAAAGGAGGGTGTTTTTAAAGCATGTCGTTTGGATTCTGCTGAAATATTGTTCCGTGAATATGTGCCATTTCTTCCTCCTTAGCTTCTGCAATCCTGAGCTCGGTTTGGTCCTCAGGGTCTCAGTCCCTTGCCATAATTCCAGTTCCTGTGGGAGGCTGTTGGGGATTTTAAGAAGGGAAAATACCACATGGTGCCCCCCCCCGTAAAGATTCCTTCTAAAAATTGAGCTGTTACAAATTTTAATTTATTTAAAATATTATAGAAGTAGTATACAACTAATGGTAAAAAAAAAAAAATCAAACAGTGCAGAACTGTATGATTTTATTCCCCAGGGGTAACTAATGTTGAAGGCGAGGAGTCTGTGGTTGCCTTAATTGCAAAGGATTGTTCACCGTCTTGCATTTAGAACTGAAGGGAAGGCTGGGAATTCCATTTGATGTTTTTTTCTTCCCTTTCACAGCAGTTCCATCAGAAATGTCACTAACCTCTAACCAAGACCCTTTAAGCAGTCCAATTTCTACCAGCACTTAAGTGCTTTTAATACTCCTGATGAGCCATGATGCTCATTCTTCAGCCAACAGAGACTTAGTGGATGTCTGCTGTGCTTAATGCACCGTGCTCGGGGCTGGGCAAGGGGGCGAGCTGCGCCTGCTGTCCTTAATGTGCTTACAGCCTGGCACTGGCAGACTCTGGCGAGTGCTGGTGGTACAGGGTGATATTAACCAAAAAGTGGGTGAAAGAAAGGAAGCCCTCCTGGAGGAGGTGGCATGTGGGTGTGTATTTGAGAAGTTCTTTAAGGGGCTCTAGTGGGTAAAGGGCACTCCAGGCAGAAGAGATCTGTTCCTAGAATTGGCTGAAATTTGGGGTGACTGGTGTACATGAGTAAGGTTACGGTTTTTCCTTCCCCTCCTCCTTCCTGAGATAATGGGGAAGAGAAAGTATGGGAAAGCTTTTTGTTTGGAGTATGATAAACGTGCTGAAAAAGGAAGAGGAAATATGATGGGGGTTTCCATCAGGTGGTGTCTCCTTCACGGATTGGATAATCCAGATCAACCCTGAAGTGGCCTAGGTGGCTTCTTAGCTTCTTTCTGATGTGCTTGGGGAACAGATAATAAGGAGAGATTGGAAATCTGGGTGGGCTTGAGATTTACCGGCTGGTCACAGTATTCTGTATGTCTCTTTTTAAAACGTTGAGCTTAATCTTCACTCCTGATTCCGAAGACAGGTTTGTTTGTTTTCTTTTTTTTTTAAATTGGGTTGAATACACTTGAAGCACAGTAGACAGTATATATGGTTTCGTTTTCTTTTGCATACTTAGAATTGGGCCTCTAGAACGAAACAATAGTTTTTACAAAAACGACTTGCAAATTAGTGATTTTACCTTTGAGCCAAGAGCTCTGGGGCTTCTCTCATCCAGGAAAAGGGTGGCTGTGGCCGTGAACCTTCCTGGGAGGCCAGGGTATTAGGAAGTTCAGTTGGACTCCGGTGATGGTTACTGGTGGTTTGTCTTTTCGGAAGACAAAACTATAGGAGGGGGGCTGCTCCTGTTTTAAGGGGGAAAAACAAAAAGAGGCAGAAGAAACAAGCTTTTACCTTCTCTGAAGCGTTATCTTAGTTGGTAACAACTGACAGTGATGTTTCACGAGTTAGGATGAAAGCCCCTTTGCGGAAGATGGAATCTGGCTGTCATGGGGGACCCTGCAGCATTACAGCTCTAGCCACTGTAAATAAATGTGTGAATGTGTTAACTGAGTGAGATTCCTGTAGAAAAGTCAGGTCATTAAATGAAAGAGTTGTAAGATGTGACAACCTGCTCTGAGGTCACACCGAGCAGAGGCAGGCAGGGAAGAGGTGGGTGGCCTTAGGCTGATGGAGGAAGTTGCTGAGCTTAGCTGACGGTTCGCTGACTGTATTTCAGAAGGTTGCGCAAAAAATTCTTTTCACCGAGACCTTTGTGTTTCGCCGCGTGTGTTATCTATGGTCTCAGGATGGAGTCACCAGGGAGGTTGTATTAGCAGCAGCCCGATTGCAGAGGCCTCTGCATCAGGACCACTGTGGTCCTAGCCCGGGGTCACGACTTGGATAAGGATGCACCTTGAAGGTCATATAGTAGATTAAGTGGTTCATTCGTTTTTCCTAGAGAAAGATGTGGTATGAGGGAGAACAGTGATGGGTGTGTGTGGTCAGGTGCGGGATTTGAGGATGAAGCCTTGAGATGGGTCAGCTCCTTGACACTTGCATGATTTATCTATCCACATGCAGCCGTTAGCTGAAATTTACCTTGTGCCACTTGTCTGCATTTCAACTACTACTGCATGTAACTCGGCAGTTGTGACTCAGAAGAAGAATGCAGCTAAGGCTTCTGATCAGACTGTAATGGGAACATGGGATCATTTGTCATGTACCAGTTTTGTTTTTTTTTTTTTTTTGCGGTATCTGGACCTCTCACTGTTGTGGCCTCTCCCGTTGCAGAGCACAGGCTCCGGACGCGTAGGCTCAGTGGCCATGGCTCACGGGCCTAGCCGCTCCGCGACATGTGGGATCTTCCCGGACCAGGGCACGAACCCGTGTCCCCTGCATCGGCAGGCGGACTCTCAACCACTGCGCCACCAGGGAAGCCCTATGTACCAGTTTTAAAAAGTTAATTTTCATATTTTATTCTCAGGAAAACTATAGTATGTATGCGTTTTTTTTGTCCTTTTACAGATGAGTAAACCAAGTCCTGGAGAAACAACTAGTAGGAGGAGGTGGATTTGAACCCACACGCATCTGGCTGCAGGTGCCACGTTCTTTTCTTCACACTATGCCAGGTTCTCCAGTGGCTTTACATACTGGAGTCAAGAATTAGGGTTTCAGTTGAGTTCTCAAGGGGGAAGGGACGGACTGGTGACCCAACCCCATAAGTGACATCACTTCCCTGAGGGTTTAGCAGCAGATAGTTCAGTATGGATAGGAACTACAGCTGCGGGTTGGTTCACTGGAGTATTTGATCACATGGCTGATTGAGGCTGTGATGCTGACGTCTAGAAAAGGTTACTGCTTGTATATGTTGTGCTTTCTTTCAGTTTGTTCAGTTGGTCAGAAAGAGTTGGTAATAAGGCCAAGGTTATTGGGTTGATCGCTGAACAGAACTGGGGGCCTTGCAGAGAAAACGGTGATTGGCAGTTAAAGGTGACACCTCCTGACCTTCCCCTGCACCACCCTCGCGGCATCCATGCCCTTTCGAGAGTCAGCAGACGAGAGGTGTCGTGGTTACAAATACTGGGAAAACAACTCACAGTCAGCACCCTGGTGAAATTTTTTATCTGCATCTTTAAAATTTTTTTAATGTAAAAAAATGGTGCCTTAAAACAGGTATGGGAAGAAGGAACGCTGAGGCGTTAGAGGGCCCCAGAGATGAAGGGGTGAATAACTCTGAGAAGGTTCACGTGACAAACACAAAGAGTTAATGTGCTGTGTCAGTTTTTAGTGGAGAAAAATCCATCTTCTTGGCTCTTCTGAGCGTGTTGCTTGGTTCTCGATGCCCTTTTTGAAGTGAGAAATGGGACTTAACTTTCCAGGTGGAGGTTTTGCCACCTGCATTTGTAGGAGTGGAGATAAGAGGGCCCGTTTGGGTGATAATTGGGAAGGTGAGCAGCCAGCCTGCTTATCTTCGGGTTGGTTGGAAGGAGGCCTGGTGGCAGGACAGCGGGCAGTCCCGAGGTGGCTGAGGCCTCTGCTGCCTCTGATAAGCGCTTGAATTGGCCGGTGAACGGGAGCCAGCCTCTCCGTTCACCGTATTCTTGGCAGAATTGGTCACCTTATGGCTATAGTGTCCATATCACCTAAGCTTTTTGACAGGTCTGATAATTTCATCATTAAAAAAAAAATCCCAAATAAAAAGTCTTCTAAAATGAGTTACTCAAATGCTATTTGAGTTTTGTGACATGATGGAAAGAAAGGAAGGTCTTTGACAGTGAAGGGAGGGGGTCTTTTCATTTATGAGTCTGGCCACTTGAGATCTGCCTGGACTGGTAGGGGACACACCTGACGGGAGAACAGTGTCTTCAGGGAGACGGTGATCAGTGCCACGTGCAGGCTCTAAAAGGGCCTTAATCAGGGTCTGTTGTGGAAGGTGAATCGGCTCATCAGCTGGACCCCTGCATCCTCCTCAGCCTCGGCTTCGTGATCATGTGTCTTGTCACGTCTTTGTCTTGTTCTTTGCCTGCAAGTGGGAAGCCACATGTAGTTAAATGTGCTGTCTTTTAAACGGAACGATCTCATATAACGTAATTTATTTCTGTTCTTATTCTTCAGTGAAACCTAGAATGGCAAAGATTTTAAGAGGAGTGCTGAATTACATCTCCATCTCTTGAGAAATTCCCATGAACTCCCAATTTCTTTAAACTTTCATGTTTCCTGTTTAGCTTCAGAAAAAAAAATCACATGGGTTTAAAAATAAATGCAGATATGGCAGGAGTTACGTCTTCTTGAGATTTGTCAGATGATTTATCTTTTTTAGTCTTTTGTTTATTGGTTCTCCTTATGGAGAGAATTGTTTAAAAGTAATGCAGTAATTACAGTGTTTGGTATAATATAATTCAGGATGTTTAATCTAATATAGAAGGACATTTGCTGCTTTTAGCTTTTTTATTGTAATAGATTGGTTTAGGGTAATGGATCAGAGAGGTCCGATAACTGCTCTTCTGTAGCCAGAATGGTTTGACCCAAGAATTCTGGACTGTAAACTGAAAATCTCCTTCGTGAACCTAGGCCTGGCGTTTGTTGATCTTTTGGTATATATATGTGTGTCTGTTCATTAAAAATGGAAATGCTGTAGTTCTGCCTTACCTAGTAAATTTGCAAAATAAGCTCATTTTAAACAGTTGGGACAATGCAGAAAAACAGATGAAAAAAATAGATAACCACTGTTAATATTTTAGTGTACATCCTTCCCAAGTTTTTTCCTGTGAATGTATATGACTTGCTTCTCCTCCCCCGCCCCACACAAACACAACAAAAATGGAATTATTCTCTAGGTACTGCTCTGTAATGCGCTCTTCTTTCTTAAACATTGAGATTCTTTTCCATGTCAGTAAATCAACGTTATTTTGAGTGGCTGCTTGGTATTTCATTGTATGGCTGCAGGGTAATTTCTGTAATTAGTTGATGTCTGCTTAGGTAATTTGCAGCTTGAAAAGAAATTATGGTAATCTCCAATGAATATATGAATCTTTCCGCTCGTCTAATTATTTCCTTAGGATAAACCAGAAGAAGTGAGATTTTTTGCTATTTCCTTTTATCCATTTTTAGGTATAATACATATGTATATATGGAATCGTCTTTGCTTCCACATCTGGCATCTTCTGTGTTCCCGTTTATCTTTTTAGTTTTTCCATTTTTACATGATTTTTTGTTCCGTCATTGTTTTCAGCAGTGTCTTGTCTACTTTTTGCTGCTTTTAATGCGATATTTATTTTGGTAATGATTTTTATTATCTTTGTCTCCAACCATGTTGATCCTTTTTTGAGATTTTTAAAAATGAGAGTCCCAGTTTTAATTTTATCGAGTCAAGAAAAATATTTGTCTGAAGTGTTTCCCCCTCCCTTGGAAATTCCTCTGACGTACCATTTTCCTTCTGCCTTTTGCGTATTGTATTTTTTCACTGTCCCTTTCCTTTGAGAGGCATCTCTGCATGCCTGTGTGGGGCTTCCTCTGGCTTAGCAGGTGTCCTGGAGGGGCAGTTCCGTCTGTCCTGCAGGCTGCCCAGCACCAGGGCAGGGACCCCTGTGCCTCTGTCCTGCACCCCTGCCTGCCACCATCCTCTACCCCGCTCGCTCTTCCTTTGGGTGACTCAGCGATCTACTTGTTTGATTGTAGATGGACTTTTTTTCTGATTTTCATTTTGTTAACATTTTATTAACTGTGTGGATCACAGGAGAGCAGCGTAAATGTGCCTTTCGTTTGCCGCCTCTTACTGGAAGTGTCCTTGTACTTATCTTGAAGCCTGGGTTCCCTCGACAGGGCTGACTCCTTCGAATGGGAGCCAGGACCTCCAGGCTTGCCAGTCTGCTGCATGCTGTTCTCATTCAGTGTAGGACCGAGGAGGACCCAGGAGTAAAATGCAGCTTCGTTTGTGTAACAGGAGGTTCATCTGGGATGGAGAGCTGCGTGGATGACCTTACTAGATGTCCAGCGGTAAACCATCTTGATGGAGAGCCTTTAAAGTTCTATTAGTTTGTTTTTTTTTAAATTTTATTTTTGGCTGCGCGCGGGCTTTCTCTAGTTGCGGCGAGCGGGGGCTACTCTTCGTCGCGGTGCGTGGCCTCCTCATCGCGGTGGCTTCTCTTGTTGTGGAGCACGGTCTCTAGGCGCGCAGGCTTCAGTAGCTGTGGCACGTGGGCTCAGTAGTTGTGGCGCACGAGCTTAGTTGCTCTTCGGCATGTGGGATTCTCCCGGACCAGGGCTCGAACCCATGTCCCCTGCATTGGCAGGCAGATTCTTAACCACTGCGCCACCAGGGAAGTCCCTGCCTATTTAAAGCTTCCTTCCACAGTGTTTGCTGATCACAGTTGCCCGTTGGCGGGAGGTTGCGTGAGTCATGAGTCATTCCCATTGGTGGGCTGAGAAAGCAGGAACCCTGTGCTCATGGAGCCTCTGATGCTCCCCCCGCCCCCCGGTTCTGTTCTGACCTGGCCTGGTTCCACCTGCCGCGGCTTCCTTATGGCAGGGACCTGCAGAGGTTGCCTCTCTGGACCTGTTTGGAGAATTGAAGGACTGTTGACAAGAAGCTAGCTCTAAGGACAAACTGTGGGGCAGGGTCTGAAGTCTTTGTGCATCTGGACCAAATCCTTTCTGGGGACACGTCTTGATGATTCCAGCTCGGTATTTCCAGACTTAGCCCGCTGGGGGCTGGCTGGCATTTCCCCCTCAGCAGGGGTGGGGTCCTGGGTCGTGCGTGACTCAGTGATGTCCCGGGGTGCCGCCTGGTGTGGCAGGGTCTGCTGCTCCGATCGCCGACCTCCTTCCTCTGCACGTCCCCTCCCACAGCAGTCAGAGCCCCTTCTGGGGTCCCCACCCGCCCTTGCCCAGCCTGCTGTGGGTTAGGAACCCAGGTCCTCGGCCTTTCTGAGAGTGTGTTGATTGAGGACCAGACTGTTCCGCGGGAGAGCCAAGGGCCCCCTTGTGTGAAGGGCAGCGCGTGCTAACTCAGGCCTCCACATCCGTGGCAGCTGTTTTTGTGCTTAGAGGCCTTTTTGTGCTTCCTGCTTCTGGAGGGTTGAGGTTTCTAAACTCTGACCTCTGAATCCAAGCTGAGCTACTGCACTTGAATAGCTGCGTGAGCTTCAGTTAAATACACACGCACTTGCTGGCGCTCTTCAGCCTGGGAGCGAGTTTGTTGCGCTGTTCCTCTGATCTGCCCTTCAAGTGTTTAGTTCTCCTTTTGCGGATGCTCAGCTCTGCGGGGTCCCTCTGTGGAGGGATCTCGGTGAAGGGGGAAGCTTTGGAGGAGGGCATCACCGGCTCTGCTGCAGAGCGGTGCCGAGGCCGTCTCGCGCTCCTTTCCCTGGGTTGGCATTTTCAGGCCCAGGGTGGCTTCGGTTGGGTGGCTTTCCCCTACACTCTGGCTGGAGGGTCTCAGATTTTGTTCTCTGTCCTGTTATCTGCACAACAAACCCGTTCTTGTCAGGCTGTATTTTAACAGTTTTGAGTTTGGAAATTATGGGGTCTGAACTTCAGCTGAGTTGTTGCAGCCATAGCGTGAGTGTTAATGCTTGGACACGTGGATGGGGAAATACAGCAAAAGGCAAAGACTTAGAAGGTAAACTCTCTTGCCAACTTTCCCGGGGGTCTGCGTTGCTTCCCCTCAGTTTCACTGTCTCCCCTCCGGGAAAGGAGGATTTGATAGAGAGAGGTGCGGTGGAAATGAGGAGCCAGGAAGCCTGATAATTTATTAATCTCAGGCATGTGACGTTTAACATCTACCTCTTAATGTGAAGTCAGTGGACTGCCTTGTATATTGTTTCCTGGATCTAAGAGGCCAGCTAAATGATGGTTTTCTGAGAAGTAGGAAGTGATAGATGGGTGTGAGAGATTACCATGTTACCAGCTGAGCTGAACCCAGATCTGCAAGGCTGGCTCAGTTTTAGTTACCATCAGTAAAATGCAGGACTGGGAGAAAGGTGGAACCAACCTTCAGGTAGACAGGTTTTTCTTTTTTCTTTTTTTTTTTTTTTTGACTGTGCAAAGGATGAGTGAATTGTTTTTGTCAGTTCTTTGCCCTTTAATAGACAGGAGGGACTTGGCTGGACCAGCCCTTACTCAGCTGTATTTACTTAGGTTTGCACACCTTCCAAAGGTTGCTTATTTCAGTCCCCATTTACAGAGTGGTCAGCACTGGGGCTGGTGGACTGTGGTGCCGGAAGGGAGTAACTCACGAGAGCCGGACACCATGTCCAGAAAATGATACAGTCCTGTGAAGGCCTTGTCTTCAAGCTGGGATCAGAAATAAGAAGTTATAAATGGCCTGTAATCCTCCCCCTCTTCAAAGATTGGGAAACCACAGCACAAAGGTTATTGCCCACAATCATAAAGCAAGTATGTGGTAGGACCAGGCTTTGAACCCCTTCTCCTCAAAAGGCTACACCCTGAACTACGACACTTCACACACACGAGGAAGTGTGTTGTGTTTCTAGGTCTAAACAGCAGATGCTGGTATTGCTGAGACCTGGGATTAAGTGGGACACGCCACATGAATTCCAGGTAGTGTGCGATGTAGCAGGCAGTACGTGCTTACTCATTACTAGTACAGTACTAGTACTAGAAAATAAAATCCTGCATTTCTATTGAAACGCCCTCCTGTCGGGTGCCACTTGGTAGACAGACAAATGGTATAGAGCACAGGTGGGTCGGAGCTTCCTTACAGCATTTAATTCCCCTGGTGCGTTTATTAAGTTGGCTGCTTCTAAGTCAGAAATAACAAATCTTTCACTTAAGAATTTATTTTAAATTAGATTATAATTTTCCCGAACCTCACTTGTTTGAAATCTGATACTTAGATTGTGCTCTTCTCTACTCACAGCCCCAGAGGTGTTTTATTCTTTTGCTATTATGGAGACATAAGGAAAACACTTGTTCTTTTTAAACTTTGAACAAATATTGCACTTCACAGATAGTTGGTCAGGATCCCTCTTGAAGTGTCGGGGTCACGTTTGATCTCGAAGCTTCATGGACACGTTGGCTAGCGGCCTCTACAGGCCGTTCCGTTTGGGCGCTAGATCGGGTGGAAGAGCAGACGGGACGTGGAGCTTGGGTAAATCATGAAGTTATGGAAGAGGACGAAACTTTGTTTTGTTTTTCCAAAAGTCATGCGTCCCCTGGACACCGAGGACATGCCAGGAGTCTTAGGGTGTCGAGGAAGGGTGAGCCGGATGACGTCAGTGCCTTTCCTGCACATCCCGCAGCCACTGGGGAGACAGGTGAACGAAGATACTCCACGTGTGGTCTTTCTGTTAATTAAACAGCTTTGTTATAGTATATTTTACGTGTCATAAAATGCCCTCCTTCCAGGTGTACAACTCAGTGATTTTTAGTAACTTTACCGACTGGTAAAATCGTCTCCATAAATTAGTGTAGGACATTTTTGTCCCTCATGCTTTTTGTCTTCATCGATTTGCCTTTTCTGGGCATTTCATATCCGTGGAGCCACACAGCATGTGGTCACTCGTCACTGGCTTCAGGTTCATGATGTAGCTTGCGTTGGTATGTTGTATTGTAAGGACGCACCACATTTCTCTGTCCTTTCCCCAGAGGATGGACATTGAGGCTGTTTCCAGCGTTTGGCTGTTAGGAGTAATGCTGCTACACACATTTGTGTGTATGTCTTTGAGTGGCGTGTGTTTTCAGTTCTCTTGAGAGTGGAATTGTCGGGTCCTGTGGTGGTTTTATGCTTATCTTTCCGAGACATCGCCAAACTGCTTTCTGAAGTGGCTGCACCATTTTCCATCCCTCCAGCAGTTTAATATAGGAAGGGACAACATATGGTGGTTTTCATAGATTTTACGGCTTCTTCCAGTATAACATGGATATGTTACATCGATATGGCAAAATGGAGAAAAGCAATCTAATAACAAAAAGGTTGCAGTACAGTATTTACTCTTTGGGAGGCATTTGAGTGTTAGAGCCAGCTTAACTCACCCGTGGAGAAGGTGTGTGCTTCAGGGCGACACGACTGGAGTGAACAGGATGGAAATGGAAAATGGTGTACCAAGTGGACAGCAGGCTGAGATAATAGAAACCGTTTGTCCTCCCTGTTTTGTTTTGGTGGAATAACTCTCTATGTAAGTTTTGGTTATTAACCCATTTCTTTCAATTGTCCCCCTGAACCGCAGCCCTGGACTCCTGTGTCTCCTCCTTTAGTTTTCCTTATGGTATCTTCCAGAAATCCTGGCAGATTTTGAGAGGGCAGAACAAAGTGATATCTTTACTGTGGTTTTCTCAGTAATGATGAAATTCTTTCACCTCTGTTTGGGTCTAATTAAGGAGCAAGCAAGAAAGAAGGGATGCCAGGGGCCGTGTAGGAAAGAGATAATGAGCCTGGGAGGTTAGGTGGCAGGTGGGCCACTGTGGGAAACTCACTGTAGAGCGATGATTCCAGCAAAGGAGTGTTCCTGTAGTGTGTGTGAGTGTGTGTGTTTGTGTGTGAGTGAGAGCGAGAGAGAGAGACAGACAGACAGACAGACAGACACTGGGAAGAAGAGAAAAAAGGTCCACAGAGGCGGGAGATGATGAGACCTACCGGGCAGATAAGATAGGCTGACACCTCTCCCCTGGAGCTGAAGGTCAATTTAAGGTGCAGATAAGCCACTGCTGAGGAAGGAATTAGCAGTGGCCCTAAAGCAGAGTGATGGCCCAGGTGGTAACACTTTTCCCTTTGCTAAAACCTGAAGTCCACTGTGATGCTCTGGACGGAGGTTCTGGAAGTCGTGAGAATTTGCTGATTCCCTGTGGATTCGTGACATTGATGCAGGGTGACAGAAAACAAGTATCTGTTGTGATGGCAGGTTATTTCGGAGCCATCACGTCACCGCGGCTCCTGTACCGGCGCTGGGTTCCCTCGGTGGGATCCGGGTTACTGGTGTGGTTGGCAGCGGACAGGGTTTTGCATGTTGGCCGGCTCGATGGTCTAGCGTGGGGATGGGCAAACTACAGCCGCCTGTTTCGGTTGGCTTATGAGCTAAGAATGGGTTTTTACATTTTCAAGTGGTCGTTAAAAAAGAAGAGAGAGGGCTTCCCTGGTGGCACAGTGGTTAAGAATCTGCTGGCCAATGCAGGGGACACGGGTTTGAGCTCTGGTCCAGGAGGATCCCACATGCTGCGGAGCAACTAAGCCCGTGTGCCACAACTACTGAGCCCGCAAGCCACAACTACTGAAGCCCGTGGGCCACAACTTCTGAGCCTGCGCTCTAGAGCCCGTGAGCCACAACTACTGAAGCCCACACGCCACGACTACTGAAGCCCGTGGGCCTAGAGCCCGTGCTCCACAACAAGTGAAGCCACCGCAATGAGAAGCCCGCGCACTGCAAGGAAGAGTAGCCCCCACTCGCCGCAACTGGAGAAAGCCCGCGCACAGCAACAAAGACCCAACTCAGCCAAAAATAAAATAAATTAAATTAAATAAATTTTAAAAAAAAGAGAGAGAAGAAGAATGTGCAGCGGAGACTCTTGGGCCCACAGAGCCCAGGGTGTGTGCTCTCTGGGCCTTCAGAGGGGCGGGCTGGCCACCCAGCCCCAGCCCTCCCGGGACGGCACTGCACAGCTGCCTGGGCACGGTCGTCTCCCTGGTGGACACGGAGCCACAGGACTGCTGTGGAACGTGGGCCAGCTAACGCTGAACACAGCTCATGCCCTCTTGCCGCCCCCTCCTGGGGGTAAACGGATGCTTAGTGGACCCTGCACCCCACAAGGGGCAGCAGGAGGCCTGCCTTCCTGTTTGTGACAAATCAGCCTTGTCCTTAGCTTTTCTATTCCAGCCATTTTCCCCGATGCCTCTAAAAGCCGAAGGATTTTCAGGTAAAGGAGATGTGATTATTGATTGAAATATACAGATGCCCAAATGTATTTGTTCCCTGACACTGTCGTTCCTGTAGGCTTTTATAAAATACATACAGGAAGGCGAGTTGACCTGCAGGGAATTGGAGGGGGCATCGGATTGTTCTCCTCGAGCTGCTTGTAGCATCCCAATACTGTAACCCAAGGCAGGCCATGCCACCTCGGTTCCTCCTGCCAAGCCAGCAGCTTACGCACACTTTCCATTTAGAGGCTGACCCACGATGCACAGGCAGAGTGGGGCTTAACCCCCCGCCACTGGCCGCGGGGGACCTTGTGTAAGTGACCTGCCCTCTGCACCTCAGCTTTCTCAGCTGTGTCATGAGGACCGTGGTCCTTCTCTCCTGGGCCAGCTGTGAGGTCCACAAAGGACCTCACATGAGCCTTCGCGTGGAGGGGCTCTTGGAAACGGGAGCTGCTGCTGTTTGTCAGTGCGTCTTTGCATAGGGTATGGTCGGAATATTTTCCATGGCTGGCTTGTTACTTGCGTTTTGGTTTTAATAAAGGAGGTACCAGGGTCCATTTCTCAATGAGCTATATATAATTTATTTGGAATGCATCGCGTATTTTTCATCAAGTGTTTGCCCAGCAAAACTAGTCTGATTTTGCCCTTTGCCCTGACATCTGGGCCTGCTCGTCACCTCAAAGGAAGCCCAGGCCTTCATCTTCCAGCCAGGGAGACTTTCACTGAAGAGAAGTGTACCCACCATCCGCTGCGGGAGCCTGGCGGCGGCCACACTTCCCCCCGTGGGGACTCCAGGGTGCTGGGCTTGCCCCGAGCTCTGTGACCCTGGGTGAGCTGCAGCCCCGGGCCCTTGGTTCCCCGGCTCGCTCTGCAGTCAGGCCTCGTTTTCCCGCGGGTGTGTACAAGGCGACAGTGCGGAATGTCCGGCGCAGGGCCTGGGAGCATCTGGTGCTGGGCAGGCGGTCGGCAGAATAGTAGCCAGAGCCTCAGAGCCTTTTGTTCAGTCTGTGCAGAGAGAGAGCTTGACCCCGAGTGAGTGAGGGTGGAGAGCCTCTCCAGGCGGCCCTCCAGCCTGGACCCTCACCTCGCACACCCGGACGGAGCACGTGCTTTCCCCGGGGTGACTCCTCTCTGACCTCCGACCCCACAGAGCTCCGGCCACCTGTTTGCTAAGGCGACGAGCAGATGGGGGCCGGGGGTGTTTATTAGATGCAGAGGCCAGAAACAGGAGATTCACCGGGGTGGTTGCAGTCACTTTTTTCTCATTTTTAATGCTTTTCTAAAAATTGTATTTTCTTGTTAGAGCAGTTTCTACCTTAAACATGCATATAAAAATGAATAGGATGCTGCTACTAGGATTCCCTAAATACTAAGGACAGGAGTTGTAGGAGAATTTCTAGTTATTTGGGTATGTAGGTGTAGACATAAATTCATAAATTTAACGGCTTCTGTTTTTGTCACACATTGTAGAATATTTATTCAGGTGGATTGAAACACAGGTGTATACCATGGGGGAAGTGAGTTTGCTGAACCGGATTGTGGGGCATTTGTCCCGTACCTGCGAGCAGGCGGGTGAGAGACTGAAAGTGCTGCTTAGAAGAGGCAGTGATGACGTGGAGACGGAGGGGCCAGGAGGGGCTCCCACCGCAGTGAGAGGAGGTTCGGTGTGATATGCAGGAAAGCCTGTTTCTGTGTAAACCTGGGATTTAGGTCTCACACTTAAAAACGACCTCTGGTCAACTAGCTAGGAGTGAGACTTCTTCTGAAGGACGATCTGAGGACGGGAAAAACCTGTGGGCTCTGAGATGATTGGCGGCATCTGCAATTTAAGAGCTCTATGTGGCGAATAAAGGTTTTTCTTTTGGAGACCTTAAATCAGCCGACTAGTTAATGTGAAACACTTGGGGCTAGAGGCGGAGAATGGGTGTCCTTGGTCAGCGAGGTAGGAGAGGAAAGGGTTGGAGAGGAAAAGACTAGAAATGTGAGCTTCGGGGCGGGGGGACACCCCCGTCCCCTGCTCCGACATGATTTTCCCAGGTGAAGAGAAGCAGGTGAACATGCCAGGTGGCCTCCCAGACCAGACCCCTGCTGTCAACCTTGGCTGCCCATTGGAATCTTCGGGGGTGGGCTTAAATAATGCTCGGGCTGGGGCTATCCCCCGAGTTCAGGGTTTGCTGGTCCAGAGTGGGGCTGGGGCACAGGTGGTCCTGACTGGTGTGCAGCCCCGCTGGGCACCGCCGACCTCCCGCCCTGGGGCCTCCCCTGCGCCCAGCGGGGCCCCCAGCGGGCTGCAGCCTCTCCCCCGCGCCTGCATCCCAGTGGCTTTTGCTCCCTTCTCGGGAGGCTGAGGAGAGGCAGACACCTAGGGTGGTTCCTTCTTCCTCCCGGCCGAGACGCTGCCACATCCGTGGTGCCTTTGAGGGGTGCGGGCAGACTGGGGAGGGGCCCGTAGCAGCTCGCCTCCTGCCCCTCAGGGGGAGCCCTGGGTCCCGAGGCGGCGCTGGGGGTGAGAGAGAAGGTCCTGATCCGAGGCCTGCTTATCAAGTCATCTGTTTGTGTCCGGCTGTGGCTGGCTGCTGGAGGCGGGGGTCACCGGCCGTCTGGGGGGCCCGCTAACGGATGACCATGACGGTTCCCCAAAGGCAGTAGTGCGCGAGGGGCTTCGCAGGCCGGGGAGGCGCCCGGGGGGCCCCCAAGTTTCTCTGTGCGCTGCTTCCGGAGTTGAATGGGTTTTAGACGGTGCAGATTGCTGATTAGAGGGTTTCTGGGCAGATCCCCATAAAGGGTATTTGGCCTGTTGGGGGTCTTTTTCTGTTTGTTTATAAACTTTGCATTGGCCTGTGTGTGTGTGTGTGTGTCTGTGTGTGTGTGTGTCTGTGTGTGTATTCCTGCATGTATTTTATAAAAAGGGCAGCTTGATTTTCAGGTGGGGGAGGTGTGGGAAAGACCCTGAGAAAGTGAGCTTTAAACTTGTTACAATCAGAGAAAACCCTTTCCAGGTTAATAGGCTTCATTAGACAGATTGCCCAATTTTAGTTTGAGTACAGAGTGCCTCTTGAAATGTAATGTTAGATTAAACCGATGAGACAGGTTTTCAGGGCATTTTATTTGCGTCTAATTAGCTTAAAGATATTTATGGGAAGAATAATTTGTATTAAAAAAATAGGAATGTAAAGTTAAGCTATACTCTAACATGACAGTAGCTTTTAATCTCGTCAGGACCGTGTTGCGTTGTGTTACGCGTGGTTCGTTCTCGGTAACTGTTTTGGCCAGTGTTTTAGTGATTTCTAAAAACGTCTTCAGAGCCGAGCGCTGTTTTAAAGGTGACCTCGCTTGGCCTTGGATGTGCTTTCTGAGAGCGCACGCCCTGCAAGGTAACACAGCCGCCATCTGCGCTCTGGGAAAGGGTTTGCAGTGCACCTCGCTTTCCCCACTTACTTGGGCTGATTTGATCCTCTGACAAACCTGTGCGGTAGATAAACACTTCAGGCACCCTTGTTCCCTTTACTGAGAAGTTAAGACCTTGCTCAAGGTCATGCTGCAAAGCATTACAGCAGGGGAAAATCCCAGGTCTTGTGCGTCTTAATTTTGTGCTCTTTCTATTGTGTTTTGCTGTTAGAACTTGGGAGGCAGTCGTCAACATGCTCGCCCTTTGGAATCAGATGGCCCTGAGTTGCATTTCAGGGTCTGTCAGGTACGCTGTGTCCTTGGACGAGTCCCATAACCACTGTAAGGTGGAGACGACACCTCCTTCAGGAGGGCATTCAGAAATGGTGCTCATCTTTCTCACGGCTTCACTCCACCCAGGCCATGTCCAAGACCAAAGAGTTTCACAGCTTCCAACTGCACCTAAGTTGTGACCTGGGGGAGGCCAGGATTTTGCGAATCTAGCTCGTTTATGGGTGTCAGCGTGAAGCTGCCTTGTGCATTCGAACTTTCTGCAGGTTGTTTTGCAAGGTGATCTCTTAGGCTCAAGTTTCTGCTCAGAAACAGTTAACAGGATTCCTCTTTCACAAACTAAAAGTATGTGTTTCTGTACAGGAAGCATGTGGTCCTCTTGACTAGCTGGTGGGGTGTGCTGTGTGCCCCAGGCCTGTGATTTCACATCCTGCCTTCTTTGCTGTAATTCTCCCTGGGCTTGGGCTTTCCTTTTCCATTTAAAATCCCTTGTGCTCATCTAGCTTGAGTCCCTTCTCCTGAGGCTGCCCATGGAGTAGAGCCTTCTTTCCTTCTCTGTTTTAAGGGATCTAGTAGTCACCGTTACAGGAAGGTTAAAAAGGGAGGTTTATGGAACGCTTGGAAGGTTCTCACAGGTGCAATCTTCTGTTTATTTATGGCTCCTAGCATCATTTCTTAGCCCTGAGAGCCTCATACTTGGGGGTGGGGGGTGGGGGTCATTGCATCCCTGTGGCTCAGTGCCCTCTCTGGAGCCTTGTGTTAGAACCCCACCCAGGCCGCAGGGCCCTTGGGCCTCCCTGGCCAGTGGTTTCTTTAACCTGCACCAGGGGTGGCCTCTGTACCTTAGGAGTTTTGCAGATGTTTCCTTCTCTCTTTCTGAGGACGCTCACTCAGGCCTCCTAGAATTCTTCTTGTTCCCTTCCTGAGGGAGAAAAGGCCTCGTTATTTTAGCTGATTTTAAGGTAGTGCCGTGGAGGGTGTGCTGGTTTGTGAGTCCATGATCTGGGTTTTACTTCTCCTTCTAGTTCAGATGAGAGGCTTCTATTCAACCTCGACCAAGTATTTTCAGAAAGAATAGCTCAGTATTAAGTACACACGCAAAAAAACAACTGCAACAACAAAAGTGGTTTCTATTTACTAATGACTTACTGTTTAGCAGATACCACACGAGGAGCTTTCTTTATGTTCTGATTTTATCCCTTCAACGATCTAAGAAGTAAGTAGTGTTACCCCGTTTTACAGGTGTGGAAGCAGGCTGGGTGGTTCAGTGACTCGCTGGTAATTTGGTAGAACTGAGATCTGAACATGTGTTGTTTGGACTCCAGGTGCTTATGGTTGCCTAGATACCCGAATTTTTGTCCGATAAGTTAAATGTTCAGAAGGACAGCATTGAATCTCTCTGTTTGGTAGCTTATTGTTGGGGGGTGGGGGGCGGTTTCTAGTGTCTTTTCTCTCCAGGGCTTGTATAGCTGCTGCCCCAAATGATACTCTGCAGAATCAGAGCAGAGCATCTGGTGCACACTGGGTCTCATAATTTGTTTAGGCTGTGGTTGCATTTTCCTCGTTTCCTCCACGTAATGCTCTGAACTTTGGCTGGGTTTTTGTTTTTTTAAAGTTTTAAAAAAATTTATATTTATTTGTTGCTGTGTTGAGTCTTTGTTGCCGTGCGCAGGCTTTCTCTAGTTGCGGCGAGCGGGGGCTACTCTTCGTTGCGGTGCATGGCCTTCTCATTGCGGTGGCTTCTCTTGTTGCGGAGCACGGGCTCTAGGCGCACGGGCTTCAGTAGTTGTGGCTCTCGGGCTCTAGAGCACAGGCTCAATAGTTGTGGCGCACGGGCCTAGTTGCTCCGCAGCGTGTGGGATCTTCCCGGACCAGGGCTCGAGCCCGTGTCCCCTGCATTGGCAGGCGGATTCCTAACCGCTGCACCACCAGGGAAGCCTCCCCTGGGTGTTTGGTTTGGATTACAGTGTTTGCTTTTTAAGGGGGCCTGGGTGTTGACTGCAGGCACCCATGCTGCTCACTTCTTTGTTGGGTTAGGTTGGCAAGATTATAAGATACATTCTTAAGTGGTAATCATAATCTCAGGGGGGAAAATCATCTGTAAAATGTTAATACCGTTTCAACCAGTGGCATAAAAATCACGCTGTGGCAAAGAGGAGCCCTGGAGCCCTCCCTGCTCCCTTTGCTCAAGGGAGTCATTAGGGTTGAGAGGGTATGAAACAGCAAATGGGAACTTTTCACCTGTAACAGTGAAATAATAGCGGTCTCTTTGGGGCAGAAGAAGTTCGAGTAGAATTACCGCAGTCGGGATGCAGAGCTCTTTGCGGCCACGTGGAATCTTCCCGTGTTGCCCCTCACTCGTCGCCCCCGCCCCGCCCTACAACCACGCGTCTGTTCTCCACGCCTCCAATTCTGTCGCTTGGAGAATTCACTGCGTGTGGAGTCATTACGGTACGTAACCCTGGGTGCTCGGAGACAGTGTTAGGAAGTTGGGTGATGGGAGGGTAAGCGGGGAGAGCAGCAGGAAGCGGAGGTGGGAAGGGGCTTTGCGGTTCAGCTTCAGGGCGAGCGTGTGTGACTTCAGTCTCGAGACGGCGTGTTGTCCCGGCTGCTTTAGGCAGTGCAGGGAAACCACGCGCTTCGAGGAAGCCGCTTTCTGCCCGCAGAGTGTGCGGGGGCCTCTGGGGTCGGGGCAGCTGGAGGAGTAGTCGTGGCCGCGGCGGGTGGGTGAGGGAGGGCCGGCGGGGCGGGGTCAGGCGGGAGGCCGGGGGCCGCATGCAGAGACAGTTGGGAGGTAGGGGCAAGAAAGCAACTGCGGTGCAGGCGTTTCCAGCTTTGGGAATGGAAGACAGTAACACTGTTAACGGCGGGACCACGGGGAAAGGCTGGGTGGGAGAGTCGGGCCGATGCAGAAGGACAAGTCTGCGGAAAGCTGCCGGCCCGTAGTGCCCACCTGTGTGCCGGCCTCTGCCCGGGCAGGTGGGGAGGGCAGGGCTCTGAGGCCGAGTTCAGCTCCAGGAGGAGAGTTCTGTGCTTCACTGGGGATGCTTGCCAAGTTCACAAGAGGGGAGGGGCCACACCTAGTCCAGACCCGGCTGAACCCCGGTGCCCTCTTGTCTGTTGCTTCGGGGATGCTGATGTGATAAGGCACAAGTATTAGAACACGGCAGACCTAGACAGTTCCTTTTTCTTTTCCTGGAACTTGGCTTCAGCCCAGACCGTGTTGTCTGTGTAACTGTACGAGTGGTACGTCTGAAGCTGAGGACCTTTGAAAGTTGATTAGTGATGCCAGGTGCATTTTTCCTTGCCAGAAGTGATCAAAAGAACGCAGTAATAGCCGTTCAGGTTTAAAAATATAAAATACTTAAGTCATCATGGAAGTATTTTAATGAATTCTCTCAAAGGATTATGAAATGGGCTGAATTATTGTAGAAGCCTGAGCTCCAGCTGGGCAGCTCTGGACCATCTCTCGGGAAGCGGGGGGAGTTGGAGGGAGCGGCCATCACACCCTTGGATTTCCGCTTCTCAGAGGAACAGGAATCCTGGAGGCTTGGGGCCCCTTTCCCTGTGCTGCATGGCACTGTGACAGCTGCTTCTGCTGTGCTCATGCCTGTTCATTTCCTGTTTCTGGGAGATGCCAGGCTTTGGGGTAGCCTGTGGCCCCGAAACTTCCATATCACGGTTAGTGAGAAAGGTCTGTGGAACTGGGGATTCCAGGTTCCCTGGGCACGTTCCCTTGGCTGTTCAGCTCTTCCCGCGATCCTGAGCCAGCGAAGGCTTTCCTGGGCTTGATGGGGAAGGGGCTTGGGAGCATTTTCACAGCGCAGACCTGTGCCTGGGCCCCCTGAACTGAGGGGGATGCATCTTCTCCGTATTTTGGTCAGTTTCAAGGATCCTGACCTTAGGATGGTTAAGTGTAACAAATGCCCTGGCTTCTCTAAATCTTGAAATTAAAAATAAACAAGAGGAGGTGTGAGTGTATAGAAAGGCTCAGAATTCAGCTGACTAAAGTTTAAAGAGACAGATGGCCTGGAGCTGTCATGAGGAAAAGGGTGATGAAAAAGCCAAAGCCACAGGAAGTAGGAAAACGAGGTGTCATGCGTGTCATTTCCTGAAAACTTTCCCTGAACCTCAAGGCTCCCCCAAATGGGAAGTTGGGCTGTTTCTTGACACAGGAGGGAAAGGTTTTGAGGGTATGGGAGAGACGTGAGCAGAGAAGAGACATCAGTATTTGAGTGCCTTCTTTTATAGACAGTGCCCGGGACACGTCCCGCAGCTGGTGGGTGCCAGATTCCCACTCTTAGTGGCAGTTAATCTGGAGAGATGCTTCTGTTGCTGTTATTTCTTTCTCTCTCCAGCCCTTCCCTCAGGGGAGGAAACACAGACCTAGATGTTGAGTCGCTCGTGGGGTCACACAGGTTAGTGATCGTATTCATGAGACTCACACCGCCCCCCCCCCACCCCGCCTTAGAGCGTGATCTCCTGACTCAGTGCGGGAATGAGAAGGTGGCGCTGGGCATCTAAGTGATGTTCTTTAGTGACTGGTCCCAGACCTGAGTAGTGGGATGTGCAGGTAGCATCCAGCCCCGCCCTTCTGGTCCCCCAGCTCATTGCCCTAGGAGAAGGGAATGGTGGGGGAGGGTCCTGGCCTTCCCCTGCCCAGAGGAGGCCGAGCCTCTGCGTGTCCTGACTCCTGCCCGGGAGGAGCCGGTTGCCTTTCAGGCACGTGGGATGGGTGGGGTGAGGGGCCGGCAGGCCTTTCTAATCTTGGATGATGACCAGTGCTTGGTTCAGCTTAAACCTTTCTGAAAAGAGAATTCTCGAGATGGTTGGCAGGATGGTACCTTTCCTACCAAGGAGATCCACTTTCCTCGGAGAACCGATTCTGGCAGCCGAATCTTGACGTTCCTTTGCAGACTAGGTCATCTCTGGCATTGATTTCCTTACCACACTGCACGGGGTTGCAGTGCATGGTGATGAACTTACGCGAGAATTGCCGAAGGGCGAGGACCCTGCTTGCTTAGGGCCTGCCGTCACCGTCTTGGCAGATCCAGGGCCGGGTTTTATTCCGGTTTATAGCTGGTGACACAGTGGCCAAGAGCATGGAATGCCACACTACACTTGAGCAGATGCGAGACAGAAAAACTGCGCTAACTTCACAGGTGTGGATGCCGGGGAAAGGGCTTTGGGGAGGATGGTCAAAGCAGTATAGTGAAAACAGCTGTTTTCTAAGCGGTTTTAGACCCGGCAAAAGGAAAATCGGGCAATTTATTGAAACGAAACACTCTTCTCCCGAGTGTAGAACATCTGTCTGTACCCTGCCCTCAGGAATGGACACTTTTGTCTGGCAGTGATCGGCGATCTCTGTTGAATTCTGTTATCTGTTGGGTGACAAATCCCCCCAGAACTTTGTGCCTAAAACAATAATGATTTAGTATTTCTCACGAACCCTTGGGTTGACCTGGAGTTTTCCCTCAGGTCTTGCTTGGACTCACTCACTGCCCATGGTCGGCAGGAGAGCTGCTGGCCTAAGGTCAGCTAGGACGCTGGGCGCCCCTCTCCGTGTCTGCAGTTGGCCCCCTGGGGGGCTAGGGCCTGGGTTCTTCTCTGCAGTTCCTCTCCAGCAGCTAGCTCAGGCCTCCTTAGGTGTTGATGGAGGTGAAAGCTGCAGGGCCTCAGGCTTAACCTCGTAAATAGCATAGTGTCTACCCCAGGGCCAGCCCAGAGTCAAGGGTAGCAGCAGGCAGAGTTGAATAGGGGCCTGGGCTTGGGGATGGGTTATTTATTAAAGCCATTGTTGTAACAGTGTCCGTGCTGGCCTGCTGCTCCCAAGGATTTCTGTCCCTCCAAGCTGTGGGCTACACTTCACTCCAACCGTCTCGCCCTTCCCTCCGGGTACAGCAGTGGCCTTCAAGTCTGCGCCCGCCTGCCCCAGGTCAGGGCTGGATGTGGACGGGGCGCATTGCAGCTCCTTGGGGGTGGCTTCAGTTGATTCAGAGAGCCGTGAATTGAAAAGACACACTCCACACCCCATGGAGAGACGAGGTAGATGATCGTGTTCAGAGAGGGGGCAGAGAGGCAGTTAGTAAATGGTCCGTAGCAGTTCTGCTGTCCGGCTGTGCTGTCAGGGCCTGTGCCGGGGCAGCACCCTGCTTCTGGCATCCTTTTTTGTACCAGTTCTCTGCTGGGGTACAGTAACACACCAACCAGGACTTGATGGTTTAAGACAGATTCTGTGGATTGACGGGGATTTTGGCTGGGCGCTCCCTTGAGGATGCTCTCCTGTGCCGGGGTTCAGGCTGGGTGGCCTAGGCTGGCCGCATGCACGTCCTGGGCCTCAGCGGGGATCCATGCAGTGGCTGCGATGGACCTCCCACCGCACGCTCACTCCCAGCCTCCCCAGCCCTTTGAGGCCCATGCTCAGAAGTCACCACCTTCTGTGGGTTAAAGCATGTGACAAGACCAGCCCACATTCAAGGGATGGGGACATAAGACTATTCCTTTCTTGTTGGAGGAGTGCTGAAGGGGTGTGGATACAGCCGGGATTCATTGGCCATTATTTTTGTAACAATCTCCCACACTCTCATCTCTGGCATGGTAGGGGTTTGGACACATTCTTGTTGGCTTTGTTTTAATTAACTCCCAAAAAGGAACACCACTGTTTTTCTCAGTATGGGGGTGGGGCAGTCAGTGCAGGGGGGTCAGGTCCGCTGACCTAAAACAAGCCTCATTTCAGCGGCACATCATCTAGTCAGGGCTGCCTCGCTTCTCCCCCCGGGTCTGCTAAGCAGTGCTTCTCAAAGCGTGATCCCCACACTAGCAGCACCTGCATCACCTGGGCGCTGATACTTGGCTCCCCCGCAGATGCACTGCCGCAGGCCTGGGGCGGGGGCGGGGGGGGGGGTCTGATAAGCCCGCCAGGTGATTCTCATGCGCCTGATAGTTGAGAATCACTGCTAATGGGAGTTCAGGTGGCTCTGACTGCCTCTTCCTTAACCCTTCCAACCAGTTCCCCCACCCAGGCGCTCTGTCTCCCTGAGTCAGCGTGTTCTTTGGGTCAGTGTGAGGCTGTGGTTTTCTTACTGCTCAGGGGACACCTGGGGACCGTCAGTGGTGTGCCCAGGCACGCAGGTGGAAAGGAGAGTAAAATGTGGTTCCCGAATGCCCTCAGCGTGGCGTGCGGCCTGGTGAGGGAGGCCGTGTGCGTGGAGGATGGCCAGTTCCGAGGCAGAGATGACACGTTCGGTGCGTACAGGCGGAGCTTGCCGCGTCCAGGCCGAGGAGGTATCAGCAAGCAGTGGATCCTGGGCGTTAAAGCTCAAAGGACTGCACCAGCAGTTTGGAAGTTACCACATACCCTGTAATTTAGAAGTTTGTTTTCAAAGGTGCCTGTTCAGTGGGGGTCTTTTGAAAATATGGATTACACGACCCCCTCCTCCCCCCACCCTTTATGACCGGGCGAGTGTTTGGGGGTCTCTGAGTGTCCCGGGTGATTCTTCAGTAGCCAGGTTTGGGGAACAGGGTCCCAAACCCCGGGGAGAAGGAGAGAAAGACAGGAGGCCAAGTCTGGAGCCTCGGGGTGGCTGCCCTTGATGACGGCCAGCCCGGGTGGGTCTGCGCCTGAAGACTCTTCTGGCAGGGAGACTGGAAGAGGACGAGTGGGGAGTAGCGTCGTAGATGCCGGGGGACTGGCAGGCTACGGGGGGCCGACCTCGTGGAGGATCCGCCGCCAGGGTGGGGGCCAGACTGTGACGGTGGGGACCTTGTGGGGGGAGACGCTGGGGAGGAGTGAGCGGGGAGGGCGACCTGCAGCAGGTGGTGGTGGTTTTTCAACGGGAGACACCCCAGCGTGTTGCCCAGGGCAGAGACAGGCGGGAGGGGCGCGTGGAGAAGGGGGTCGGGATGAAGCCGCGTCCTGGGGGCACGCAGGTGGGTTTGAAGCTTCTGGGATTGGCCTTGAGAAGGAGGGCCAGCCTTCCTCACCCCGGAGGGGAGGACAGAAGGGAAAGGGCATGAGAACGGGAGAGGCTGTAGCTGCTGGAAGTGGACGCGGCCTCTCATGTCCCCCTTTCCTGGTCACCCCATTTCTCACTTTTCTCACGTTTATGGGTGAGACCTGTGAGCTTTCACGTTGTTCACTGTGCCGTCTCATGTGGGGCCTCTGTGGTGTCCGTTCGCGCCTGTGTCACTGGGGTCCGTTGTTCACGTGGGAAGGGGGCTGGTGGGTGTCAGTTCTCCTCGGAAGCACCACTGGCCACTCTGCGGGTTCACCTGGGAGGGCAGGTTAGTGGGGCGCCCGGTTCGCCCACAAGGCTCGGTTAACCCAGTGCCGCCCAGATTGCCGTAGTTCTGTGTCTGTGACCCCTTATGTTCTGTGGGTCCTTCTTCTGTGTCTGGTGTCCTTCCTCCTCCAACCCTCCTCTTCCTCCCTGCTGTTTCACAGGGAAGGGTGGGCGGCTCCCGGGCCTTCTGTTGCCCCGTGGGGCTGCAGCCTGAGCGGCTCAGCGTAGTGAGATGTGCAGCGTGCCTAGCTCTCCTTGCGAAGTGTCAGCGTCACCCCTCTCGCCCGCCTGGGGCTGACAGGTGCTGCCCATCGAGAACCCAGCAGCTCACACTTCTCTCTGGTCAGGGAGCTGTTGGGCTGGGTGTTGGAGTCCTTACAGCTGAAGCCTAGGAAGTGTAGGCTGTGTGTGTTTTTCAGCTAATCACGTTGGTGGTTAAGAGCTTTTAGAAGCCATTTTCAAGGGTATGATGTTCACCTGACAAAAGAAAACAGGTTCCTTATTGTTTCCTGGGTCTGGTTAAAATACTTAGGCCAAGGCAGTAGCTGTAAGCGAAGATGCGTGAGACTGTATTTGCTGGACATGGCCTCTTCTGAAACAATTAAGTGAGGGCATACATTTTTTCCCCCCTGTCATATGAGGATACTAGTTAACCTATGTTTTAGTATATACCTACCTGAATTAAGAGAGTTGAGGGGGGAGCATGGGGAGAAAAGTAGAATTTTTGCTTAGACAAGAGTGATTTTTTTCAATAAGTCCGCATGTCTAAGTGTTCTGGTATCTATTTACTTTAATTACACAAAAGCTGGAGCCTTCCCCAGTTTTTATAATCTAGCTGGGTCATTGTTTTTGTTTGCACACTTGCCGTGTTTCATAGTCTAATGTGCACACGCAGGTGAGATTTAGAAATCTTTGTGTCCCGAATGCTGTGGTCACCGCAGCCTGATCCTTAAGTGAGGAAAACGTATTGGTCCTTGAAAGACCGTGGTATGTATGTTATCAATACAAGGACGAAGCAGTCACAGCCCTGTGAGTCACTGACGTTTCCCTTCTTTTCCTTCTCTCCTACAGAACCTGAAAGCAGATCCAGAAGAGCTTTTCACCAAACTGGAGAAAATCGGGAAGGGCTCTTTTGGCGAGGTGTTCAAGGGCATTGACAATCGGACTCAGAAAGTGGTCGCCATAAAAATCATTGATCTGGAAGAGGCTGAAGATGAGATAGAGGACATTCAGCAGGAGATCACAGTGCTGAGTCAGTGTGACAGTCCCTACGTAACCAAATATTATGGATCCTATCTGAAGGTAAGGCTTAAAGATGCAGACGCGGTTTTCCACCATGCAGCACCTGACTGAGACGCGAGCCTCGGAGGGGAAGGACTTTGATAAATAGCACAGCAGGTTTTCAGAGGAAGGAGAAGTGTTCTGACCTTCGCAGTCAAAGGTTCTGTCATCTTAAATGTCTCTAATAGAATGTATTTCTGGTGAAAAGTGTTCGATGTTGAAACTCCCTTTCAAGCAAAGTATTTCTGAGTGAGACTTTGTCATCAGAAGTGCATTTCTTAAGCTATTATAACGACAACTACTCGTCACCTAATTTTAGCATGGTTGTGATAAAAACTCAGGCCAACCTAAGAATATTAGTCTTTTGATATTTTCAGTTATCAAATGTGTTTTAATTTAGTGCTGTTTTTTTTTTTAAACTGCTAAGAATTGAGAATGTTGATTAGTTAGCTGGTTTACCTACATTTGACTTTGAAGAATTCTTGGTTAGTAAATAATTACTTAAACAAAGTAGTAGCTATAATACAACACCGCAGATTGTCCTCGATCTTCACGCAGTTCTTCAAGTGGGAAAGAATCGTATTAAAGACGGTTTCCCAGCCCTGCGTGGAAGCGTGTTGTACTCGTTGTGCTCTACCACTAGAAGAGTTTAAGATTGTCCCTTGTGTTTCAAGTTCCTTGACATATGCCCGTTCCACTGCACTTAGAAATGTCGTATCTTTCAAATGGGGTTTTGGAAATCTTAAGAATTGGTGAAGAAATTTCTGAAACAATTCTCTGTGGAAATGAAAGCTTCACAGGTAGAAAGAACTTTTTCCTAAGGGAGGCAGCAATACGCCTGGATAATGCAGGACTAGGCCTCTTCCTGCCCTGGGTCCATCCTCTCAGTTCTCCATGTCGTAGCCCTCCACATGTTCTGGTGTCAGAGGGCTGGTGCGGGCTTTGATTTCGTGGAAATGTAATAATAAGGTGTAAGTGGGAGGGTGGAATATTCGAGAACTGTTGATTCACTAAAATGAATATTTAAAGGAAATAAAAATTGGATGGTAATTCTATGTTTTTTCAATTGCCTAAAGAATGGCAGTATGTCAGAGGTCAAATGCAGCATTTTGAAAGGGGAAGAATAAGTTTCGGAGTCAGTTGTCCTGGACTTTGAGTTTTTTTAAAACTTCTTTACTTCCTCATTTGTAAAATGGAAAATTATGGTGTACACCTCGTTGTTGCAAAGATTAAATAGAACTGAGTATGTGAAAGTACCTGGCATGTAGTGGGTACTTGGGGAGTGTTAATTTCCTTCCTTAATTGATTGGGTTTATTTATTCACATTTATCTCTGACATTACCTTGTAGTGGAGGACGTGTGCACTGAGGTGGAAGCAAGGAGGAGAGAGAGTAGCCCACGGTAGCCGGGAGTGTTACTGTGAGGGGGGAGCATGCAGCTTGGGTCTTGACCAGGCAAAGAGGGGAGCACGGTAAGCTTTGTCATATCCATGATCCAAGAGGAGAGCACCTGTGACTTCCATAGGGCAAGCAGAGGTCTTCTTTATGTTAAACTTCCGTTGAGGAAAAACTCAACAGCTGAAGAGACTCGACTTGAACTCTGTCTACTGTATCAGTTACCCTTTGTGAAGTGACGTCAGCATAGTTGCATAGTGAATTCAGAGTTAGGTTCCATGTGGTATGTTGGATTTTAATATGAATTATGGTAGTTTTGGCAAAGGAAGTGTGGAAGATCCTCACAGATTCTTGCTGACGTACACCAGCTAATATCTGACTGCCGCGGAAGTTCAGGATCAGTGGTTTGCAGGTGTCTCCTTCAGCCTGGGCTCCTCAGCGGAATTTTTTACTGCATGGCGAGGTGATTGCTTTATTGTGGCCAAATGCGGTGTCACCTTGACTGTACGTATCTAGAGATTCCATCTGGTATGTCCTGTCTTTCCTGAGTTGCTCATCTAACCTTGTTCTGTAGTGGGCCAGTGCATTTATTTAGTTAACCTAACGTCAGTTGCTGGCATAAACACCCTAGGTTTTTAGTGGCTCAATATGATAGAAGTTTATTTCTTGCTCACTCATAGCCCTGATCCATGGGTGGTTTTCCTCCAAGCAGTTACTCAGGAACCTAGTTCCTTCTGTCTTGCGGCTCTGCCTTCCTTACTCCACACGTGGGTGTGCTCAGCTGCCTTCAGTCAGCATGGGGGCGAAATTGGAGGCCCCTGAGGGGAGCTCTCGTATACCCAGGCCAGGACACAGGACCCCTCGTTTCTGCTCACAACCCCCGGCCAGGCTCGGCCACGCGGCCGCACCTAACGAAGAGGGGCTGGGAACTGCCGTCCTATCGTGCGCTGCGCAGCAGAGCAGACGGGCTTGGGGCTGAGCTAGACGGTCCTTCCCAAGGCCCCTTTCTCCGCACGAGGTGGGTGGAGTGACCGCTGGGGTGACTTTCTCCACTGACTGTCCTCAGGTGGGATGAAGAGCTGCGATAATGTTGTCTGTAGTGCTTTATGTATTTTACCAGGCAGATTGTCCTTCAGAAAAGGTAACTGCCTCAGGAATGCCAGGAATAATACCACCGTCAGGAAAAGCTGCCCTTAATCTCTTAAGCCTTTCTGTCAAATTTGATGAAAACACGTGGACTGCTCTTGTTAAACAGTACTAGTAACTACCGTACGTTGAGCCGGACAAGAATCCAGACCCGACGTTCTGCCCGTTCTTGGTGTGAGAGAAGTTGCATGAGATGCCTTGGCCCAGAGGAAGACCCTCCGTCATGAGCCAGAGGCTGTTCTCCCGTCATCTTGGTAGCATTATGAGGTTTAATCAATACGGTCCGAACTGTCAAGTAAGATACAAATTAAATTGACGTGTAAGATGAATGGGTCTTTTGACACAAAGTTGAAAATTACTGTGCCTTGTGTGGTTTTTACTGCCCTTCTAAAACTCCCCATAGCTTTCAGAGCTGGTCGTTTTAGTTCTTTAGGTGGTGATGGGGGAGGGGGCCTCAGGATTTCACCTTGTGTTGAGGGACTTCTACACAACAAGACTGGGTAAAGAGGAAA
The DNA here is from genome assembly GCF_949987515.2 of Delphinus delphis. Lineage (NCBI taxonomy): Eukaryota > Metazoa > Chordata > Mammalia > Artiodactyla > Delphinidae > Delphinus > Delphinus delphis. Next base: position 66,685,514 of record NC_082700.1, on the reverse strand, counting down.
TGAGCAGAAACTGGTTTCTCCTTCGCGGGATTTGCATTAGAAGATCTCATAATTACGTTTTCGTTTCAATCCTGCACTCCAGAAGGAGAAATTGAAAACAATAGATAAGTGGTCTAAATATACTGAATGTTACTGAAGATCAGGAGAGGGGCGTGAGTTTTGACTGTGTAGCTATAATCGAATTACAGAGTTGCTGTGTAGCATGTTTCTTCCCGAAATAGTAAAAACAGAAACAACAACTGACAATTCAGGGAGGAGGGGGAATAGTGCAACAGTGAAAACTTAGGTTTGTATTGATGAAGCTGAGGGCCGGAAAGGTCTTGAAGATTATCACATGCCATAGAAGAACTTCATTTGCTGTAGTTTGTTTAATTTTGGGGAAATTAAACCAGCTAGAATATTAACCAGAAGCCTTCGTATCCCAACCATTATACCACCGGAGCTTTTTTTACTGCAAAAATACCATCTACAAGGTCACAGTGAAACCGTAGAGGGTGGGGTGGTGTGCAGGGGAGAGAGAGAGAGAGACTTTTTTGGTTTTATTTTTAAGTTAGGCAGTGAAGACATGATAAGATTGTAACAGTGGACAGTGAGGTGCTATAGAGGCGTCTGAGCCTGATTTCTTTCTTTTTTTTTTTTTTTTTTTGCGGTACGTGGGCCTCTCACCGCTGTGGCCTCTCCCGCTGTGGAGCACAGGCTCCGGATGCACAGGCTCAGTGGCCATGGCTCACGGGCCCAGCCTCTCCACGGCATGTGGGATCTTCCCGGACCGGGGCACGAACCCGTGTCCCCTGCATCGGCAGGCGGACTCTCAACCACTGTGCCACCAGGGAAGCCCCTGATTTCTTTTTAAGCAGCATTCACAAGAGCTACTCATTCCATTCAGCAGCACAGCTCTTAAGGTTTTTTTTTTGTCTTGGGGAGATTGCCTGCCTCTTAGAATCTCTACTTTGAGATTCACTTAGAGTTATAAGCCAGGATTTTAGTTTGGATCCTAGTACAGTTACTTAACTGTCTGGATGTTTCTCAAGCTGCGGACTTCCTCAAGGACAAAATGCAGATAAATATACTTATCTTACAGGATTACTATAAAGATTGAGATCAGATAGGTAAAGTGCCTGGCATGTTAGGGGATTTTTAGTAAGTGCTAATTTAAGAATTTTTTTTAAATTAAGGGAAAAGTTATTTTGCCAACTAACTCAAAATTTATGAGTTGTAAAAACATTATTAGCACACTAAAAATTAGGGTTATCATTTTCTTTTATAATAAATTATTTAATACTCTCAAACATCAGGCCAGTTTCACCAAAGCAAATCAGGTACAAGGCAAAACAAAACAAAACAAAACTGTTTATCAGACCTTTACTTGTCCTAGTCATTTTTGTTGTAGTTTCGCTATTAAGGAAACATGTCCGTTGAGTGAGTAGTTGTCCAATAGTGGGTTCAGATCCTTGACTTAAGAGTAAGTTTTTCTTCAGTTCCTAAAAACTTTTAGGGTAGTTTTACCAATTGGATTCACCAGAAAACGAATACAGGAAAGTCCCTTTGTGTGTTTTAGCGTTGTATGTAAGTACAGATGATTCTGCTACGGTGTGTGTTATGTACATTAGACATTTGGGGGTAATTTTTTAAAGTTATGTTCTTTGGACTTCTGATTTGCTCTTTTTCCCCCTTTCCTTCCTTCCCCAAAGGGAAAGTAGTAGTTCCTGATGAAACAGAAGTCCCAACCGTTTTACGCTTAGGGAAAGAAGTGAAAAAATATTTATATAAATGGCTGGTGTCTTTGTGAATGGGGCTCCTCAGAGGGTTACCATCCACCCCCTGTGTTCACTTCTTGCCCCAGCATGACTATTAAAATAGCTGACTCTTTACTTTCAGAAGCATCCTAGCTTGGGCAACAGCATATAATCAGCCTCTTATGCTTCATAGCCAAAAAAAACCAGACAAAACTATACTCTTTCCCTTGCCCATATTGTATTATGATTTCATGATCTCGTTATCGCTCAGAGAAGAATGACTCGTGTAGCCACATGAAAATGAACATATCTCTTAGGGTACATTGTCTGAATTTATCTTCACTCACCTTCCTCCTGACCGCCCCATGGCAAATCCTGCTCTTGTATTGACCTCTGGTTTTAGACAACGGTGAGGAATATAGATGGGTTATTGGTCTTGGGAAGCAGTTGAGTTGAGATATGTGCCTGGTGTGTGTGGACTCTCCTTTGCCTCAGGGCTTCTTCCAAAAGCTCACAGGTCCTGTCTCATTCACTTCTTTCCTATTCCCGAAGATAGAGCCTGGCACGTTCTCCTTGAGATGAAGACAATCAGGTACTAATGGTGTCGTGCACGTGGAACGGTGATCGCAGCTTAACTGAACCGGGGTCAAGATGCCCAGTGTAGAGGGCAGAGGAGAAAGGCGGGCTGTGCCGTATGGAGAAGGCAGATCTGGGGTTGTGACAGGAGCATGTGACTTTGTGGCCAAGCCACCTAAACGTAGTACCGGTACCTCTCTGTGCCTCTTCTGACTGCCCCACGTGTACCCTCCTGCACTGAAGGTACAGGTGGCCGTGTCTGGAGACATTTTCAGTTGTCACGACGGGGCGGGGCTGGGGTGCTGCCGGCACCCTGTAGGTCACCCCGTAGCGACCAGGGATGCCACTACACGTCCTGCTACAAAGAATCACCAGCCCAGATGCTCACAGTGCTGCTTGTGGAATGGATGGTGGTCTTTGGTCCCAGAATATAGAAGGAACAATGTTTCCAGGGCTGGCCTTGGGGGTGCTTGGAATAGCCCCAAGAGTATTGAAGACAACAGTCTCAGAGACCTTGGTTACTCCCACGCAGTTTTTGCGGCCAGAGCAAGTGTGAGCTTTGCGAGCGCTGTCAGTAGCATGTGTCCAAACTTGGACAGTGATTTTGTTTTGCTCAAAGCCGCGCAGCCTTGTGTGCCAGGCTCACAAGAAACCCCGGACAGCATTTTGGGGGTAGTGGATCCGAAAGATGCTTCTCCGGGGTACCTTTGTTCGGATGTAAGATAGAACAAAGGCTGTGAGGAGTCCTCCGAACATAACGGCGAGGATTGTTCGCCTAGATATTGACCATGATGCTTTCTGTCTAGTGCTCATCCGAAACTCAGCTTCCTTGAGTAAAGCAGTAGAAAACAACCCCGGCCTCCTTTCCTAGGGGTGCAGTTCACCACAGTGAGAGGGAACATTCCCTCACTGCAGGGCGTCTTGATGGGAAGTGTGATTCTCCCTGAACGCTGCACTTACTGCAGAGTTAATATTCCCTAGGACGTTGCTTGACATTGGGAGCGGAGCTGTATACCTGGAGGCCCTTATGGCTAGCCGTTGGCATTGTTTTCTCGAAAACTGATGGATGACCAAGGTCAGAAGTAACAATCTGTTTTTCATTTTTGGCCTTGGTCATTAGAGTAGCATTAATGAAAAAAAAAAAAGACAAGCGAGGTGTTGATACCTGGCTTTTTTTTTTTCTTTTGTTTTACCCCGTGTGTATCTTCAGTTTTTTGTTGTTGTTTTAAGCCTGGTGTGTTACTCTTGGTGCTAAAGCACAGCTCTGCTTCCTACAGCCCCTCTGGGCTTTGAACCGACCGCCCAGTCAATCAAGTGGCCTGTTCCGTTAAGTCAAGTGTTATTTTCTCATTGTATTTCTTTTCCCCTTTGCCATTTATGGACATCAGATAAGGGAGAGTTGAGCTGTGTTTTCATATTTTTCAGTTTGTGGCACCATCATCATCGATCTATGTAAGCTTCTTCTGTTTTGGTCAGTTTTATTGTTTTTTATTATTTCATCCTTCATCCCTACCACCCTTCTCTTTTGTAGGACACGTTTTGATATGTCTTTGAATATGTGTGTCTTGAGTAGATAAAACGTTGTTTATGTACTATGTATGAGTTTATTTTTTCCTCCCACATAATTATTTAAAATTTGTGCACAGTAAAATTAACTTTCTGAGGTGTATAATTCTTACAGTTCTGCACACTTTAACGCATATGTAGATTCTTAAAACCACCAGCACATGCAGGATACAGAACAATCCCAACATCCCAAAGAACTCCTGACCATCTCTCTCCCCACACCCTCAGTCCCTGGCAACCACTGATCTGTTTTCTGTCCCTGTGGTTTTCCCTTTTCTAGAATGTCATATAAGTGGAATCACACACCTTTTATTACTGTCTTCTTTCAGTTAGCATAATGTGTTTGGGATCCGTGCATGTTTCAAATGTTTGTTCCTTCTTATTGGCAAATGGTGTATTGTTGTAGGAATATATACCTCCTATATATACTATTGTATATATATACAATATATAATATGTATTGTGTATATATATATAATATTATAGTATATTATATACTATATTAACTATTGAAGGGCACTTGGTTTGTCTCCGTATTTTGGCGGTGATGAATAATGTTATTAACATTCACGTGCAGTTTTTGTATGGACGTAAGTTTTCATTTCCCCAGGGTAAACACCTAGACGTAGGGCTGCTGGTTAATTCTCCAGTGTCTGTGTCAGTTTACATTCCCGTCAACACTTGGTATTGTCAGTTTTTTCAGGTTAGCCATTTTAGCAGGTGTGTAATGGTATCCCATTAGGGTTTGAATTTGCATTTTCTGTAATGACTTAGGATTTTGAGTATCTTTTCGTATGACTTACTTGTGCAGCACTCTGGAGTAGGACACTTATTAATACAACTGATGGGGCTTGGGGCAGGCCCCCCCCAGATATGCCGGTTCCCACCCCTACACTACCATGTTGTTCAGGATAGCTTCACCCGTTTACACTCACACTAGCAGTGGGAGTTTTTTTTGCTGGTTCTTCTTTCTCCCTTTTTTTAAAAAGAAAAGCTTTATTGAGATATAATTCACATGCCATTCAATTCATCCTCTTAAAATGCACTGTTGGAGTGGTTTCTAGTATATTCATGGAGTTGTAGCCATCATCGTAGTGAACTTTAGAACATCTTCATCATCTGATGCGGAAACCCCGTGCCTGTTACCGGTCACTCCCTATTTCCTCCCAGCTTCCCCAGCCCCAGGCAAACACTTAGGTGCTTTCTGTCTCCATATAGGTTTGCCTGTTCTGGAATGTCATGTAAACAGAATCATACAGTAGGTGGCCTTTGTGACTGGCCCGTTTCACTTAGCGTAATGTTTTCAAAAAGTTCATCCGCGTTGTAGCATGTGTCTGTACTTCATTCCTTTTTATTGCTGAATAATATTCCATTGTATGGATATATTACATTTTATTTACCCATTCGTCAGTTGATGAACATTTTGGCTGTTTCCACTTTTTGGCTATTATAATGGAATAATGTTGCCATGAACATTAGTGTACAAGTTTTTGTGTAGACATGTTTTCATTTCTCTTGGGTATATGCCTAGGAGTGGAATTGTTGGGTCACATGGTAACCCTGTGTTTAACCCTTTGAGGAACTGCCAGGCTGTTTTCCAAAGCACCTGCATCATTTTGCATTCCCACCAGCAGTGAGTGAGGGTTCTAATTCCTCCACATCCTCGTGGCATCTTTGATTATGGCCACCCTAGGGGGTGTGAAGGGGTATCTCATTGTGGTTTTGGTTTGCATTCCCCTCATGGCTAGCGATGTTGGGCCTCGATTGTCTACTTCCTTGCCGACATTGATATACAACTTTTTTTTTTTTTTTTTTTTTTTTGCGGTACGCGGGCCTCTCACTGTTGTGGCCTCTCCCGTTGCGGAGCACAGGCTCTGGACGCGCAGGCTCAGCGGCCATGGCTCACGGGCTCAGCCGTTCCGCGGCATGTGGGATCTTCCCGGACCAGGGCACGAACCAGTGTCCGCTGCATCAGCAGGCGGACTCTCAACCACTGCGCCACCAGGGAAGCCCAATATACAACTTTTTAACTTTTCCCAATCCCATAAGTACAATATAGTATTTTTTATGCTTATTTGCATTTCTGTTAATAGTAGGTGTGAGTGTCTATTCATATATTCTTACCCCTTGGGATTTCTTACTCTGTTGAACTTTGTTCATATTTTTTTAGTTTTCCATTGGCTTTCCTGTATTTTAGTGTTTGATAAGTATGAAGTTACTCTGTATCAGTTTGAGATACCACGAGTATTTTCTCTGACTGTTATCCTGCTTTTAACTTCAAGGTGTCTCGTTGAAAAAACTCCTTAATATTAATGTAGTTAAATCCATCCGTTTTTACCTTCTGATTTCTGCTTTTGGGATCCTGTTTAAGGAACCTACTTGTTTCCTAAGGTTAAAAATATATTAAATTTTTTTCTTTTGTTGGCTTTATAATTTTGCCTTTTACATTTAGATCTTTTATCTGTCTGATATACAGTTTGAAGTAGGGATTTTATTTTTCTCCATGTAGAGATAAGTTTCCTAACACTATTGTATAAAACAGTATTTTCCCCACTCGTGTATGATGTTATATCATATAGCAAAGTCTCATGTGTCTAGGCCTATTTCTGGATTTTCTGTTTTATTTTCCTGGGCCAGTATCATTCATGGTCTGTGTGTGTGTGAATTGTTATTACCTTGGCCTTGTTTTAAGTCGTAATACCTGGAGTGATAACCTCTGCCCACATACATGCAAAAAATGAGTTTGTACATTTTCTGTTTAAAATCTTACTGAAGTTTAAACATTGATTTTTTTTTTAACCGTATGTCCCAACCCAGGAAGATTTTTTTTTTAATTTATTTTTGGCTGCGTTGGGTCTTTGTTGATGCGCACAGGCTTTCTCTAGCTGCGGCGAGCGGGGGCTACTCTTTGTTGCGGCGCGCGGGCTTCTCATTGCGGTGGCTTCTCTTGTTGTGGAGCACGGGCTCTAGGCACGTGGGCTCAGTAATTGTGGCTTGGAGGCTCTAGAGCGCAGGCTCAGTAGTTGTGGCACGTGGGCTTAGTTGCTCCGCGGCACGTGGGATCTTCCAGGACCGGGGATTGAACCCGTGTCCCCTGCATTAGCAGGCGGATTCTTAACCACTGCACCACCAGGGAAGTCCCTAAGCATTGATTTTTGAGGAGAATTGACATCTTAAGTCATCCCATCCTTGACTGTGAATGCCTTTTTTCTGGTTAGGTTGTCTTATGCGAGCTTTAATACAGTTTAAAATTGAAGATCGGGCTGGTTCCTAGGCACGTAGTTTTTATTGCTATTTTGAGAGATATATTTTCGGATTGGTTATTGCTTAGTTTAAGGGAATGAGTATGTTGGGTTTTTTTTCACATCGTTTCTGGCAATCTTGCTGAACTCATTAGTTTTCTATGCATATGTTCACATCTACAGACAATGATGGTTTCTTGTGCTCCCGTCCATTCATATCACCGTCTTGCATCCTATGTTTTGGCCGTGACCTCTAGACTGTCGACTGGCAGTGACGGGAGCGATACACCTGCCTTGTTTTTGACCTTAAAGAAATGCATCTTAAATTTTTCATTAATAAGTATGGTATTTGCTGTAGAATTTTCATGTGTGGCCTCTTTTTTGTTTGTTTGTTTTTCCATTAAGGAAGTCTGCTTCTATTCCTGGTTAGACTTTTTTTTGTCTTGTTTTTATACAAACAAACAAGAGCACATACTTTTTTCCTGTTATTTTGAAGATAGTTATGTGATTTTTCTCTTTCAGTCTTGATGTAAGTAGATGGCAGTTAGCCAGATCTAAAGTGCGCCCTTTCTAATTTCTAAGAAAAAAAAATTGGTTTCATAGAGCAGGGAAAGTCTTCTCTAGTTGCTGTTGCCAAGAGGCTCCGAGAGTTGCTTTATTAGCTGAGAGTTGTCCAGTCCCCCTCCGTTACCTGTCGGTTTTGTTCTGTTGAGTTCTGCGTGGTGCTCACAGATAGAACAGGAAAATAGAACCTGACCTGGCCTTGGACAGGGTTCCCATTGCCGATTCTCTCCCCAGTACTTCTTTCCTGGTCATGGGTTAGGAAGGATGCTGAGACAGCATTTTAGCTGGTTGTTCAGTTGATCATCGAGTATTGACTCACTTCTGGGCTGGCGGTTCTGCATCTCGGCTCCTAAACTTTCTCTGGGTTCTGGGGTGGAGGGCTAACGCGGCTCAAAGTGACAGCTGAGAACACCGTGCGCTGGCTTGTGTGTTGAGTTGAGGAGACGTTTGTGTTTTGCAACCGGCGGGAAGGGACGGCTTGTGGGTTGATGCCTCAGAGTCTCTCAGGTGGCAGCTGGGAGAGGCCCTGTGTGGCACCATGGAATTGTTTCTCCCTTTGCTGGGGTCGGTCCGAGACAAACAGGAGTACCGTAAGTGGCAGGAGGCCGTGGGAAGAAGGGGGGCTCCGGGTGGCTTGGACAGCCTTGGTGAGCACACAGTTCTTTATGTTTCTGAATTTACTGTAATGTTAAATCTTCTTCATACATTGGTTTTAAGTTCCACTTCGGTACCTTCCCTCCGCGTTTTGAGCCAGGTAGGTTGGTGGGATAATGCAGCTCCAGTTTGACTGGAAACAAAAGTTTGGGGATTGCGGGGAGACGTCTGCAGATTTGGTTTTGGGAAAAATCATAAACAAGCTGGAGATGAAGCCTACTTAGAAAAGGGCGGGGGGGCTGGGCGATGGTTTTCTTTGTACCGTATCCGTCACTTCTCCGTACTTTTCTAGCCATTCTGACCCCAAGTTCGAGATCTGGAGACGGTCCGCCTACCTCTGAAGATGCCGTCTCGGCTCTGAGTGAAGCCAGAAGTGTGGCTGGTCGCCTGCTGTCGGAGCTGTGTTCCTTACCTGCAAAAGAGAGAGATTGGACACCTTGATCTTTTAAGTTCATATCCATCTGATTCAGCTTAGCTTGCCGTTTCGTGAAACACTTCTCGTGCACAGAGAAGTTGGAATCCCAGGCTGTTAGAGCGGGAAAGGGCGTTGGAGGCCCCTGGCCCCCACCTCTTGTCCTCTAGAGCAGAAAACCGTGGCACGGAGAGGCCACATTGTCGGCTCCCACCAAGCAGGATTTTCCTTTGGGGCTGGAAGGAGTGCGGGCTTCCCAGAGTCCCAGGGCCAGGGGCCCGAGAAGGGAGAGGGCTGGACAGGGAGGCTTCCGTGGGTCCCGCCCTCGGTGGCTGCCGTGGCCGGCGTTGCAGCGTCCGCCGTCCGCCACCACCGTTCTGTGGAATCGGGCATCGGCTCGCGCGTCCGCGTTCCCTTCGCACGCAGCCGTGCAGCGCCCACCAGAAGTTTGAGCAGGTTAGCCCGATGGGGGACCTGCAGGCTCCTGGCCCGGGGTCACCGTGTCACGCTTGCCGTGGTTCCGAGGCTGGAAGATGTTGTCTTCAAAGGGCCGTACTGTCCCAGTGTGGAATTTTGACTTACTGCCACCTTATTTCCCAGGTAGTCCAACGGGAGAAATTCTTGCCTGGCACGTGGAAATTGTTTTATTCAATCTCTAACGCAGAGCTGATGTTCACTCTGTAGCTCATGTGTGTCGGACGCACGAATTTGCATTTGTTCCAGGAGCCGTGGCCCCTCTGACGGAGATCAGAAGCCTAGCCGATGCTGCAGAGTCCCCGGTGGTGCCGGGCATCTGGCTTCCCTCGCGGCCCTGGAGCCGCCTCAGCGGCCAGAACCGCCATCCCACCAGCCCTGCGGGCCGGCCCCGTCCCTCCCACACCTCTGCTTGCGCCCAGTCTCTGCCGAGAACCCCCCTTTGGTTTTGTGGTCCCGCAGCTGTCCTGTTGGCGCCGCCTGTCTTTTTCCTCACCTGAGGATGGTTCTGTGGTCGCCTGTGAAATGCCTCCTTTCTTTGTATGCCTGATGCACAGGTGACGAAACAGAGTGTTCTGATTTCTGTTACTCGCATTACTGCGGTGGCGTGTATCAAACATCTTCAGGTATTTCTTTGAAGGAAAGAGGAATTTTTTGAAAAGAAGGAAATTCTTGATACTATATGCAGTAGAATATATAGACAGCTTTGCTAGCTGTGCAGTTAGTTGGGAAGTATTGATGTTTTGGCATTGGGTGGTGGTTGGCTTACTGCAGGTTGAATTGCTAAAAGCAATTTATGTAACCTGTTAAGTAGACCAAGCATTTGTGGTATTTAACTTAGTTTCCTGGACTTTGATGATTTTTTGTTGACTTAGTGTGAGATTGACTTTCTGATTACGTGCTTCAATTCGATCTAATGAATTTTCCCTGTCATTATAAATGGGACTCAGCGGAGCTAGGCCGATGGCGAGGTTGATTATAGACCAGTGCTTATGGAAGCTAATCACCCACATTCTTTTCTTCGTATAGAAGCGTTTTCCCTTGCTTTTAGCTAGGGCTGGTATAGAGTGCCGTGTAGATTTTGGAGTCATTATTGGTCCCATTTTTTGAACGGGTATGAAGAGGTGGAGTTTGCTTGTGTTGAAATATTTGGTAGAAAACGTTGGTTCTTTAAAAGTAACAATTGATTTCTGGCTCTTTTTTGAGAAGGAAATGCTCTTACGCTCGCTTTCTGCACCAGGGTGTGCCTTGAAGACCCCTTGCCCTTCTCCCATCTCCTGTATTCCTTACCTAGGTGGAGCTAGCTGTATTTCTGGACACTTTGTGTTCTGAAAGCGGAGATCCATTCAGAGGCTGACAGACTTGTCCCTAGAAGAAAAGGGGCATAAATATGCCAAATGCAAAACCACAATGATTTCTTTGATTGCAGGGACCTTTGGGCCAGCTTGCGGTAAGAACTTGCCTTTAGAAGATCCTTTGGTTCCCATCCATGTCTCCCTCTCCTCAAAGGGATGGCAGCCCGATGGACAGTGGGCACATGCCCCCAACATGGACAGACTTCCACGGAGGTAAGCTGCTGTCGGTGCCGCCCAGGCAGACGTGCGCCCTCCTGGTCAGCCCGAGCTTTGCCCCCATCCACACCTCGTGCACGTGTGTCAGAGGCCCTGAGGCTTTCTCTCTTGTTTCCAGCCAGGGCTAGGGTTCCGCCTCATCAGGTAACAAGTAACCCTGTTTCCACGGGGCTTAGGAATGAGTGGAGTGCAAGGCAGCTGTGGTCGCTTTCTCCGGTTGAGGACGGGGATTCCCCTGAGGTGGTGCTTGTGAACTCACGGTCGGCCCTTTGTGGTTCTGTGTCTGTAGTTCACCGCACGTCGGGCTTAACTCTGGTCACTGTGAGCCGCTGTTGCTTTGGGGACAAATTTGCACAGAGTCTGTTTCCCTTCTTGCCTGATCTGGAGGGACACTGTTGACGGGGCTGCTGTCAACTGTTGTGGTGGGTCCTCCGCCTGAGTCTGGTGCGTGTGCAAATTAGAGACCAAGCTCTCAGATTCTAGAAGGTGTTGCTCCAGATCTTGACCCAGGGGAAGGCACGGCAGACGGGAACTCCTCGTCTCCCTAGGAACGGACTGCAGCCCTGGACCGGCTTGGTTGCTGCCGGCACAGCCTGTGTCCTCCTGCCGTATTGCTTTATTCTTCAAGGAGTAGATGCAGCAGAAAATATGAGTGTATTTCCTAGCAAAGTTTTGTTGTTGTTTTGGTTTTTGTCTTTAAGAGCTTAGGTTTCCGGTTGAAAAGAGGAGAAATTTTCACTTGTCTCCCTGGGAAAAGGTGCTGGAAGTCGTTTCACTTATACTGGTTGAATGTAAAACTTTGGAAGGGGAGGTATGGCTGCTGAGAGAAATGGGTTTTAACCCGAGTGTGATCTTTCTGGCTTTGCTAATGGACCTCACTTCTCCCCTTCTGACAGTGACGAGTGGAGTGAGCCAGTGGGCGTTGCAGGATTGCTGGCTGTGCAGGGTTGCAAGGTCTCGGGGGCCTGGTTTTTGCAGGGCTGTGTTCTAGAGCACGAGGGACCGCGTGGAGGGGCTGCTGGGAGCTCTGGTCAGTGGGAGTCACTGCAGAGGGGTGACTCAAGTCATGAGGAACAGGGAGGCGCCTCCCCGCGGACATTTCCTCTATGACAACTTGTGCACGTTTTTAAGAAAGGAAACATCTTCGTTGTTAACTTTTGGGGTGGGGTGGGGCAGGTAGCTTATTCCAACCCATTAAGATCATCTTTCTGACTGTTGTAAGGGTCTCCTTCCCGAGCTCCTGGGCACACTTAGGAGCTGCGCTCGCTCTGGCTAGTGTGGAAAGTATTGGGAGGATCATCTCCTGGTTCTTACGTGTTCTTTTACTTTCCAGGTCCCGCATATTGTGTTTACTTTCTAAGAGGTGCATTAAGCCATCTGCAGTCCGTTGCTCTTTCATTCGTGGACTGTCTGACGAAAATGACAACAGCTTTAATATAAGGGAGCCAGTACCAACCCAACTTCCATGTGAGAGCAGGAGGTTATGAACTGGAGGTTATTAAGTGAATTTAATTCTAGCTTCGCTTCTTGGTTTAATAGCGAACCAAGTTTGATATTACTTTTTCTGGTTTTAATCAAGTTTCTGCCTCCGTTTGACATTGGGGAAATTAGAGCGGGTTCATCGGAGTCGCTGTCAACAGGAGTGGCACGTTCTTCGCCTGACTTTCTGCTGTCTTCTTTGAGCAAATGATTGGGTCCCTTGGCCCTCCTGCGTGCACCACAAGTGTGCAGGGTTGTGTCTATCTTTACCTTGTTTCTAAAAAGCACTCTTGGTAAACGGGGATCTTTGGCAGTTGGGTTTAAGACTGGCCCCCCTAGAGCCCTTTTTTTTTTTTTTTTTTTTTTGCGGTACGCGGGCCTCTTACTGTTGTGGCCTCTCCCGCTGTGGAGCACAGGCTCTGGATGTGCAGGCTCAGTGGCCATGGCTCACGGGCGCAGCCGCTCACGGCATGTGGGATCTTCCCGGACCTGGGCACGAACCTGCGTCCCCTGCGTCGGCAGGCGGACTCTCAACCACTGCGCCACCAGGGAAGCCCCCTAGAGCACATTTAACTAGTGTTCGCTTGTGCCATACTGAAGAAAACCGAGCCGAAAATGTTTCCAACGTATTCAGTGAGGTGTGTGAGCCCTTAATGACTTGGGATTTGAAGTGTCTTTCCACACAGGCAAGCCCACAGGTGTTTGCTTTTTAAAAACTGCTAGTGGGATTTTGTGCGTGTGCAGCAAGTCCTGGGGATTCTGAGCGCTGCCTCTCCCTGCAGCAGCACGTTCTGACTGTGTTGTTCATTTGTGTCCGGAGGTCGTCCTCTCCCTTGATGCTAAGGCCCAGGTTCTAGGGTCCCTGGCCCTCGCGTCAGCTGTCCCCCCGCTGCCGTGTCACACGCCTCCCTGCTTCTGGGCACTCGGAGCCCTGCTGCCCCGCCTCACTTGGGCCAGGGATGCAGGCGTGGGCTCTGCACCTGGACCTTCTTTGGTTGGTGAAGGAAGGAGATGCATAACCAGGCAGTTATCACCCCGAATAAGTGCTCTGGTGGCCGGAGCCCGAGTCCGGGAGGAGGGAGATAGCAAGGAGGTTGTCGTAATAAAGATGCCCGACTGAAGGAGGGGGAAGGGAAAGCCACACAAGGTAGCACGCCTGCCAGCACATGCGACTCCTGTGTGCTGGTCTCACCGCAGGGCCAGAGAGGAGTGTTGTTCAAGGTCAGGTAACTTAGTTTGAACTGTATTCGACCACAGCAGACAATTGTATACATGCGCTGAGTTCTCCTAGTTTGTTATAGAGGTAGTGTGGTTATCTGCTCCAAAAAAAGAAAAAAAAAAGTACACTGGAAACATTTGACAGAGGTGGGTTTCGCCTCTTTGCTGCCCTAGTTCCCTCCCTGAGTCTCTCGGCTGTTCCCAGTGCCCCCCCTCGCCACCCTCTTGCTGCTGAGTAGGAGGAGGGGCCTCCGGGGGATGGGAGGAGGGCGCGTGCAGGTTCTCTGCAGCTCCCCCTGAGGTCCTGCTCCTGGCCGGCCACCTCGGGGACTCCTGCGAGGCTGTGCATGTGAACCCCACCCCGGTTCCTGAAAATCGAACTGTGTTTCGTCACTTTGGTTAATCAGAGATTCGAGAGTTTCAAACCACATGTAAGAGGTGTGAATGATGTGATATAAGCATCGTTGGAGCCCTCTGTTGTAGTTTCCCTTTCTCTCTCTCTCTCCTTTTTTTTCTTGTATCTCATTTCAAACTTGAAGCAATAACTTGAGTCACCAGACTTTCTAGAAAGACAGTATCTTGGCTAGTCTGACATGGATATACATGTTTTACTCATTGTGTGTGGTAAGCAAAGGTGTGGGCACTGGAGGACGTTGAGGTGTGTGACTGTAAAAGTCTAGACGTGTCATCAAAAAATGTGAGCATCCCACGGATCTCATGAGTCTGAATAATGCAATTTGCCACCAGTATCCTTCACGCTGTATGCGGGCCTGTTCAGTCTTCGTCTGTAGGCTGAATCTCACTTTTATCACATAGTTGGCATATAATTGGGCTCTGCGGATTGGTGGGGGTGGGGTGGATGGGGGAGGGTCTCACACTGACTGGAGAGCTGCTTTCTACCTGCCAGAAGGCTCTGAATGTGGGTTCGAGCTAAGGGAGTGTTTCTGGATGAGCCCCCTTCTTGAAGATGTTCGTAGGTGCTCCCTGATGAGATGTTTGGACACGTTGGGTCTAGTAGGTTTCCGTGACAGTATTCTCAGAGCTGCTGAGCCTTGAAGGGAAGTTCAGTATGTGGCATTTCCTAAATCTGTTTCTTTGTGGGACCCTTCTTTCTCTCTGTGTCTCTCTCTCTCATGGTAAATTTCAATTCTATAAAATCCCCAGACGGAGCCCTCTGGAAGTAGCTTCTCTTGTCAGCACTTGGGAAGAGCCTTAGAAGGCATCCACTGTGGTTAAGAACATAAGTCCGGAGATGCCAAGTTAGCACCCAGTAACAGCTTTCTGTGGGTCTCCTGCTGGTATGCCATCTTTAGAAAAGCATGCCTTTCAATGTTGGTGGTTTAAAAACTGGATAAATTGACAAAGGACCATGAAGCATGATACAAAAGGCAATCACTGAAATAGCATGTTCATGTTTTAAACAGTTTTATGTTTCAGTAGATAGTTTTCTGAGTGCAACTGTGGGATTTGAGAGAAAATAAGCTGTAAAAGTATTTGTGCGTGTCTTGTTCATAGGAAACACAAAGATACAAGCGCTGAAGCCTATGGTAGGTGTAAAATCCTAACAGAAATTGTTGGGGGCTTGGTGGTGTTGGGGGGTGATGAATACCACATTTCCCTAAAATCTTTTTGTCTTGACTTTTCATAAAAGCTTGCCAAAGATGTTTCTAAGATTTTCTCTGCCCCAGGTGGGGGTGTGGTTCACTTTTTGTTCCTTTAATGAACACTCGAAGGTTAATAAGCCGCTTTGTTTGGGGTGGACTGCAGCCATGGGCCCTCAGGTCTGGGGAACGAGACAGCCTTCCTCTGACGGGAATTTCTAGTGTCTCATTCGCCTTTCTTTTCCTTGGTTACTGTTAGTGCTTGGCCTCCTTTTCCTGCTTGTCCTTTTGCACACTCATCCAGTCCAGGGTCTTCACTACTGCCCGAGCTTCCAAATCTCAGTGCCTTGCCTGGACTCTCCCTAGGCCTCAGATCCACTTAGAGAAACGCCTGCCGGGACGGTCCCCCTAGAACGTCCCCTGGCAGCTTCACATTCAACCTGCAGAGCAGGGACTTCTTCCCTCTCGTGAGCCAGGTCTGCGTGCGTCACAAGTGTTCCCATTAGGAAGGGATTGATTGGAAGGTGCTTATTTAATCCAGAGGCAGTAATAACTTAGAGCCGGAACACGCAGGGGGCTTTAAAACCTGCCAGTGCCCCGCCCACCCCTGAACGGGGATCTCGGGGCTGTGGCCGGACTGTGTTTGTGAACAACCCGATTTAAATGCCCGAGGTGCAGGGTCCCCTCCCAGCAGGCCACGCATCAAAGATGCCTTAGAAACACGTTCAGGCTTTAAAGGGGTGAGCACGTCAGGAACGTTAGGCCTTTGTTTGAAGCTGTCTTCGAGGGAACCATGTCGAAGGCCCTGGTGAAATCACCCGTGGGCTCTGAGAGACGGAAAATCTGGAGACAAGAGTCACCAGCACGCGCTTCACCAGCGGCTCTCTGGGGTGGTTTGCCTCCCGTCCCTCCTTTCCCTCCCCTTCCTGTCCAGTCACTCCCGCGGCCCCTCCCATGGCCCTGCCGGCAGGAGAGCAGGGGCGGTGGGCTGGGAGCGTGCCCCCGAGGGGGGTGTTGGGCGGCAGCCCAGGAGGGGCCCACAGAGCCTCCTGCCACGGGGCTCTCCCTGCCGCCCGGGCCTGGAGGCTCCTGCGCGCCGTCCAGCAGGCGGGCGGTCCCCGCCGGGGCCGGTGTCGGCCCATCTCTGCGCAGCCCGCTCCCGCAAGCAGCTGGCCTCACGGAGGGACCGAGGTTACTGTGGGAGAAGCCTCCCCGGGCCTGCCCTGTGGGCTTCTCCCGGCGGGACCGAGGACAGAGCGGCCCGCCCCGGCTCTCGCCCGGGCACTGGGGGCCGCAGAAGCGCGGGCAGAGGCCGAGGGGCTGGCGGGTCGCGGAGCTCTGCCTCCGGCTCTTTCTCCTGGTCTGGTCTTCAGGGACCGCGACTCATCATTTGAGGTAAACGGGCCACCTGCCTCCCGAGTCGAGAGGACTCTGGAAAACGCCTGCTGCTTCTGGAAATGCTCGACCTCACGTTGTTAGACTCTAAGTACATTAAAACCTGGCGGGGCGAGTGGGAGGTGTGCCAGGAAGCGATACGATTGGTCCGTTTTATCGTCTGTTTGTGATTCCGCTGGGTTGTTTTCCTAGGTTTTTGGCTTGTTCTTTTTAAACACAGTTGATTTCAGAGTTCCTTCCAAATATCTGCCCTGCGTCCATGCCGCTACTTTCTGTGTTCGCTATTTGTCGGCCCCCATTAATTTTCTATACTGTCTAAAGAAAATGGGTTTGGGGTTTATGCTTCTACGTAAGTGACGTGAACATGAGAAGGTAGAGTCTCAGAAAAGGGAGGAAATTCATGCACGTTTTCATAAACGTGATCAGACGCGCAGCTCTTCAAAACGTCCTTTGAGCGGCAGTTTCCCAGATGCTGGATTGTTGTTTTTATTTTGTGGAGAGCGGCCAGATTGTCGGTCCACACGCAGAAGGGAGCACCAGTGCTGGCCCAGGGCAGAGCCCGTGCCGGGGACGCAGAGTCCGTGGGCGCTCAGTTGTTTAGTCACCGGCTTTGGTCGCACGAAGAACTGGCAGCTACAGCCCGTCCGGCCTCCTGCAACTCTGCGAGGACAGCTTTTCCCTCTGCAGGAGCCCTGGCCTCCGTCTGCCCTGGTGGTGCAGTCAGGCTGCTTTCTTCCATGAGGATTGCCTTTCTCTGAGCAACAAACAAAAGCTTTATCCTGGTGCCTCCGGCTGGGATTTTAACAGTCTCCCTCCACTTTTGCTGCCTTGTGTCGTCTTGGGCATCATACTCGTTGATTCCAAGTGTAGAGACAAGGGTGTCTTTGGTTCTCGTGAGCCGCCTGCCACCCCCAGGCTAGCGGGGCCCTCATTTCCCTGCAGTGATCTGCTCAGTCATTCAGCCACGTTGGGGGAGCCCCGTGCCCACACTGTGACAGCCACCCTCCCAGCTTCCGTTGCCATTTGGAAGTCATCTGCCGCATTCCCCATGGACCTGGAACAGCTGCAACTTCTGGGAGAGGGAAAAGAACATCTGTTTTCTCTGAGTGATTTTTAGCTTGCAAGCATCTGTCCTTGCGTTTCTGGGAAAAACAGAAAAGATACAGGGAGCCCTTTGTATCAGACTCCAGGGTGACCGCGGGTAGAAGCAAAACAAGTTACTTTTGGGTGGACTAAACTAATCCCCAAGTAAATCTTGCTTTGAAATCACAGGGGAATACGTTTCATTTCCATCATGGGGAAGAAAAAAGGTCGGCTCGGCACCAAAGATAATAGAGAACGTCCAGACGTTTCGGGGAGCGGGGCCATGGCTTCCTTTCTCTCCCCCGAACACACTGTCCTAGTGTAATTGAAGGGAGTCCCTGAAGACATTTGGCCGCTCCGTTTTATGCTTTTCTATCCAGAAAGTTGAATGAATTAAAATTCCAGTTAGGCTAAATATTTTACTTCACCAAAAAGAAACTCAACTCTGTTTTCTGGCTGTTGCCTATAATTTAAAATAAGTATTAATTGTATTTCTAGTTCTTTTTGTCTCAACATACATCTTCTGCCTATTCAAGCCTTCGTCTGACGTGTCTAAACACAGCTGATGTATTCGGGTAAAATGATTAATTATGCCATATGCTTTCTTTTCTAAAACTTCTATATTTCTAAGTAAATTTCTAAAAAAAAAACCAGTATCATATATGAGATCACAAACCTTACTTAGATTATGTAATGAGGAGTGCTTGGTATGTAATCAAAGAGAAGCCTTACTCCCGGTGAGGGGAAAGAACTCCTCTTTCAGTGGTCCACGCAGCACAGCAGGACTTTCAGGCGTTTGGGTGAGTAAGGACATCTGCTTCAACATGGAAACATGGACTGCTCGAACCAGGCCCTTTTAATGAACCCTGTCTGGGAGCCGCACGTTGTCACGGCCATTACTGACCGACCACGGAGCCAGACGGAGCACTCAGGCTGGCTCTTCTCTAGGCGTCTGCATGGGGCTCTGTGGACACTTATGTGCTGTGATGGAGTCTGCCTCACCGAGGCAGAAATGGAGCTGGGGGTGGTGGTGGTTCATGTCATGGTCGGGTGTAGGGGCAGGAGACACGTATCCGTATCACCTCGGCAGTCTCAGGTCTGCGCCCCAGGGCTGCCTCAGGGAGGGTGCCCCGGATTTGCACGTCCGATCCAAGCGTAGCTTGACTGTGTCCAGCAGCTCATCGTTAACGAACTTACTATACATCGAGAACATGTGCCTGTTATCTAACTGTTCATTCTGGGGTAGAACTGTGCAGAAAATAAAGATGAGTGAGGTGGCCAGGAGGTTGGAAGGAAGGGGAGTGAGAGTTCAGATAGCAGAAACGTCTCCTCGGTACAGTCCGGCACCGGACATTCAGGCATGTTGCAGGAGAAGTCCCTTACTTTGGGAGCTGTTTACCGTTAGGGTATGGTAAATACCCTGAAGGATGGAGATAAAAGTATAAATATGAATTTGCCACCCGTGCATTTGAAGTACAGCATCTGTTACGCGTGAATCTTCTAATGCCATACGTTATCTTAACACTGAAGGTACCTCTTAAATTTGCAGAACACAATAAAGTCTTCTTTTTCAGCCGTATTTGCCCTCTGCCAGTCCTGTCTGATCTCTCTGGGCTGGGTCTTTATCGGAGAGTTAGTACTGAGCCCTCAGTAGTCACTTCTTTTGGTTTTATGGTTTTGTGGTGGATATTTCTGACATATGCTGTGTAATAGCCGTTAAAATCTTCACCTGGCAGAAAGAGAATCTTGTAATTATTAGCAGTATTTCACTTTTAGGAAGAGAACATTTTTAGCTTATGATTATGGCAGACTTGTTTGACGTAGCAGTTTATGATCACTGTTGTGTTTGCTCTTTTATGAGGACAGAGCAAGGGGGGAAAGTCAAGTCCTCCTCTTTCATCTCCCAGGGCACCCTTTCCATGCTTCTCTCTGTTATTTCTTTTCTGCTCCCTCAGATTTAGGTCATTTGTAAGTGTAGTTCCCTGATGACCTTGTGAGGATCTTTACGTTTAAGCAGATGTTTTTATCCATCTTCGCTTTTAACCAGCATTCAGCACGGAAACTTCCCATTAACATATCTGTTGCCGTTGTGGCGAATATGTGCTGATGCAAAAGACAGGAGCACCTGGGGCGGGGGCACTTAATTACTGAAACTCATTGCGCACACGTGCACCCAGTTAGGAGGCGGCCTCTTCCAGGAGAGAGGAGCCTGTGACGTAAACCCGGAGAAGAGCGTCTTAGGGACGGCTCAGCGCTCTTTCCAGTTTGTTGCAGCACATGAGGACAGAAGTTCTTATTCTTGGCACGAGGGAGCAGGGCGTGTGAATCCCGCAAGTCACAGGCAGACCTTTTGTAAACCGATGTCTTTTTTCAGGCAGTAAGATAAGAGTTCATTGCTCTCTGAAAGGAAACCAGTTAAGAACAGTTACCCTAGAACATGTTTTCTTCACAGGAGTCCTTTAGAAGTCACATGGAGTCTGTGATGTTTGTTACTGTGGTTCTTGCTGTTGAGGTTTCTGACTCAACATTAAGTCTGGCTTCGGGCCCCAGCTGCTCCCCTTGCCCGCGCTAACGAGGTATCCGCGTCTGCAAAGCGGAAGATGCTGGTTACCTAAACGGACAGGATTACCGGGAGAATCAAATGAAATACTCCTCATGAGGATCTTCGGTAAAGCATACGGTGCTGCGGGGTCGCACTCTTGCGGGCTGAGGCTGGGACCCCGCCTGCTGCACCAAGAGGAAGACCCGAGGCGCCCCGGGGCTGTCCCCTCAGAGCCTGTGGTGAAGGAGGGTGTGGCTCTCCCCAGGCCCTGGAGGACTCTACTCTCCCCTCCTTCCACGAGTGTCCTGGTCCCAGCCGACTGGGCCACTGGTGGTCGGGGGTGGGGGCCGGTGAGAGATGGCCTGGAAGGACAGCAGCTCTGGCTGTGTTCTCCCTGTCATGTCAGGTTTCTGATGGTGATGGAGCGAGCGGACACAGAGGAGGGCTCAGGCCTCTGGGAAGCACTGCAGACCTGGCCGACAGGCAGGCCCAAGGCCTGGTGGGGCTGGGCAGGCAGTGGGTGGTAGAAAATACGATGCAGACGTTTCACATGTGCGGAGACTCTCACACCTAATGTTCATTTCCAAAAGCACCTTTTTCTTCTCTAGAAACTCCTCTCTTGAGATGACAGCCCTCTGTCCCAGGAGGCACCGTATCCCTGGCATGTAGAAACGCACCTCCCTCTTCCTCTTGTACTGATGATAACCTTTTCCAGGTGTCCGTGTTACCTTGCGATGTCAGGAAAAGTCCCGTGCTTCAGGAGAGTTGCTAGAATATTCTGTTCTTTTAAAACATTCAAGGGCAAAATCATTTGCCTCCTTCCCATCCTTTCTTCCCTCCTTCATTCCTCTTTATATAGATATTTTTAGAGGACGTTAATTGATCCATTTCTTCCCCCACCCGTTTCTTCTTTCTTGAGAAAATTTTAATTCATACATTACAAAGAAATCATCTATTTCATTGTAGATTTTTTTTTTTTTTTGGGGGTGCGCAGGCCTCTCACTGCCGTGGCCTCTCCCGTTGCGGAGCACAGGCTCTGGACGTGCAGGCCCAGCGGCCATGGCTCACGGGCCCAGCCGTTCCACGGCACGTGGGATCCTCCCAGACTGGGGCACGAACCCGTGTCCCCTGCATCGGCAGGCGGACTCTCAACCACTGCGCCACCAGGGAAGCCCTCATTGTAGATTTTTAAACTTATTATAATAAAACATTGTGACCTGTTCTGTTTGCATTTAAAAGTGTTTCCATCCGTAATTTTTTACTGCTATATTTACAAATTAGTGTTACCTATTTTTTTCTTGATTATAGTACCTGGAGTTTATTTAAAACATAAAATAGATTTCTCATTCTAATACTTTTCCATTTAGCATGTATCTTTATTTGTTTTCCTTAGGTTTCCTTCTTTTTTCCTTCTTTCCTAACTTCCATATTGAACACTTAAAATTTCTCTCCACCCCCCACACCGTTTTTTTTGGCTTGGTAATGAAAATGTATAAAACTGTGTTTTCCTCTGAATAAATCTTTGGTTGTATTGTATAGCTTTTGGTGTATGTAGTGTTTCCAGTATTTTTGGATAATTCGTAGTGATGCTTTTGATTTTTTCCTAAGGATTTGATCCAGAAATCTCCAGTTGATCTGTTTCTCTTTGTGCCGTTTCAGGTTTTATTAATAGCGCAGTGTCATTTTAGTTGGTATTTGCAGGTAGTGGCCTTTCTCTTGTTCCATGCTTGTTTCCAGCACTAAGAGACTTTGTCTTGGACCAGTGTTGTCCTTTTAGGGCCTCATGAAAGAGCGGAAGGCTGGGCTGTCGTCCCCCCCACCCCCACCCCCGTCGTCATTCCCCACCCCCATGCTTATCCTGCTTCAATTTCCTGTTTTCTTAATTTATTTTTTTAATTGAAGTGTAGTTGATTTACAGTGTTCTGTTCATTATTGCTGTGCAGCAAAGTGATTTAGTTATACATATATACATTCTTTTTTTTAATATATTCTTTTCCATTCTGGTTTATCACAGGATATTGAATACAGTTCTCTGTGCTATACAGTAGGACCTTGTTTATCCATTCTATACAGAAAAGCTCACATCTGCTCGCCCCGGCCTCCTCCCCCTTGGCAACCACAAGTCTGTTCTCTAGGTCTGTGAGTCTGTTTCTGTTTCATAGATAGGCTCATTTGTGTCATATTTTAGATTTCACATGTAAGTGAAATTGTATGGCATTTGTCTTTCTCTTTCTGACTTATTTCACTTAGTGTGATAATCTCTAGTTGCATCCATGTTGCTGCAAATGGCATTATTCCCTTTTTTATGGCTGAGTAGTATTCCATTTTACATATGTACTGTATCTTCTTTATCCATTCATCTGTTGATGGACATTAAGGTTGTTTCCATATGTTGGCTACTGTGAGTAGTGCTGCTGTGAACATAGGGGTGCATGTATCTTTTCGAATTAGAGTTTTGTCTGGATATATGCCAGGAGAGGGGGATTGCTGGATCATATGGAAACTATTTTTAGGTTTTGAGGAACCTCCATACTGTTTTCCGTAGTGGCTGCACCAATTTACATTCCCGCCAGCAGTGTAGGAAGGTTCACTTTCTCCACGTTCTCTCCAGCATTTCTTATTTGTAGACTTTTTAATGATGGCCGTCCTGACTGGTGTGAGGTGATACCTCATTGTACTTTCGATTTGCATTTCTCTAATAATTAGCGACATTAAATGTCTTTTCATGTGCCTGTTGGCCATTGATTTTCTGATTGATCTTCTCATTTTCTTCTCTCCCCATTAGTTCTGTTGTGTAGGTAATTGATGAGACGGGCCTCTCCTCTGAACACCCATAGCATTTTGTGTCTTTGTGGTACCCACCACAGGCTGGCTGGTGGTAGTTATTTGCCCACTTTTCTATTACGAAAAGTGATTTATTTAGGAAAAGAGCCTGAGCCCTACTCATTTTACAGACCCCCCCAGTGACACTGTGTGCGTAGGAGGCAGGAATCACTGAAGGAATGCTGGCATCTGTGAGCAGAGGAACAATTAAATCAGCTCTTTTTGAGGCCAGGGGTCGTGTTCTGTGCCTTGAGTGCAGTTGGAAGGTGCCGTGAATGTCAGGGAGTTGCTTTGACTGTAAAACGAGGTGGGGTTTGGGCTTCGATACCCGTTTCCTGCCTCCTCGTTTCACAAGCCTCCCAGTGGCCCTGAGTTCAGACAGGGGGCGCTCTAAAGTTAGTGTGCTATTAATAGCCCAAGTTCATGGGCACTGCTGTGTGCCAGGCGCGCCCCTGAGGTGGGTGTTCTTTAGTCCCAGGAGCAGATAGGAAACTGAAGGCGGCTTCGGACCTGGTCTCAGGGTCCCAGAGCTGGTGCGGGTCAGAGGCAGGATCCAAACCCGGGCTCGAGCGTCTGGATTCATGCACAGCATCTCAGCAAAAAGGTACCTTTGCTTTAAAATCTACACTCCTAAGGAAGTCTGTGACGCCCCGCTGTTTTAGTAAGACCTCCTGGGCTCAGCCTTTGCTTACCGTGCAGATGCAGAAGCAGAGCTTAACTTCATTTCAGAACTCATGGTGTAAAAATCTTTGTTCATGGTGCAGAATCCACCCCTTTTCTTATTCACCTTGTGTTAACCTTTCCGTCGTCTGACGTCTGTCAAGGCCGTGAGGGTTGTGAACGTGGGGAGCGCCAGCTTTCAGCCAACACCTCCAGGCAGTGCAGGGCAGGTTTGCCTGTAAGCGGTGTTGTTGTTGATGTTGTGTGTGTACATTAAATTAATTTCCACGAGCAAAAAACTACCAAAGGCAAAATCAAAAGACAAGTGAGGAAAATGCTGTGTTTGTGGCTCATGTTACAGGAGGTTACTTCCCCTAATATTAGGTCAATAGAAAAACAGACAGAGGATAATAAGGGCTCACAAAAAAAGAAAGCATGCATGACTCTTCAATATAAGGATGTTCAGCCTTACAATGAGAGAAAGGCAAACTGTGAGATACGCCCCCCCTCCCCGGCCCCCCGCAATGGGTTGATGACTGTCATTTGCTCAGGCTGCCGTAACACGGCGCCACAGACCCGGCGGCTTAAACAGCAGAAGTTTATTCCCTCACAAATCTGGAGTCTGGGAGTCTGAGGTCGAGGTGTCGGCCAGGCTGGCTTCCTCTGAGTCCTCTCTCCTTGGCTTGGAGGTGCCGTCTTCTCCCTGTGTCTTCACACGGTCGTCCCTCTGTGTGTGCCTGTGTCCTCATCTCTTCTTATGAGGACACCAGTCACATTGGATTAGGGGCCACCCTAATGACTTCATTTTAACTTACACCTCTTTGAAGACCCTGTGTCCAAATTCAGTCCCATTTTGCGGTACTCAGGGTCGGGACTTCAGCATATGAATTTAGGAGGGGGACACAATTCATTCACCTCCTAAGCATGACTGGAAAATAGTTGGATTATATTGTCAAGGGACATGGTGCGTTGGCAAAGAAAAGGGAAATGAGCTCTCACACGTTGCTGGAGGCGGTACAAATGGAGCTTTGAAGAATAATTTGTCATTATCTATTTAAATTCAAGTGGATTCCTTTGACTCAGCCTCCAGCAACTCCCCAAATGATACATCCTCGAGGTTCTGATAGCAAAAGAATGGGAGCAACCTGGTGTTGTCAATAGGGTGTGGGTTAGTTACGGCTTAAAAAAAAAAAAAGGGAATTACTTTATGGACAAGTATAGAATGCTGCAAGGAGAAGCAAGGTATAGAAGAGTGTATAGAGCGTTACATTTGGATAGAAGTGGAGAAGGAGCTGATAGGTATTTGCAGAGATATTTCTGTGAAGTCACGGAAGATGCGCCGCTAGGCTGGTGGGCGCGGAGGCTGGACAGCCAGGGGCCAGGGGCGAGAGGGAGACGCCTCGCTTTACACACTTTGGTGCCTTTTAAGTGGTGAATCCTTAAGTTATTAAATAAATAACTGTTTTCTTTCCCTCATGAGAAAATTCTCTTACAAGGCCATTCGTAACTTCCATTGTCTGGGGTCATTTTTTAAACATGAAATTATTCTGATTAAAATCATTCTTATTTTAAGAATTCTTATTTTCCTTAGAGCACCTCACACGTCATTCACTTGGCAGGTTTTATGAGGGCAGCGATTCTGCATCTGGGCCGTGACAGTGCTTGGTCACTTGGTCGAGCAGGTCACGTGTGTCCCTTGACCAGACCATCCTTCTCTAACACTCATGCCTCAAGGCCTGTAGGGCAGTAATTATTTTTTCATTCTGGTGTAGAATGTGGATGAATCATTGTTCAAGATTTTACTCCGCTCAGAAACTCCCATGCAGAGAAATGCCGTTTCGTCTTGTTAATTGGACTTTTTCGGTTTCACCGGGTTATTTCGAGGCACGTACGGGTGAGGCTGTTGAGGGGGCTCATAGCACTCTGCCTGTGATTAGCACCCCGAGCTTCGCAAAGTGCTTTCACGTTCATTATCTCATTTTCTTGTCAGGTGAACCGTGAGGTTAGGGATACAGATTATTGCCATTTTTTTCTGGCTGAGGCACTCCAAGCTTAGGTGTCTCACAGTGAGTTAGTGATGGTCTCCTAGCTGGAGGCTGCAGGGTATAACAACTGGCTTTGCCAAGGGGAGGAGAGAATTAACCGGTCAGCACTTCCGAGCAGTCGCACTTCAGGCTTAGGACATTGACTGGGCAGTTCAGTGGTTTTCAGCAGGGGTGACTTTGGCCCCCAGAGGCCATGGGTGGTGTCTGGCCCTGAGGACTGGGGATGTGCTACTGGCCTCTAGCGGGTGGAGGCCAGGGATGCTGCCCAGCGCCCTACAATGCACAGGGCAGCCCCGCAACAGAGGTTATCCAGCCCCAAGTGCCGGTGGTGCCGAAGAGGAGAAACCGTGCCGGAGCCGCGGGGAGCGCTTGGCCTGCAGCCCTCAGAGCCCATCTTTACTTTCCTGAGCCGGTCCATTTACTCCCTTCTGAATGTTTCTTCTTTGGGTGTGGGTGGTAGAAATTATTACTTGGGATGGTGACTGGTGGCAGATTTAAGAGGCCGCTTCTGCCTGTGTTGAATGAGTGTGCTGCACCGGAGGTGCTGCGCGGGGGCCAGCTGACGCGGCACAGGTCCTGTCTGCACCGCAGGACTCCACTCATCCTGAGACCCGGCCTCCACTCTGCCCCTGGTTTTCATGACGTCCGCGGCATCTCTGTCCCAGTCGGCGTGGGAGGCGGGCAGAGCTTGTTCTTAGTACCCTTCCCTTTGGGTCAGAAGGAGGAACCGGCCGCTGAGGGTTAGAGTTGGGGAATTCTAGCCAGGACAGGGTGGAGCCAAGCAGACCCAATAGCCTTGGACTCGCTGGGACCCTGGGAGAGAGTCAGCCTAGAGAAGGAGAAAGCTTGAGTCCAGAGGAATGCAGCCATGGAGGAGAGTGCTGGGGGAGGTGACCAGGGGCGTAGTGGGGTCACCGGTTGGGCTGGGGGTCACCCGTGGGAATGGGAGGTGGCGGGTGAACCGAGGGCACTGCTGGTGGGGCTAGTCTTGGGCGGAGGGTGAGCCGGGCTGCCTTCCCTGAGGCAGGGACAGTGAGGACAGAGCATGGGCCTGGAGCACGGAGGAGGGAGAGGGTCACCCCGAATGCTGTCCTCAGAGGCCGGCGGGCGGCACACCTGGCAGTGGGAGCAGCTGTGCAGAAGCCTGCGGGCCTTGGAGCTGGGCGCAGGGAGAAGCTGGAGGTGAGAGGAGCAGGCGGGTGGGTCCGTGCTTGGCACGGGTTGGTCCGCCAAGCCACAGAGTTGAGAATTCATACTGGAATTTGGTAGAAGCTGTCAGCTATTTTAAAACCAGCGATGGTTTTGCATTAAAGAGAAAGGAGAGTGACCCTCGCTGCGTGAAGGACCCGTGGATACCTTTGTCAGCCCGTCCTCTGCCGCTTCCCCCAGGACTCCCTGTCGGTGGAGGGCATTGCCCGTGTCCATTTGAGCGAGGCCGCCTGCCCCGCCTGTGCCCCGCCTTCCAGCCTTGCCCCGCCCCCAGTCCAGCCCCTCTCCCCCCGCGCCGTTCGCTGCGCCTGGCCTCTTCCCTGCACACCTCGAGGGCTGAGTGAGAGCGAGAGCCGGCCCTGGTGCCCTCCGGTGACTTCTGGGGGGAAGTGTGAAGTGTTTAGCAACAGGCTACAGGATGGATGGTTCTCGGGCCCTCCCCTCGCCCTCCACGTTAGGTTCTTGCTGCTGCACTCCTGCTCTACCTGCTGGCTGGCCGCACTTGACCCCCTCGTTCCCTCCCTCCACCCCTGCCCCGGTGCCAACTCATCCTTCGGTTCATCTTAAAAGGCAGCTGGTTCCGCCTCTGTGACCCGGCAGGTCCTGCTGTCCCCTCGCTTGGGGCTCACTCCTGGGAGCTGTGACTCGCCAGTCGTTGGAGGTCTGGCCTCCGCCTTAGAGACGAGCTCCCCACGGGGACCGGCTGCGGGGAGCACAGAGCCGGTGAGGCCGCTGAGCCCTCGTCCCCAGGGCTTTCCCCCACTCTCTTGCTGGCTTGGCGGCCGAGGCGTGCGGCACACCCCGTGGGGTGGGAAGGCAGGTTCAGCTGAGAGGTGGGACCAGTGGAACCTTTCTTGACGCAGTTTCCATTCCCAGACTGGTGGAACTGGGGAGAAAAGCACCTGGGTCCTAGGACCTGGCCAAGTCTTTAAAAAGCAATGGCCTGAATGAAGGACCTAGTGCTGTCTTCCTGAGTGCCCCCCAGATCTGGCGGACCTCGTGTTGGGTAGCGTTCAGGCCCTGGCCTGTCTGGTACCAGGAACGAGCTGGATGAACAGAGAAGCGGGGCTGGTCTTTTTTACTGCATCTTCCTCTCCAGGAAGGTGCAGTGAAGGCCCGGGCTTTATAAAGCCTTTCAGCTGGGGGCAGCTGGTTTGCCAGGTGTTCTGCTGTTGCTGAAGTGCCCCTGAGGGTTACGGGAGAACAGGTCACTCTGTCCCCTGTCATGACTCCCTGAAAGGAGAGCGAGCCGTGTAAAGGGTTGTTTTGCTCCCTGAGTAGGTAGTGGGGAGCTGGAGCTTTGGAACGGAGGATGAGGTGTGGTCGCCTGTCTCGCTGCTTCCGGAAGCTGTGAGATGACCCTGAACCTCCGAGTCAACACAGACCGTTTCCCAGGGTGTCCTGTTCCTCTGCTCCAGCTCCCCACAGGTGCAGATGCGGGGTGGGGGAGCCTGCCTGCCAGAGCTGATCTCGTTGTAGGGAACTCACCCTCAACACCCACAAAGTAAAAGGGATGGGAGCTGGGCCAGACGGTGCCGTAGAAAAGAGAATGAGAGTAGAAACGTAAACTCCCAAGTTCCTTATAGAAAAACCATTTAGCTTTCCTGTGCCGTCAAAAATGGTGTTGGCCATTCCCCGCAGTAGTTGCTTTCTCTCTCTCCAACAAGGTGCTTTTGGGGTGTCTAGAGGGAGTAGCATGGACCTTTTCCAGGAGCAGGTGTTTGGGAAGTACTGGCCTGGGGAAGACTTGGGCGTATCTGTGAAATAAAGGAGGGCCGGAGAATGCTCTCTCTGCTAGGAAGTTCTCTTGAAAGCAGGAGCAGGGGGTGATGGAGCCTGCTCAAGGCTGGTGCCCATGACTGGATGAATACTAAGTGAGTAAATGTTTGTGTCTATCAGGTAGACCCCAAACACATCAAGTAAGGTTTCCGTGCCTTTTCCAGTCTAGACTGGAATTGTCTTCATCATATCAGGAGTCAAGGGCGTTTAAAGACTTGAGAAGGTGTTCCACATACAGTAAAACTTGGGGCTGTTTCTTTATAATATCACAGACTTGACCCCGGATGTCAGGATTTATTTAAAATTAAAAAAAAAATTTTTTTAATTCTTTTTAAATTTAATTAATTTTTTTTTTTTTAATTTTAAAAGAAACTTCCTTTACAAGTGTAGCGCAGGCACGAGTGCCTCCCTGAAGTGAACACGCAGTCAGCATCATTGCGCTTCCTCCGCTACAGGTGCCACAGGCCGCCTTTCCTGGGCTTGAGCGTGCCAGGCGCTGCTCCCAGCCACTTAGCTTGCTGTTGGTGGGAAACACAGACAAGCAAATCTACGTGAAGATCAGAGGTGCTAAAGTGGAGGGGGGGAGGGGAGCTGGTGAGGGTTTTCCTGATTGAGGAAACTGCGCCTCAGTCCAGAAGAGCAAAACTTTCAGCATTGCTAGAGCCAGGGAGCAGCGAGGATGGGGCCTGGCGAGGGCCCTGCTTGCTCTGAAGAGCTCGGGCTCAGCTCCATCCTGAAGGTACCAAAGAGCCTAGGAAGGGTTTTGTTTGCTTTTCTTCTTTTTGATGCGCTTGAAAGCAACCGAGAGTGTCGCGTTAGCAGGGAAGCAGCCTGGCGCTTGCACACCTGCTCCGAGGCTGTGGACCGGGCACCGCAGGCCGTGGCAGGTCACCGCGCCCCCCCAGCCTTCAAGCTTGCCTGCTGTGGCGCGGGCACTCACTCGGCCAGGCGCCCAGTCAGAGGCTTCAGAGGAAGTGTGCTCCTGACCCCGCACCGGTGTGCCCTCATCCCCCGGGAGGGCTGGGTGGGTGTTTGCTAGCCTGTTGGCTTTCAAGGGAGTAGCACTTTGGGATTTGTGTCTGAAAAGAACCCTGGAAGCCATGGGCGCTGTGGGGCTTCAGGAGAGACGGACGGAAGAGACGCAAGACACGGAGGCTGGTGAGGGGGCTGGAGGACTGGGGCAAGGCTCGGGCCTCTCTGCTCTCCTGGATATCCCGGAGCGGGGGGACGGCGGCCTTCAGGGTGGCCGCCCAGCTCCGGAGCAAGGCAGTGGGTGACAGGCCGCACCAGCCATGCCACCTGCCCTCTGCGCATCTCAGAGCTGCAGGCGTGGGGGGAGTGGGGGGGGGGAGGTGGCCCAGGGCTGTGCTCCGGTCGCCTCCTGTCTGATGCTCAGGGCGGGATGGGTGTGCATGGTACTGGCCTTGGGGACTGGTTCCCAAACCCTTCTGTGCCAGAGGATCAGCCACTGAGGTGGTGTGAAAACAGGCGCGCCCCTCGGAGCCCTGGTGCGGTAGCTGTGGAGCGCACTGCCGGGGGGGTCTGGTGCGGGGCCCCTCCGGCACAGTGCAGGCTTCCCACCCAGTTCTCACTCGGATGCACTTTTCTCGCTGTTGTGTATTTATAAAATTTTCTAGTTCCAAAATGACAGAGCAAAATACCCTTAGATTATTTAAAACAATCTTTTCTGCTTTTATTAAAAGAAATAATTTGCCTCTCTTTTTGTTTTTTCTGTAGGACACTAAATTATGGATAATAATGGAATATCTTGGTGGAGGCTCCGCGCTGGACCTGGTAAGTATCACGCTGGATGTTTAATACGCATCAGAGGTCTTCTCAGTCAGTCTTGCTTGTAAAGATAATTCTGTTTACATTTCTGTTTCCCTTTTAAGTTGCATGAAAAAAGGACCAAACTATTCCTTATAGTAGGGATTTCTGCTTCTGATACGTTACTGTAAATTATAGATCTTTTTCTTTTCTAACATCTTTATTGGAGTCGAATTGCTTTACAGTGGTGTGTTAGTTTCTGCTGTAAAACAAAGTGAATCAGCTATATGTATACATATATCCCCATATCTCCTCCCTCTTGCGTCTCCCTCCCACCGTCCCTATCCCACCCCTCCAGGCGGTCACAAAGCGCCGAGCTGATCTCCCTGTGCTATGCGGCTGCTTCCCACTAGCTATCTGTTTTACATTTGGTAGTGTGTATATGTCCATGCCACTCTCTCACTTCGTCCCAGCTTACGTCTGCATATAGATCTGCTTTTGAAGACAGCTTTGCTATTTCATGGGAAACCAGTGAATTCATTCCAAGCAGCCATGAAGGATGTCGCCTGCTGTGTCTGACTTAATAACAGTTTCTTATTTTCTAAAACTGGTTTTAACTTTTGTGGAGCTGGTACCCCATCATTGTTTCATGTTTCGGATGGTAACGTCGCTTCTAAAATATGCGTGGAACATCTTCATTTATGATTAATCAGAACTAGAATTTTTAAAAATTAAAATTTCATTTCAGAGGTAGGAGACGGGCACAGTATCACAAATGGGAGCTGCCGCTGGGCCAAGCAGGAACGCATGTTTCTGTTTACCGGATGCACACGCAGAGAGGCCTTGCTGCGCTCCCAGTGTGGCTGTGGTGGAGCTGGACCCCTGCCAGTGGCGGTGTCTCCTACCTGGTCTGGACCTAGGTGTCCAGCCCACACACATGGTAGAGGCAGCTCCGGTGTAGGATGACCTCAAAGTCACAGTCTGTAACTCCCCTCTTGTGATAAAACATGGTTACATGTTGGCCTCTGATGAGGTGCTCAGAAATAACCAGTAAATCGTGGGCATTACTTAAGTCGTCCTTGAGACACAATATGTGCAAAACAAATTAAAAAAATCTCACACGGTTGTTTAGCCCCTGACATTTCATCCCCACGTGGTTATGCGGTGAAATCAACGGATCAGCGCTCTTTCCCTGCCCGTCCTGTAAAAGCTGGGCTTTTGGGTGAGTGGTGATTTCCAAGTCAGGCCTGATCTATCATTTTAGTGTTAGAGCGTGGGTTCTGCTTGCTAGACGGTTGTCAGGGTGGTAGGTCTGCAGTTTTCACTGGTCTCACAGCTGAAGGAAGCTAGCGTTTTTTGGTGGTTACAGTTGACACAGATTTTTATTCACTAAGAAAAGAAATACCCTTTGGTTAAAAGGAGTTTACTTTCTCACAGTAATAGTAACAATTAGTATTTTGGGGGGGAAGGTAGAACCTCTAGAACTGTATGTATCTCTGAAAGGCTTATGTACCCAATTTAAAAAAAAAAAAATCACATAATGTTATAAACCGTAAAAGCAGTTGGTCAAAAGGAAAGTTCAGGGGAAAAATTTAATATGGTATAAACAGTGGTATTAAGATGGAGAAAGCAGCAAAGCAGCTGGACAAATTTTATGACTTCCTTTGCTGCTTTTCTGTAAATATACATATGACACAAAGAGCTTTTCTTTTCTTTTTTTTTTTTTTACTCCTTTGGGAAATACTACAGAAATGTAGAAAATTGCCTCATTTTGTATAATTCGATTTACTATTATCTTAAGTGAATTTCATTTGTGGCATGTATAAAATGATTTGTGGGGACTCTTTTCCAACATTGAGTCTTTCAGAACAGCAATTCTAGTCTCTAAATGCTTTAGTTTATTCATTCTTAATGCCACAATAATTTATTTAGTGGTAACTTTCTTTGGAGCTTTGAAGTCTGTGAAATTTTAGACATTACAGTTGGAAGGAAGTGTCGAATTCTCCACTTATTAACTAAAATCCCATATGGTGCGAGTCCCGGCAAACTGCCGTCCATCTTCCACATTAGGGGCTCTGGTGACAAGAACCAGGCATCCCTTTTTGAATGTGCCCAAATCGTCTCATTTTACTCGAAGAAACAGAAATACTCAGAAGTTAGGTGTGCCAGCTAGCAGATAGAGCTGGACATTGGACCTTGTTGTAACCAGCTGCAAAGCCCTGACCCCGCGCTCTCCTTTCCCTCCCTCTGACTTTGTCGTATCTTTCTTCATCTCTTATTCCTTTTCTGTTGGCCTGACCCCAGTCCTCAAAGAAGATGCACTTTAATAATAGGATACAAGAGTTTTGTGAATGTTGAAGACTATTAAGATTATTTTGAGAGTGTCTATTAAATGTTTACACAAGATTCTAAAAACCAGAGTATTGTTGCATATGAAGATTTGTTACCAGGTAGCTGAATATATGGATTTGGGGCATTTCTTAGAAAAATCCCACCTTGCTTTTGTTCTTGTTTTGCGGTACACAGGCCTCTCACTGTCGTGGCCTCTCTCGTTGCGGAGCACAGGCTCCGGATGCGCAGGCTCAGCGGCCATGGCTCACGGTCCCAGCCGCTCTGCGGCATGTGGGATCTTCCCGGACCGGGGCACGAACCTGCGTCCCCTGCATCGGCAGGCGGACTCTCAACCACTGCGCCACCAGGGAAGCCCCCACCTTGCTTTTGTTTAATATCTCTCTGTTAGGAGGCACGGTGCCGATATGTTTGTATGTCTCTGGAGCAGCCCCTGTACATGAAGCCTGTGGAGGGAAGGATGACGGTGTCCTGTTCAAGGGCAGGGCTCTGCCGTTTCCCAGAGCACGAAGATCTCGCCGGCTCTCTCCTCACTCTAGATTCATCCTTTCTCTTCGTGCACTGGGGCTGCTGTAATGAAATACTGTAGACTTGGTGGCTTTTTTCACTCTACATTTTAGTTTTCATGCCTTTTTACTTAGGTTGTGAGACATTAGTTTAATTCCCCGCATTGAGTCTTAATAACACCTTAGCCTGGGCGGGAAGATGGTGCCTTCCTTCACCTAGGATTGCCTTGTGAGCATGTGTGATAATTTTTTTTGGCTTTCTTTTCATTCTGGAATTGAGCTTCCAAGTAGAGGCAGACAGTTGATTATATCGCATGTGGGAAAGTGCTACAAGGAAAATAAAGCAGCATGAGGTGAATTGGGAGAAGGGGAATGAGGATAGCAACAGAGGGCCTGAGACCGAAAGATTTTTCACTGACTACAAGATGAGTCAGTATTATAGGAGAATCTAAGGGGCAACCGTGGAATCTTAATTAAGAAGGAACTAGGCTACATAAATTGGTCACTCAGTCAGGCAGAGATATTTGACAAACTTAAAAATGAATATGCCACATGAATTTTAGAAAATGAGATGACATGTTCATTTATGTTCAGGCCAAGCTGCTGTTGTGGTGGCCTCCAAACAGTGTCTCACACGAGATGGAACTTCCTCTCCCACACGTGGGCTCAGTGGTCTCCGGGCTCTGCAGGGGCGGGTGGCTTCCCGTGGTCTTGAGTCCTTGTCTTCTCTGGCTGCCGGCGTTTCAAAGCCAAGACCGGGAAGGGGCACTTCTGCAAGTATTCCTTTGGCGAGAACTCAGTCATGTGGCCAGACTTGCTGCTGCAGAGGCCGGCAGATACGGTCTCTAGTTGGGTGGCCGTGTGCAGGCCGAGAGTCTGTTACAGAGGAAGAGGGGAAAACAGGTTTGGGAGGGGGAATTAGAGGTCACCCAGAGAAGAGGAGCCGTCTACATCTTTTTTTTCCTCTGAGTCTTTCTTTTATAGAGATTATTTGAAGATTCCACAGTCTTCTTAATGAAGAGACTGCTTGGGAATGTTAGTGGTGGAGCATGTGAGTACCCACCAGCCAGGAGCTCTGTGCTCTAGGGAACAACTGAATACCCTTTACAGTGGATTTTGACACCTTGAAGGATCTCCCTGCTCTGTAAATAGAGTCTCTCTCTTCCTGCCCCCGCCTATGAATCATTGGTGGGTGGTGTTCAGGCCAGATTTAAAAGGGCATAACCATATATATGTATCAGTCGGAGAGCCTGCTCTCAAATGGTCCAGCAGAAGATGTTTCAGTTCGTGTTCCTCAGTCTTCTCTCTCCTTGGTGATGACTCCAGGCTGCTCCGCCGTTTCTTTCCAGACACTTGATCACAGGAGGGCGGAGGTGGGTAAGTCCAAGTCCAGCCAGACGTTCCTGGCTGTCTGCCTGGGTGAAAAGCTGCTGCAGGAGGGGATGGAAGCCCCGCTCTGGGAGAGCATTTTGAACGGTGGGGTTAGCCTTCTGCGGTCTGTACCCGGGGCATAAGAGCAAATTCGCCAGCGTCTCTGCCTCCTTCCTCTTCTTCCCCAGGCTGTGAGAAAAGTGCATTTTCCTCATTTTGAGTATTAAAATTCCCCCACTCTGTGAACTCAGAAGTAGATGTGGAGCCGGCAGACAAGGCAGGGTTTCCGGATCGTGTGCTTAGGAACAGTCGTTTCGATGTGTTTCTTGAGAACAAGACTCTGGGTCAGACAACTTGGGGAGGAATTAGGTTCCGCGGAACAGAGTGTGCAGTGGGCCGCCCTGGTCTGCGGCCGTCGCGGGCGGGATCCTAGTTAGGACTTGGAGGACTTCCTGGGGGACTAGTTACCTGTCAGTGTGACTTCTCTGCGTCTGTAGCACACCGTGAAACAAAAAGCAAGGAGCCTCCCTTCCACCCGGGTTCTGAGTGTGAGAAAGTGGCTTGAGCACGGGGGCGCCACTGCCAGACGGGCCAGAGTCCCAGAGAGGTGGCCCCGACTTCGAGAAACACCCCCTTCCTCCCGGGCTTCGTGGATTTTCATGGGTCAGGCTGGGCCTGTGACCAGCTCGCTGGATGGACCAGAAAGCGGGGCAGCTGCAATCGCGCTGTTATGAAGTGAGAAGGGGGTTCTCTGTGCCCCGACCTGGGCCCAGAAACGATCAGCTGTTCCACCACCACCATCCCACTGAAGGCCCTGAGACAGCAGGACTTGTCTGTCCGAGAAAATGGACGTGTCCGTCGGAACGCTACCTCAGAAGGCGTGTCTTGGTTTCCATTCCCTTTGGTTTAAAGCAAATCTGTCTCTTTCACACCTACTCGGTGAGCATCATGGAATTGTGTCGTCCCGTTGACTTACGTGTGTGAATTTGGGTTATGGTGGAATTCACTGTCAAGTCTGAAAACGTAATACCGAACATCATCATTCAGATGAAAAGTTAAATTGTTAGAATTCTGCCCCTTTCTCTGACGCTTCCACTGTTTGTTCTTTGGGTGGAGTGTTAGGTGGTTTTGCTGAGGTAGTTATGCGATTGGTGGTGGTTGAGTTCCCTGCTGTACAGGTGATGGTAGGCTTACTGTCCAGTTTGAACTGAGCTCTAGAACTTGTCTGAGTTTCTTTCTTTTAGTGGGGATGTGCGTACCTGACTTGTCTGCCTTACATCTTTGTATAACTAACAGCAGTGAGGAGTCAGTGTCAATTCCTTCGAGTTTCCTTGAAATATTTATCCTCAGGCAATTATTATGTCATTTGGGGTAATATACTAACTAATGTTTTTATTACATAACATACGTGTGTATATATATTATATCACATAAAAAAATTCAGTCATGAGGGATTGAGCTCTTTTCCGCTCTCTTCCCCCAAGTTTTACAATCCAGATGTAAGAACTTCCGGTGCTGGGGTGGCCTCAGAAAGCAGCCAGCCCCCGGGCCTTCTCTTCTTGACCCCTTGTGTTGCGATAACCGTCACCTCTGCTAGGACAGAGCCAGGCTGCTCTGCCCCCTCCCTGGCAAGCACTGCGAGGCGCTGGGCTTTTGCTTTCTGGACTGTCATCCGTCCCAGCTCAGCCGGCAGGCGTGGCAGGCTGACCGTGGCCTTTCTCACTGGCCCGGCTTCGATTCTTAGCCAGCTTTGCTTCATCCAGCAAAGTCACGTTCCCCGGTTCTCTGTGGAGTTTTTTAAAAGGGGCTTGTAATTAGGTTTTAATTCTGTTTGGGAGTGAAGAAGATTTCAGGTTTGATTATTCTGGTCCATTTAACATTGGCTGTTCTGTCATCTCACACTTATTCATCTAATCATTTAAGTAACTTTAATCTTGTTTTTTCTTGTTAGTTAGAACCTGGCCCTTTAGATGAAACCCAGATTGCTACTATATTAAGAGAAATACTGAAAGGACTTGATTATTTGCATTCGGAGAAGAAAATTCATAGAGATATTAAAGGTGAGAAAACCTCTTGTTTATATTCCTTTGAAATACCCAAGGTGAGGAAGGAGTGTTAGCTGTAGAGTTTGAACCGTGCTTCTCTTCTCAAGGGACGTTGTCCTGTGGGTATGCCTTCGACGTGCCTGGGTAGGTGGGCCGGGCCACGAGGGGGTCTCACCAGAAGCACAGCCCTGGTCCCTGTTCTTGTCGGGCACGTGATGGTGCTGGGGCACGCGTGTGCCTGGTCCCAGATGGTAGCGGGCGGAACTCTCCAGCAGATGACGGCAGGAGACGTCTTTGGTTCTGTTTTACAGCTGCCAACGTCCTGCTCTCTGAACACGGAGAGGTGAAGCTGGCGGACTTTGGAGTGGCGGGCCAGCTGACAGACACCCAGATAAAGAGAAACACCTTCGTGGGCACCCCTTTCTGGATGGCGCCTGAAGTCATCAAGCAGTCGGCCTACGACTCAAAGGTGAGGGCGGCGCCTTGGCTGGCGGGCCAGAGGAGCCTGAGGAGTGGGGGAGGGCAGAGGGCCTTGGACAGAACTCTGAACCCTATTGAAGGGGCAAGGGCAGAAAGGATCCCACAGGAGAAACGGAGGGTGCACAGAACTGGAAGGCCAGCACCTGGGCAGAAGAGTGCTCTCCGGGCTGCTGCACACCCTCCTGTCCTCGCCTTTAGATGCCCCCCTGCTGGGATCGTGTCCTCAGACGCTCCTTAGCAACAAGAGGCAAAATCGTGATTCCCTTTTCCAGCCTCTTTTACCCGTCATATGATGCACTCTCCCAGTTTTTCCTGTCTTCTTTCTTCCCCGTTGCCCTTCAGCTTTCTAAAACTGTTTAATATAGACTCAAAAAGCCCAGAACCCCCGCCTCCTAGACCTCATTTCACTCTCGCGTCCCACACCGGCTCTGTCTCGGTCGCCTGAATGCAGTGAGATGTCCACGTGGGCCACAGAGAATAGGCTTCTCTAAACCGGTATTTCTAGGCAAACAAATATTTAACTCAGATACACTGACATGCCAAACACCATTTCTTCTCTTTAAGTGGAACTCTTCTTAGTACCTGGCAGATCCCCACCTTGTGAAGCATTGCACACGGAGCGTAAGGGTGGCTTTTCCTGGGGACCTAAGCTCGGTGTGGTGAGCTGTTGCGTTGGTGCTGGAAGTTGCTGGGGTGCGTGTCCATTGCGGCAGAGGTGGACCCGGCCCTCTCACTGTTGAGTTGTAATGGTGGCCGTGACTCCCATAGGCGTCCTCGTGGCCTTGGTAGCCAATGGCCAGTAGGTGACGATTAGGTTTTCAGCCCTCAAGGTAGCAGAGCTGTCTAGTCTCTGGTGTGTCTGTTGCCTGTGGGCGCCTTGGCCCTGGGGTGGGTTTTCCGCCATAGCTACTTCTGATGTCAGCAGCAGCTTTTGCTGTTGTCCCTTTTCCTGGGGTCGTATCGTTGGAAGACTCAACAGGAACTTAGGTGTTCAGTTCCTTCTCTTTTTTTTAAGCTGAGGCCCATTTATCAAAGTTCTCAGGTCTAGATTTTGGCAGGGCTGGGGCCAGAATCCAAGTCTCTTAACTCATCTGATTACACCCCGCTGATTCTTCTCTTCTTTTCCTTTCTGGTCAGTGAGCTGGTCAACCGTGGCCCCCGTGACTCAGGATTCAGATCTTGCCTTTTCAGTGTTGCTCACCACGGCTCACCTGACGCTTCTTCAAGAATTGTCCGGGCTGCCTGAGACCTTCCTCCCCCGCCTTTCTTCCTGGGCAGGGCCTCTCTGGGTGTTTGCTGAAGGTGGCCTCGGCACCGTAGCGATCCCACGGCATCGTGAAGCTTTGTCACCTTTTCCCTGGAGCTGTCGAGATCAGAATGCTCCTGTGTGATCAGTAGATGCTGCGGTGTTTTTTAGGCAGATGAAAAGACACTGTCGCAGACTTACAGGGAATGCACGCTTGGCTGGGGAGCTTAAGAAAGCGCGTCAGGTTTCGTGCAAACCCTTATCTCCCTTACCCTTTCCTCTGGCTTATGGCAAAAGCCAGTCCTTCCGTTTGCTTGGATCAGACCCAACAGCTCTTAGCTGGAACTCATTGTGAAGATGTCTGTGAAATTCTCTTCCCAGGTTTGTTGACGCAGGAGGTGTGGGAAGTGCAGATAAGGCTCAGGACCTGAGTCCTGAGGTCTGTCAGGAAAGGCTGCCAGAGGCTGGGGCCTGAGGGTGGGGGCATGTGCCCCTGGGCTGGCCGCTCTTGTCTGGAGCCAGTGCCTGACGAAAGACCTGTTTCCAGTGATTGCCCCCGTCTGAGGCTCGTCTGGCGGGGCGGTTACGCTCTTTGACGGGCACGTCTGCTCTGCCGGTACACACACTCGGCCTCTTTCCAGTCCCCCCGTCTGTCCTTGCGTGTCTGTCTGGCCAGTGTCCCCACTAGTCTCCGCGTGACAGCTCGAGAGCTTGCAGCCCCGGGGGCCCTGGGGAAGCAGGGTGCTCTCGGCAGTTCCATGTTGGGGCACACGTGCTGATTCTCAAAGGCAGGTGGGGTTGGGGTGAGGATGGACTGTGCCTGCCTCACCAGCATCCTCGCGTCCCTGAACTGAAGGGGGTGCTGGCCTTAAGTCTCGTGTGTGCGTCTAGAGCCCTGCTTGACACAGTCGTCTCTGGGACCCGTGCATTTGGCCCCTTGTCGTTTGCCAGGGCTGAAGATGCCGACCTCAGCTCTTGAGCTGAGCACAGCATGTCTAAGTCGTGTTGGCCCATATGCCTTAAGAGGCATATTATTTTTAAGGGGACTTGGGGTGGCTTAGTGTAAGGAGTCCCCAGACTGTGGAGATGGGGCCACAGGAGTGAGCTCTGCTCTGCCCCCCGGGAAGCCTGTGGGATCAACGATGGAGCCGGGGTCTTCGGCGAAGAACCTCCATCTTTTTCCCCTTCCTTTGTAAGGATATTAGGATGGTGTGTTAGTGGATGGATTGGAGACTTGGGTGAGAGCCTTGTCCCCTTCTCTGTACTCATCCCTTCTGTCCTTGCCGTAGCTGAGCCCAGCGCTGTGCTGAAGATTTACGTCTTCAGTGAGTGAGTGCGACACTGCATGTCGGGCGCTCTGACAGGGAACGGGGTGCAGGGGTGCTGAGAGGAGGTCGGAGTGATCTGGGGAGGGCTTCACAGACGCAGGCTTTTCAGCCCTTCCGAGACGAGGGAAGGACATTCAGACCAAGCCCACTGGGGGAGAGGAGAGCCATTGGCGCTGGAATTGTAGGTTGAGGAGAAGAACGTGGTAGACTTCCTGTTAACTAAACGACTCCCGTAGAGGCTGAGGGGCCAGTGTCAGTATTCTCCTGTAAATAACTTTCCCTTTTTTTGGTCTCAAAAGGAGCACATAGTCTTTAATCTGGAAAGTACCGGAAAAAATGAGATGAAAAGAAAAGCATCTGTAGGCCTAGTACCCAAGCACAAGCTAAGTTATTTTGGTGTCCAGTCATGTCTGAAATAACTGTTTGCAGTCTAACCATGGTGAAAGATGGAAACAGTGGTGTGTTGATGGAAAAAAAAAAAGATGAGTGGAAACACAGTGGGATTGGCCGTCAGTTGGAATCTGAAAGGCTAGCCTGTCCACTGGCACGTGACTGGCCCTCCTTTCCCGATGCCAGCCCATGGACTCCCCTGGTCCGTCTTCAGGACCAGGAATTACCCACCTCCTGGCTAATGCGCCCTGGAGGTGGGGGAAGGATGTGAGTGGGAAAAGCATCCAGCTTGGGGACTCATGACAGGTTTTATCCTAGCATGAAGTGATGGTTGGGCCGTGTATTGCTATGGAGTTGCTCATAAATGGTTTTATACCTCTAGATGCCACTTACTAATGTGTTCCTAAATATTGCCTCTAATTAAGCAAATAGTTTCTATTAAATCCATGAGGTATGTTTTTGACTAGTTGTAACTGTTACTTGGGGTTCTCCATGTTTTTTTCCCTCTTCCTCTTGTGGTTCTTTTTTCTTTTTTTTTTTGGCCACGCTGCGCAGCATGCAGGATCTTAGTTCCCCAACCAGGGATTGAACCCATGCCCCCTGCAGTGGAAGCGCAGAGTCCCAACCACTGGGCTGCCAGGGACGTCCCCCTCTTGCAGTTCTTTGTACAATATCTGGTATACATACATTTTTTATGCCACTTACATTGTATTTTGACTGCAGAGATGTAGGCAGCATACTTTCACTTAACTTGGTGCTGCAAGGATTTGGAGAGTTGTATCCTGGTAGCACCCCACTCGCATCCCCTCACCCCTGTTGCTCATCGGTAGCAGATAATTCTGTGTTGTCCCTTTTAGGGGAATTCTATCCAGAACTAACCACATACGGAGAAAAAAAATCTGTTCACAGAGAAATATCTGCAGTTCAGGGCACCTGCCTTTGTAACTTTGGACTGAGGCTCATAGTGAAAACCTCTGTTTGTTTTCTCTTAGTAGCTAAATTTCCTATCTTTCCCACATGGTGGTAAAACAGTTCTCTTCTTACACCTCAATTGCTTTGGAAAATGACTGACCTTTCCCACATAACTTTTATTTTAAAATCCAGACACATGTTCTAAATCTGATGCCATATCTCGTAGATGCAGCGATAGCATATCGTGAGTACAATTGAGTCTGTGTGTCAGCATCGTTGTTGAGTACTTGATACTTCAGGAAGTTAATGTGCCGTAGCCACGCAGTCATTCTGAGCTTTAGCATAAGTAATGCTGCTGTTGAATATTTTGGGCAGCCTTTACCGTTTTCTAAATATAAAATTTATTTAGGGTAGATTCCTAGAAGCAGAATGAATTGCTTTCAACGAGGGTGGATATTTTTATGGGTTTTGCTACATGATGCCGAATCGCTTGCCGTTTATTCCAGTGCCAGTCGAGGTTTCCAAATTCATCAGCAGGATGTGAGACGTCTGCAGAGGGAGGCTGCAGGCAGGAAGGCCTCTCGGGAGCCCCCCACAGAAGTCCCAGGGACGGAGGACAGCCCTGCACTAAGCCAGGGGCAGGAAGGGGACCCAGGGCACCGGGAGGTCGAGAGCGGCACGCCTGGCACCTGGCTGATTTAGGAGGATCCAAAGAGAAGTCCAGGGGGGCGGGCCGGGCCGAGGCTCGGGCTCCTGGCCTGGCTGCCTGGGGGAGTGACACACGTCTTGTCTTGATGTGGCTCTACTGGTGACCCTCCCAGGGGAAGAAGGTGAGAGCAGTGCCTGTGCCTCTTCTCTGAAGACCTGGGAGGCGCGTTATGGGTGGGGCTGGGAAGGCTGTTATACATCGGTCGACTTCAGTTGGTCTGTATTGTCAGACAGGAAGCAGGTGCAGGTCCTTGAATTCTTGCTGCCTGTCAGTTGTCCGGCCCGGAGCCTGATAGCAAGCCCTCAGGTCTCTGAAGGAAATGAGCACAGGCTCGTTTCCCGTGATAGGCTGCTAGCGGACACCATCATCGGCTGGGCTTTCCAGAAACAGAGTGTATTGAAGTGATTACGGGACGCTGGGGGGTCTGGAGGTGCATCCCTCAGGGATCATCTCTATCTACATGGCCGTAAGCCAGGTTGTTGTCGAGTGGCAGGCTTAGCAAACAGTAGCCGTTGAATGAAATCCAAGAGAGGCAGGCAGCTGCGGAGTTGCACAGACTTGAGAAAGGAATCGCGACCGTATAGGAGTCGTGTACTCGTCATTTTTGCCTCTGTTCTTGCAACTCGCCCTTTCTCCTTGTACCTGTGCCCTTCCTCCTGTCCTCCTGCGGCTGCCACGGTTACAGATGCTCACTGCACCCAGCTTCCTCCTCCTGGGGGTCGGACCCTGGAACACATCACACCTCTGCTGATTTTTAAAGTAGAGCACGTGTAAAATAAAGCAGAGGAAAGGAAGGCAGGAACATTACTCCTGATACTGGATCTTCCAGATTCATCCCTTTAGTACAAACTGAGTGCAAAGAGTTTACAAGGCTTGCCGTCTGTGATTCCCGCCTTCACTGGAACAGAAGGAAGTAGAAGGTGTGCTGGGCATCGTCCCCACCCACCGCTGCCCAGGGGAGATTGTTGCTAGGACTTCTCGTACGTCCTAGGATTGTGGGAATGTGGCAGGTGAGCCCTCTCTAGGTTGTTAAAGGTTGGGAACGTCTGGGTCCTGGGGCGACCTGCTCAGCGTTCCAGCCTTTCCGTTTCCCTGCCGTGGAGTTGGGAGTGAGGGATGTGTTAGGTTCTGACGTAATTGCCTGGAAGTAGGATGGCTTTGCGGTGCTGTGACAGGAGCAGGGAGGTCGTGTAGGCCGAGTGCAGGAGGCCGTGCCCCTCGCCCCGTTCTTGGCCTGCCTGTGGGGTCCCGCTTCACTTTCGGCTTCTGTCTTCTTTGCTGTGGCTTGGTTTTGGCTTGTGAGAAAGCCTGCGAACCAGAGCGCTTCTCATTCCCAGCACACGGTCAGGGAACCCATTCATCTCTGCACTGAGCAGGTGTGGCCACAGCCTGGGCCGGGCAGGAGGGTTGGGCAGCTGGACAGCGGCTGCCCCGCTCGGCGCCTCATTCTTGCCGACAATGAACACGACCGAGGCTCTAGGTGTAACTGACCTGTCACTCAGCCGGAAGTGAGGAACCGGAAGAATGCATGCATGGCAGCAGGAAGGAGCCAGAGGAATCTGGAATTTGGGGCCTCTTTCTCCCTTAGGTCAGTGGCACTGGGGAGACTGGGAGTGGACAGTTCTAGATTAGAAGAGCCTTAGCTGACCTACCAGTCAGAGCAACATATGGGCCTTGCTTGGATCCTGATTCAGATAGACCAGACCATGAGAAGACTTGTTTTGAACAGTTGAGAAAATTTAATTAGTACATGATATTGGGTAAGTATTGTTAATTTTAGGTGTTGCTAAAAGCCCCTACGTTGGCAAACTGAAGTACTCGTTGGCAAACTGAAAAAAGTCATGACACCTGTGATTTACTTTAAGCTGTAATGTGGCGGATTGCTCACTCTTAAACCCTGTGATGGGCACGTGGGGATGCCTCAGGTTGATGTTCTCTGCTTCTGTGGGTGTGTGGGCATCCTCGCT
Source organism: Delphinus delphis (assembly GCF_949987515.2). Classification (NCBI taxonomy): domain Eukaryota; kingdom Metazoa; phylum Chordata; class Mammalia; order Artiodactyla; family Delphinidae; genus Delphinus; species Delphinus delphis. Next base: position 66,641,815 of record NC_082700.1, on the reverse strand, counting down.
AAGTCCTGGGTGCCACGTGAAGCATCTTGCACGACCACCCTTAGCGTTCGTCCCAGTTTACAGAGGAGGGAGCTGGGCGCCACAGGTTGGGTGTTCTGTCTCAGGTCTCAGGACCAGCTGGAGAGCTGGCCTTGAACCCCGTCCAAGGCCCGGCTTCTGAGCATCGCTGGACAGGGTGGTTCGCAAACATGCTTTGGCCCCCAGACACGCCCTCCCCGCCCACCTCGGGTTCCCTGTTCCCTTGACTCAGGGACCTAAATGAGCGTGGGATGTCTCCCACCAGCAGCAAAGGCAAGAGGAGAAATCGTTAAGAGCCGTCTTCCATGTCGAGGCAGAAGATGTTCTGTGCGTTAGCTTTTCTCCTGGGTGTTGCCTATTTTGAAATGATACCAAAGGCATATCTTTTCTTATTTTGAGTCAAGAATGAGTATCCTTTTCAAAACCTTAGAAGCACGTTGAGATGCTTTTCCTCTGAAGTGCGTCTCTTTGAATGCTTTGCTGTTGCAGGCAGACATCTGGTCCCTGGGCATAACGGCGATCGAGCTTGCCAAGGGGGAGCCTCCGCATTCCGAGCTGCATCCCATGAAGGTTTTATTCCTCATTCCAAAGAACAACCCCCCGACGCTGGAAGGAAACTACAGCAAACCCCTCAAGGAGTTTGTGGAGGCCTGTTTGAATAAGGAGCCGAGCTTTGTGAGTATTTTGAGATCAGAACGGGCGTCTCCTCCTCTGGGGCCTGATTGGTCAGGATACATCTTACTTGGCATTTTTCTTTAATCACTATTATCAGCTGTCTTCGTGATTTCATTTATTTTTCTTTTTCTAAATGGGTGTGATTAATTGCTTTGAATTGCAAATTTGTTTTTTATTGTTTTATCTTTTAAGGATGAAAAATCTACTTATTTTCTTTCAGATTTTCTAGTATCTCATACCTCATTGAACTTGAAGACTGTTCTCCTTAATATTATATGTGGAATCATACATTTTTAATATTTATAGTGGAGGGTCAGGCTATTTAGCCGTTTTAGTAACCGCAAAGTCTGGCCTGAAAAACAGTGGCTAATTAGGTATTTAAAGTAAATGTTTTCAGTTTCTTCTGGGCATGTGTCAGGAAGGAAAAGAGGAATGAGATAGAAATGTACGCCCACCTTGCTTTCCCCTTTTCCTTCTTACTGTCTTTGCTGTTGAGTTGACTTTGGGAGAGCCATGTGGCAGTGATGGCAGCATGGCTTTAGCCTAGTTTTCTCTCTGAATTAGGGCTTTTTAGAAAAAGTTGTCTGGGCTTCCCTGGTGGCGCAGTGGTTGAGAGTCCGCCTGCCGATGCAGGGGACACGGGTTCGTACCCTGGTCCGGGAAGATCCCACATGCCGCAGAGCGGCTGGGCCCGTGAGCCATGGCCGCTGAGCCTGCGCATCCGGAGCCTGTGCTCCGCAACAGTGAGAGGCCCGCGTACCGCAAAAAAAAAAAAAAAAAAAAAAAAAAAAGTTGTCTGTGTATCTGGGGTTGCATGGAGCACCACACGTCCTTGTTTTGTTTCTGAGTTTTCCAGCAGGGTTAGCCGAAGGTCAGGCTGAAACTTCTGAACCCACCCGCCCCCCGCCTTCTTACGAACCCTTATCTAAAAATATGTGGTTAGTTTTACGAGAGCACCATGCTTTTCTAATGTGATACCAGTTTTGGTAATGGAATTCAATGAGGAATGCAGCGTTTTCTAAGAACCTCCAGGGGGTGCAGAGTACACCACTTATCCTGCCGGGCGGGCTGCTGTCCTTTGTGTCCATGGGGCTCGGGATGTTGTTATCAGGAGTCTGTTCCGAGCCCCGAGAAGACACACCCACGTGCCTGCACATCTTCCCATTACAAGCGTGTTTGTTGGCTTGCTGGCCCAGTGCACACATCTCCACCCTGACCTCTAGCCCAGACGCCCTGAGGAGAGGATGCGATGCTTGGAATTAGACACGTGGACGGGGACTGAGAAATGCCTGAAGTGACCCAGGTTTTGCGCAGGCTTACGTTTGAGAAGCGAGCCTGGCTCTTGTTTAGGGAGCTTTAGTAATTCAGAGCAAGTGGGGACACGGTCTGACTCGCGTGATTTGTGTGTTCCCGCTGGCCGCTCCTGTTTGGGCTGCGTGGTTTTCTTGGGAAGCGTACTCCCTCTCAAGGGCAAAGCGAGTGGCCGAGTTCACTGGCCGTGCTGAGCCCAGAGCCTGGATGAAGTCCTCACCCCGATCACAAGGGAAAAGGCAGACCTGGGAGACCAGTATTTCTGAATTGGGAAGGCTGATGACTAAGAGAACGTGGGTACCCTTTCAGCGTCCAAGGAACGGGTATCTCCTGGCTTTCTTCCAGTTGGATTTAAATTAACATTTATCTTATTGTTTGGAAGGATAGAGCCAAGCAGTAAGATAGAAAGTTAGCCAGGTGATACAGAACATGTTTTCTCTCTTGCCAGCGTTAGCAACGATGATTGAATGATGATCTGTGAAATGCTCTGCAACGTTTTCTTTGTAAATGCATTTTTCTGGGGATGGGGTTCCTGCTTTCATCCGATGGTTACCTCCAGAACGTTAAGGACCCCCATTAGATACTAGATACCTTGTCCACACTGTGAACGGGATCCCCCCCACAGGAGCCAAATGACCTCCTTTGACTCGGTCTTAAAGGAAACAGCTTTGAAGCAGGGACTCTGTCTTTACGTGTCAGCTTGGTTGCTGGGCGTTTGGAGGCAGAAGTCTGTCCTTTGGGGTGGAGTCAAGTAGAATGTAGAGAACTTGACCTCATGCCTTTTCTCTTTGCTTCGTTTGTTTTCCAGAGACCCACCGCTAAGGAGTTACTGAAGCACAAGTTCATAATCCGCAATGCAAAGAAAACATCCTACCTGACTGAGCTCATCGACAGGTACAAGAGGTGGAAGGCCGAACAGAGCCACGAAGACTCCAGCTCCGAAGACTCGGACACGTAAGTCCACGCGGCCCGAGTCCTGCGGGACGTCCGTGACTGGGGGACGTGTCCCCAGCCCCAGGCCGTGTCTGAGCCCCATGCCGTACTGGATGTGGGCCTGTTCATTCTCATCTCTTGGTTGGGGTGGGTTTTGGGTTTCCTTTTTCTTTTCTTTTCTTTTTAAAAAAAATCCAGGCTGATGGTGCTTCTTATGTTAGTATGGGACTATATTTGGGAGTCTTTGAGTCTCTTTTCGTTGCCAGTGGAGTTTCTCTGAGTAAAATCTGTGACAGAGCTGTGCGTAAAGAACTAGACCTGGTTTCTTCTTCCTTCGTATACCTCCTGCTTTTAAAATGCTACTGATCAGGTGAAATGGCTTTACATATATTTCTAGAAAGATACACATGAGGGTATCAGTGATCCTGTGTTGTGTTCTGGTATGCCTGGCGTCGTAAAAGCTCTGTGCCAGGAAGTTACTATAAACTGGTGTCAAGCTAAGCATCTAGGAAATCCATTAGCTAAAGAGATGAATTAGGTCTGGGAGCCGCTTGGGTCTGTAGAGGTGGGGAGAGCGGGACCGACTGCTCTGGCGTGAAGGAAGAGGGAAGCCGTGAAGGGGGGGTCAGGAGTGGAGGTGCTGCAAGTCAGATCCTCGCCTGCGCCCCTTCATACCTCGGCCAGAAGTTCGAGCTGACCCACGGCCCAGGTCCACGTGGCAGGCCAGTGGGATGAGACCCAGAATAGTTTTCAAGGTTCCCATGTGATTCCCTTGCAGAGTCAGGGGTGAGAACCACAGACTAGGATGTCGCTGAGGTCTTGATGTTGAGCCGTGAGGGTGGTGGGCGTGGGGCTGAAGAGACGGGCGGGGAGAGTCCAGACGTTTACCGTGGGTCTGGGTACCGCAGGTGGGGACGGTCCGGCTTCAGCAGTGTCACGGGTCCACTGAGAAGACAGCACTGGAGAAGAGGCTGGTCTGGGGAGGCCAGGGCACAGGAAGCTGGGTTTGATGTGGGACACGTTCAGACGTCCAGTAGGATGTGTCCAGTTTAGAGCAGCGTCGAGATGTGGTGTTGAGGCGGGATATCTAGGCAGACAGTATGGGTTTAGAGCTACCACTCTGAACGGTCACTGGAGCCCTGAGAACCCACCTGTGGAGAAGGGCCAGAGGCCGAGGACCTAATGCTGGGAGACGCCAGCATGAAGGAAGAACCCGTGGGCAAGCTGGGTCGGAGGAGATCTGGGTGCAGTGTGGCCCCAGGAGTCCAGGGCCTCTGGAGGAGGGTGAGCGGTGGTAGCATTTGCTGCTGAGCCTGCAGGCAGGATGATAAGGAGGGAACAGTGGCTCCTGGTCCAGAGGCGGGCAGGGGACAGGGGGCCTCGGCCGGGTAGATTTTGGAGTGAGTGGAAGGTAAGAGACGGAGGTGGGAGCGTGGAGTGTAGGTGACGCCTCCAAGCCCTGTGGCTGAAGGCAGGGGGCGGCGCTGAGCAAGCAGAAGGACTGTGCGCTCAGGTGTGGTGGGGCGGAGCCAGTGGAGACTGTTCTCCAGGAGAAGAGACGCGGGAGAGACGGTGTGGGTGCGGCAGCTCTATGGGAACCGCGTTCCCACGGGGTCTCCTTTGTGAGGTCGGAGGCAGGGTCGGCTTCTGCAGCCCAGGAGGGCCTGGAGGGGAGTGGACAGGACCGGAGGCAGGCATGGAGCATGGGGGGGTCTCCCCGCAGAGCTGGCCCTCACTCACGGGGTCACCTGCATTTCTGTGTTAAGGGAAACGGACACAGACGGCCAAGCATCCGGAGGCAGTGACTCAGGGGACTGGATCTTCACGATCCGGGAGAAGGATCCAAAGAGTCTTGAGAATGGAGCTCTTCAGCCGTCGGATTTAGAAAGAAATAAGGTACGTTTGCTCGTGCAGAGTGACTAACCCTTGGCATCAGTCAGCAGCATTTTTGAGTCGCTTTTGTGTGAAGCCTGCTGTTTTCATGGTCTTTGTGGGCCCTCAGTGCAGCCTGTTGTGGAATTTGGCTGTCAGGGAATCGACAGATCAGGAGATGATGTTCTGTCTGACTCCCCAGCGAGGCCAACCCGCGAGTCTGGACTCTGGTCCGCTCTGCGGTGCTGATTGCTGCCCTCTGCAGCCCTGCCACCAGATCAGCATTTCCTGACACTTGCACATCCCGGGGCAGCGGGGAGGTGGGTTTAGTGTTTGAAACGACTTTCCAGCTCTCTCGATGAGACTAGGCCTGTGTTGCGTATTGGTGTGACTCATCAAGGTACTGTAATTTGGGAATTGAGTTTTGTTTAAGGAATCTTAAAAATAAATCTATTGCTTTTGGTACCTATGTACTTAATTTTGATGAATTGGTTTTGTGCCTGTTTAAGTTAAAGAAAAGCTGTAGTTTTAGGGTCGTTTTGAAGCACAGTGGTGTAGTTTCTCTTCAGCAAGTGCAGACCAGTGGCTGTCCCCTGGTGACCCGACAGATCCTGCTTTGAGAAGCAGATGGGAGTCGCTATGTGCTCAGATAGAGGCTGCGGAAGAAACAAAAGGCAGCACTGTCATAGGACAGCCACTTCCAGCAGCCAGCTCTGACGTGCATGCCATTCCCAGGCCTCATCCGTCAGGTCCTCTCCATACGGGGCTCAGCGGTGCAATTCAGCATCGCCGGAGTCCACGCAGAGTGCCGCTTCCTGGCGCTCTGCTGCCTCTCCACCGGGCATGGTATCTGTAGTCCTCCGTAGTCCAGTGAAAACACAGTAGGACAGTCCTTTGCAGATGCTACGTGTATCTGACAGACGTGTATCTGAAGTTCACTGAATTATTGCAAATGTGAGTATTAAATATTTCTCATTACTCTTTCCCCCCCCCGCCCCCCAAGATGAAAGACATCCCAAAGAGGCCTTTCTCTCAGTGTTTATCTACAATTATTTCTCCACTGTTTGCGGAGGTAAGATGCCCAGTTGACTTTTGGGGAGGTGCGAGGGGAAGAAGGGGGAGCAGTTGCCCCGTCTGTGGCAGGGTTGCCCGTGAAATTTGGGGGGTTTAGACTGGCTGGCTCTGGGAGGCCAGCTGGGATGGACGGGCCCCTGCCTTCCAGGAACGCCTCTTGCTTTCCCGGGGGCCGTCTTCCAGCCCCTCCTGGGAACTGTCGCCGTGTCACTGCCAGGAGCGTACACGTGGGATGTCAGCAACCCAGCCCCAGTCCGTATGTTACTGGGACAATTTTTAACTTCAGTTGTGCTGTTTTCTACAGAATCTAGTTGGGTGCAGCCTAACATCTTTGCCTCGACAGACTTACGTATGGCAATGTGAAAAACAGATTTTTACTTTAAGGAGACATCAGATTCCCTGGGGTCCTCGTGTTTCCTGTGGAGCCCCCAGAGTAGTGGCTTCACCCAGCAGGGCCCCTGATTGCTGACGAGCGGCCCCTGCAAACATGGGCCCCTCCCTGTGCCCTTTCAGGGGACCCTGCCCCCTGTAGGTATGTGTATACGTACAACATTGGGAGGTGTTTCAAGGGTGGGTTTTATGAGGGTGAACGTGGTTCACCTGGTTAGTAGCTGATTGGAGGATAAGTTGGAAATAACCCCTTCCTGTCACGTTCTTGTGCCCCTTGGGTCAGGCTGCCTTTAAGGTAATTCAGTGAGTCACCTGGCGCCTTCTGTTTGGGTGGTGATCCAGAGCTCTCCAGGGAGGCTGTAGCAGGGGACCTTGGACTTGAGGTGGGTGGCCCAGGGTGGGAAGGAAGTACCACCCATGGGCGCATCCCTGTCCCCCGCTTGGCCTGAACGCCAGTCGCACAGTGCCTCCCCCTTGGCGGAGCTCCTGGCTGGCCTCAGTCTCCCAGGCCTTCCCCGACCCAGATCTGTCTCACCAGTGTGCCCAAGGGACAGGTTGAAACCACTGAACACTCTGGGTTCAGGTGGAAAAGTGAACAGCAACAGGGCAGGCGGAGGCCCCTCTGTGTCGCTTTCTGCCTGCGGCCTTGGCCTGGGATGCCTGTTGGACCCTGTTTGCTCTTTGGTAGGTTCTTCGGGCAATTGGCCCGTCAGGTTTTCCAGATACTCCGCTGCTTTCCCGCAACCCTGACTGCATTTTACTAGGATAGTTGGGCAACGGGGGAAAAGGGCATAGATTTTCTCATTTGTCTGAAGCTGTCTGTTTCTTATTGGGCACATGAAAAAAATCCATTCTGAAGGCACTATCCAGAATTAGTGAACTAATCCTAAACGTACTAATGTTTTGATTTTGTTCAGCTGCCCTGAAGGTAACCTCCCAGGCGTCTTTTCCTCTGTGTTTTTGTTATTAATGTTTGGTAGCCTCACGTTCAGAGCGTCCAGTGTGCATTATTTGCATAATACTCCGCAATCTCGCTACTTAAGGAGCGTCTCCCCATGTTACAAATGAGCACGTTCCCGGACGTCCCTCAGTATGGGCCAGGGGCTCCCTCCAGTGGTGGTGACGGGGCGCGTCTGGCAGCCGCGGGCAGCAGCGGGTGGGGTGGTGGGTGGGGTGGGGGAGTGGGAGGGAGGTCGGGTGGCGGGCTGCCCACTCGGGGCTTGTAAGTCCGGTTGTGTTTAGTCGTTAAGGGGCTCCCAGATGGACAGAAGCACCACCTCCAGGCTGACCGTTGCGGTCGCTGACACAGTGGAACAGGCACAGGCACTCCGGCCTCAGCGCCAGGCCCGTCCTGTCCCTCTGTCTGTCCCTGCAGCTGGGAGGGGAGAAGCCATGGACGTAGAGTGAGCCTGAAGCCGGGGTGGCGGCGTGTGGTCCCAGCAGCCCGAGAAGCTGCTGGAGGCTCTGGGTCGCGCGCCGAGCAGCTCCGCCTCCTCCTGGCGCATCCGGGGCGCATCCCGGAAAGACAGAAGTTGACCTTAAACTGTGGGAGCTGCCTGCAGACTGGTGTGGTTTCCCGCGGGCGCAGAGGTGCCGAGAGGACATCAGCCTCCCGGGGTGTAGGGCTGTTGCCTGTTTACATGAAATGGAGTATTTCGGCAGCACCCCGCCCACAATGGCAGTCTGTCCGGAGGCCTCAACACCAGCCTGGTTACCGCGGGAGCTATGCGTGCGTGGCCCGCACCACAGCTTCGGGGCACACACCAGAGCCAAGTGGGCGGGAAATGGCTTTGCTGGTGGAAGACTAGGGTGGAAATGGAAAAAGCAAGCAGAGGGAGCAGATGCCACGATCACCTTCTGAAAAGGTGCATAGAAGCGGGTGTGTTTCCTTCCCGGGGGAGGGTAGAGACGGGGGTTGGGCTCAGGCCCAGCCTGTGCCTGGTGCTCTTAGCCTCCAGAAGGGGAGGGATCCGAGCCGACCCTGTGGCCGGGGCAGTCGGGTCGTGCCACTCCTTAAACAGACGCCCGTGGCTTCCCGTGCTCGGGTGAGTCACGCCGTTCCTCACTTTGGTGTTTTCAGTTGAAGGAGAAGAGCCAGGCGTGTGGAGGCAACCTGAGGTCCATCGAGGAGCTGCGCGGGGCCATCTACCTGGCGGAGGAGGCCTGCCCCGGCATCTCGGACACCATGGTGGCCCAGCTCGTGCAGCGGCTGCAGAGGTGAGTGCCACCCGTGCCTGGTACCTTCCGGGCCGGGGACTTGAAGCAGAATCGAGGGAGAGATGGCTGTTCTCCTGAGTTAGAGGAGTCTGTGCGAAAGAACCAGGTGAACCTGGACGCTTCGGGGAGGGACCACAGAGCTTCGTGGTGCTGGCTCTGCTGCCTAAGCACAGGACGACTTCAGGGTGCCGGTCTGCTCTCCTGATGCAGCCTCGTGACCAGCCAGAGGAGTGCAGTCCTGAGCCCGGACTCTCCGTTTGGTTTTATGCTTCAAAGCCAGGTGTCCAGAAACACCAGAGGTGGGGGCTCGGTGAGTTCCGTGAGACCGGACACAGATGCGGTCTATGTGAGGGCTGTGTGGGTCCTCGCCTCTGCCTCAGCGCCGGAAACCTCTTGTGGTGGCCGGCAGCCTGCAGGGGGCGCCCTGTCCCCGCCGGCGGCCCTGGTGGAATGGGCTCCAGGGTGAGGAGGAAGTGGGGCTGCGGATCTGTCCCCCCCGCCTGGTCCCTCAAGCTTGTTTGGGGGAGCCTCCCTGTGGAGGAGGTAGGTCGCACACGTGCAGTCACCTGGGGGTGTTGGAGAGAGCGGAGGTGAACCGTCCAGCAGCTCTGTGACCCGAGCTCTCCTGCACACCCCGAACCTTTCTCTCTCCCCGAAACGCCAGGCAGATCAGTGCTTTGAAATTCACCTTCCAGGTGTGTTGTCCAGGAAGCGAGCTTTTGCTAAAGGACGGCTGCTCCTTGATGGGAATCAGGAGCGTCTCAGATCTTTTCTGAGATGTCGGCTGGATGGCGCGTGGAGAAGTTTGGGGCATGTAGGGTCACTTTTGCCACTTGGAAGTGGTGATGAAGGGGCTGCCCGCTGTCCTGTGAAGTGTCCCTCTAAAGTGGGACATCAGAGAAAACCTCAGGTTTGTTCTGTAGAACTCAGGCTCCCTCATGAAAACATCCCAACTTTCTAACCTGCTCTCACGTTTAGGCTGGAGAACTTGGAGGCAGTTGAAGGACTCCAGTATGCTTTTTCGGGTGAAGTTGGTTTTAATAGCGTTATTTCTTAACCCACCGCATCCAAAGTCTTGTTTCAGTATGAAAGGTCTTTCACCATCGTTGCAGGGCTGAGTCTTTGCAGTCAGTGTGTGTTTTTTTTTTTTTTTTTTTTTTATTTATTGTCAGTGTGTGTTTTACACTTAAACGGCACATCTCATTGTGAAGTCGGTGCTGGGAGCCACTGTGGCGGGTGTGACCGTACATAACACAGGTGTAACTCCTGCCGTCTGCATTACGGTTAACATTGTACTTCCCATCCTCTCTGGTTCTCTCTTGTCCTTCTGTCCTTTGTGACGTGGGACTCTCCTCAGCCATCAGATGACCTGCTCCAGGGGCTCCCTGCCTGGTCCCTTTTGGGCTCTCCGAGCTCTTGCCGTGTGTCCCCTGTCCAGAGGCCACCAAAGCACAGTGGCCGCCGCTGACACTTCAGACCCGTTTTGCTCCTGGATGCCTTGCTCCAGTGGGTCGCCTCAGAGACGACAAGGACCAGCTTTTGTCCAAAGCATTTTCAGAGGCTTTTGTGTATCTTAGTTTGAGTTAGTGTGTGGATTCTTTTGTGTGGCATCAACTCCTCCCATGACTTGGGCATTCACATCGCTCGAAAAGTGAGTCTCAGGACCCGTGGCTACAGCGTGCTTTCCTAGTCATTTGTTCCGTGGGCGAGGGCTATGTACTCTAAACGCCTTAAAAGAGGAGCTCTAATTTGGCATGTTGGCTACGAGTCCCATTAAACTCGTCCTCAGCCGTCTCCTGTGGCTGGGTGACCACCCCGGTTTTGAGGCTGCTGAGGGAATCTTGGCCACGAAGCGCACCCGTCCCCCTTTTTGGTGTTCCAAAGTGAGACGGTGCCGCAGAATTGCTGGAAACAGGAGAAAGTGCCCATCCCACCATCATCGTTTTGGGTGCGCTGCCTTCCATTGCTGTATACAAGTCATGAACTTACCCAAGTTTTTAGATATTCTTGGGTGTTCATGTAGACTAAATTGTGTAAAACTAGACATGTATAATTCTGTGTACACTTCTTAACCTGGGTGTATTTTTCATATTGCTTAATTATGATTTTTCATCTCTTAGTTCATTCAGCTTGCTTAATTAACCATTTTTCTACTGTTGGACATCAGAATTGTGTCCTAGTTATTGTAATCACAAAAAATGTAACAGACCGTCCTAGGAAGTGGATTGCTTGAACAAGCGCCGGTATTTGTGTGGCCAGAAAGGGTTTCTTGCACTGATATTGCATCGTTGGGATCTTAACTGTGTCACTGGGTATTATCGATTTTTCAGCTTTTAAAAAATGATTATAAGTGAAGGTGTATCATTTACTACTCTATTCGTGTCTCTTTTTTCTCTCCTGGGAGGCTGAACACATTCTCACTTTTTGTTTATCTGTGAAAAGTTTTTAGCGTTGGAATCATGGTTTTCTTAATTTTTATGAATTCTTTACGGAATCATTAGCCCATTGATACTTGCACCACTTAATTTGTTATAACTTGGGATTGTCTATAAAAACTAGGATTTTGGGGCTTCCCTGGTGGCGCGGTGGTTGGGAGTCCGCCTGCCGGTGCAGGGGACATGGGTTCGTGCCCCGGTCCGGGAAGATCCCACATGCCGCGGAGCGGCTGGGCCCGTGAGCCATGGCCGCTGGGCCTGCGCGTCCGGAGCCTGTGCTCCGCAACGGCAGAGGCCACAACGGTGAGAGGCCCACGTAACGCAAAAAAAAAAAAAAAAAAAAAAAAAAAACACTAGGATTTTGATTATTGCTTGAAGTTTTGCAAATTAATTTGTTTTTAATTTAGAGAGATGACATTGATTTGCTTCTACTTCTCTTTTTGTTTTCTCCTAGATACTCTCTAAGTGGTGGAGGAACTTCATCCCACTGAAATTCCTTTGGCGTTTGGGTTTTGTTTTTTTCCTTTTTTTCTTCTTCATCCTCCTCCTTTTTAAAAGTCAACGAGAGCCTTTGCCGACTTCGCTGAAGAGGTGCACCATCGCGGGGGGCCATCCCCCCCACAGCGAGGTTGCCTGTCCAGGGCCTGATGAAGTCTCCAGGTGGGGTGGGGAGGGTCAGCTCCTGCGAGCGAGTATTTTATTTTATTTTATTATTCTTGTTTTTAATTCTAACCATAGTGCACATATCAAGGAAAGTGTCTTTAGAAACAAAAATAAACCCTGAAATGTATATTTGGGATTATGATAAGGTGACTGAAGAAATGAAACCTCAGGTATCCTGCTTTACGTTGATAACTCCCCCTCCCTGGGAGACGGAGAACCGCTCTGGTGGGTCAGTGTACAGATTTGTATATAGTGTCATTTTTAAGGAAACCCTTTTGGCGTGCATAGGGATCACTGTGTACACACTGGCCAAGTGCTTCTGTAGATACCGTCAGTGGGGTAAATATTTGACAGGCCGTAACTCGAGTCTATTGCCTTGCCTTTATTACATGTAAATTTTGAATTATGTGACCAGTGATTTGGGTTTTACTTTGTATTTGCAGGGTTTGCCATTAATAATAATTAACACCCCTCTTATGGAACACTCCTATATTTGTACCTCAACAAACGCAAATTTTCCTCTTGTTTGCCCTACAACCCTTTTGGTACACTTAGAAGTTGATTTCCTTTTTCATCAATGGTACTATTTCTTAGTGTTTTAAATTGGAACATACCTTGCCTCATGAAGCTTTAAATTATTATTTTAAATTTCTCCCCGATGAAGTGTTCTCGTCTCACTTTCATTCGCGCCCTGCCAGTCCTGCGCCAGCTGTACCGTCCTTCCAGTAGGGTTTTCTGTTGCACCTTGTAGTGAAATCTGCGTATCATCTTTCCCACCTAAACATGTCTGAATGCTTACACAAATAAATTTTATAACACAGATTTTGCATACTCTCCTTGGAACGTGACTCTTGAGGGGGCAGTGCACCTGCCGTGTGTGTGTGTGTGTGTGTGTGTGTGTGTGTGTGGTGTGTGTGTGTGGTGTGTGTGTGTGGTGTGTGTGTGTATGTATGTATGAGGCTCTGGGAAGAAGTGCCCACATTCAAGCTGTGGAATGTCCAGGTCAGCTCCCTGTGCAACTTTTAAAAATGGTCCTGAGGAGATACGGGTGAATGTTGCTGATCTGTAAAACTGCTGTCTTCCCGGGGAACTGGAGGGAAGGTGGTTGATTTTTTAAAGGAGATGGTGTCCGCTGGTTTGTCCGCCAGGTGTCTGTGTTTTTCTTGGCTTGTGGTAGCGTCTGGCTTGCCAAGGGGGTTAATAACCTCTGGGTCTCTGGGTCGGGAAATACTTCTTGCCGCCGTTCTTGACTGATTTGAGTACGTGTGACATTTTTTATCATTTGTTGATACGAATCGTTGTCATCTCTTGCTGGAGTAGCAGTTCTTGAGGTGGAATACAAAGGCTTTTGGAAGCAGGGAAGTTACTGGGTAAACTTGAGGACGGAAGGTCAGTTATCTGCTGGCCCGGTGGCCTGGATGTTACAGGGAGAGGACAGAGGCCTGAGCTAGAGACGTCTGAGGGGTGGTTATTGTTTTGGTTAACGGAATGGAGCTAGTTTTTAAACTCTTGAAATTGTCGTGATTTTTTAATTAAAGGTAGATTTGGGTTAATTTCTATAAGGGATATATTTTGGTTAGAGGAAACAGAACCAAACGGCCATCGTGCAAGTCTGTTAACTTGAACAACAAAAATGGAGAATATTTCATTTTGTGTTTCGGAGAGTATTCTGCGTGACGGAGCTGTTTGTTTCCCTGTGTGAGGCATGAGGCAAAGATCAGTTTTGTCCGTTGCTGGAGAAAGAATCAAAGAAATGGAGCCGTGTTCCCCGAGGTGTGCTGCTTGTCTGATCTTGAGAGCGCCAGAGCAGACGGCAGCTTTCTGGTCTAGAGTTCTTCAGATTTGCAAATGGACAGTGGTTTCAGGACTTGACCCTGACTGACCGCCATGTCAAATATGAGTGATGGTCACACTGATAGGCAGACGGGATCCCAGCTAAGTGAGGTGAGGTTAGTAGCTGCTCTGCAGTCACTGGACGGTAACAACACAGCACCGTGTCCCAGGCAAAGTGGCAAATTACTCTACTGAGTTTATTGGAACCGTCTTCTGTTGATGAAGCTTCTCGGGGAAGATGTGCTTTGACAGGCTTTTGAAAGTGGGTCACCTCCCCCTACAATATCTCCTGGCTTGTTACTTTCTGTAGACAAAGAAAAATCAGGGCATCTGCTTGAGGCTAGCATTTGTGCACTTCAAGTCCTTTATTAAAAGACAGGCCAGGTGCCAGAGCTACAGGAGGACCTGCCTCGGGCCTGTAAACCGCTGGTGGTATTTAGCCAGACCCGCGAGCTCAGCACTCAAGGTAGATTGACTGCCCCTCGGAAGCCTCTGGATGCCGAACCCCAGCAGTTAGCGGCTTCTCTGCCCACACTGCTGACGGCTGGGCGGCTTCACCCAGAAGCACAGACAGCCTCTTGGAGGTTGGGGGCTGTGTCTGGCTGGTTGTCGACACCTTTTTGAAGTGGTCTTTTTCTGCCCTGGCTGCACCCATGTGGTCTGGGGGCCTCGGCACTGTCACAGTCGTGTGATTGTCTCGCTGTAGCCGAGGGCCACACACCTTCCCGATCTGACGTGTTGTTCTCCAAGTGTCTTTTGAAGCGTTTAGTTTGAATGCAGCATTTTGTACGTTTCTTTTGGCAAAACAGGTCTGTTTATGAGCATTTTTATGTTTTCCTCCTTAAACGTGGCTTGTGTATTTCTGCTATAAAATATGGCAATAACTGAAGAGTGCTGCAAGGTGTGTTCTTAAGCACAGGGTCTGTATCATGCAAGGGTCAATAAAGTTCACAGAAATAATCCTTTTTATAATTGTGTCTTGTGTGTAGAGGGGGAGTAGACAACGTTTGTGTCCCCCGCACCTCTGAATTTATATGTTGAGATCCTGAGCCCCAGTGTGATGGCATTAGGAGGTGGGAGCCTTTGGGGATGATTAGGTCATGAGGGTGGAGCCCTCAGGACTGGGATTAGTGCCCTGACTCCACAGCAATCCCTCACCCCTTCCACCATGTGAGGACACAGCGAGAAGGTGGCCATCTGTGAGCCAGGAAGTGGGCCCTCACCAGATACTGCATCTGCCGGGACCTTGATCTTGGACGTCCAGCCTCCAAACTGTAAGAAAGATATTTGTTTATAAGCCACCAGTTGATGGTACGTTTGTTACAGCAGCCAGAAAGGACTGAGATAGCGGGTGTCTCTGAAACTCCATCTGAAAGGACTGAGATAGCGGGTGTCTCTGAAACTCCATCTGTTTCCGGCAGCTTGGGAGTGGTCTGAATCGCCTACATGATTTGCACTTAGGTTTTCTTTGAAGTCACAGGGGGACACGGGTGTGAATCATAGCTGGGAGCAGAAGACTGACTTAGGAGACCACACCTTGTCTCCAAGCCTTGTAGAGGTGAGTGACAGGTGTGACTTTTGGAGGGAGAAGCTCATGATTCTGCCATCTCAGCTGCCCAGGGACTGGGGTCAAAGGCTTCCCAGTCCCCTCCCTGCCCACCTTGCCCTCAACCCCTTGTCTTCTAGAGCCTCTGATGGTCAGTCTTCCGGAAATGTTCTGCTTTCCCGGTCCCACGTTGGAAGCAGCAGAGAAAATTATCACATACGTATCAAAATGTTGTTTGTCTTAAGAGAACAGACTCAGCAGCTCATTCACCCCACCCCACAGTGACCAGCTGACTCCCCGACCCACCTGCCTGAGATTCAGTCAAAGACAAGAGACGAGGTTGGTGGTTTTGCCTTAAAACTTCAGGATGCTGGATTGTGGCATGAGGTATTTTTATTCCCTTTTGTTAGTACTTAAAACCGTCTGTACAGACCGTAAGGCAAGTGATTCACACACACCTCGAGCTACTCATCGTCCATTTGTATGTTTCCACGTACACCGGTCACAGCCCCCCGGTCGGGGTGGGCCTGGGTGTCTCAGGTGAGGGCCCCCAGCTGTGGTGTGGGGCACTGGAAGGGAACCGTGTTGGATGGGTCGCCCCCTCTGGGGGCGGCATCAGGAAAGGGCTTAACAATACCAAGGGAATAGCAGCCACTCGATCCCCATGGAGAAGAGGCGAACGGATTTTGACCCGTGGGCCCCAGCAGTTACTGGAACCCTGTTCCCTGTGTTGTCCGACTATCAAGGATGTGCAATGTCGTATGTCCATACCCCAGGCCGGGGGGTGGTTTGGCGGGGGAGGGGCGGGCGGGGGCGGTGAGTATAAAAAGGAGAAAAGAATGGTTTGTGAAGACAGGCACGATATATATACCACTATTGAGTGTGCAGTTCCAAACCACAGTTGCAGTAGGATACAGGGATGATCACAGGAGCCAGGGGACTAGCACTGTGACTCAGAGCTCCTGCGTCCACGAGAAGCTCAGACACGCTCCACAACGTAACACAGCACAGACGGCCCTGGTCACCGCCATACAGGTTCTCATGCTCGTGAAACATACAGCAAGACACCACAGCTTACTACCCTCCCATCGGATACGGCACTCAGTGCACCGACAGTCCGGAGAGCGCACTGGATTTCCGCTTCTCCTAACAGAAGACAACCCGCTCTGCTTTGTAAATAGTCACTGCTTGAACAATTTGGTCAACTTGTGCCAAGAAGGAGGTCTGGGAGCCAGCGTTTCCCTGGAGCCTGCGGCCCCCAATGGAACACAGGATGCTGCAAACTGCTCATTTATCAAAAAAGTAAATCCTACTAATTTGCTATCATTATAAAAGTAGAAAGAGTGAGAAAAAAAAATCTGAAAATGATCTCATTTGCTGAAGACTGCCAAGGGTATTGCAGACAAACAATGGAAAATCCATTTTGTAAAATACAGCAGCCTAGAAATCAAAATCGTAAGTTTATCAATCATCTTTTTTAAAAAAAGAGCCGTTGCCCTGTCTTGGTTGCATGGACGTGTTAGTACTGACTGTAAGGTGCCGTTCGGCGCTCGATCCGTGGCAACGGGTAACACTGGCACAAGCTGAAGACAGCCGACCGGGGGCACGACGGCCGAGGCGCCACCCGCGCTGAAGGTGGGGTGCGGTCCAGTTCCGATGAGAAATTAACAGCTGCGAAGACAAGGTTTAAAATGGTTCTGTGGAGACAGATGAGAGTCGCTGTGAAACCATGTATTATTTTGTTTTCCAGACAGACAGGTGTTAATTTTACTAGGCTTCATTAATACAGAAGAAAGAAAATGTCTTCCGGGAAAGTCGCCACTGCTGAAACAATCAACACAGGTGTCCCGTCCTGCCATCAATACACGTGAGATTCTTTGTGACTCAGAACGTGGGCACGGGAGGCCGAACTGGTAGCACTTCGGATCACCTCCATCCATCTAGGACAAGAACGTGAAATAACCGTCATTATCAGCCCGTGTCTCTGAAATCTGCTTTTCTTGTTTGTTACAGCTTCATGACCCCTGGCGGTCGTTACTTACAAAGCCCCAGCGTGACCTAATACTGCCTGGCGTAGAATCTGCTCTTGTAGCAGGAGAGATCTCACATGAGCTCCTAGCTTCCAGGTAAAGGAGAGCGGGGTTAAGGCCTCCTCCAGGTACTCCTGAGGACCACGGACCGGGGCATGCTCATTCTGCAGAGGCGCCTGACGTGGGGCTGCAGCGCACACTGCCAGTCTTTCTCAGGACAGTGGGGTGCAGCCTATCCTAGACACGGGGCTGTTTGTGGTCTAGAAGCAGTGGGCAGAGCGTCCCCCGCCTGCAACAACAAAGCGTCCTCTGGTGTACCACGTCAGGAGTGCCCGGGGGAGGAGACCTGGGGTGGCCCAGCTTCCCGCCTTGGTGGAGCTTAGAGGGCTTTAGAAATCCCTAATCCCAGGGCTACGTGCTCCCTGCCACAGCAGTGACGGCATCTCAGTTTTCCAGGATCTCAGTCCAGGATCAAATTTGAGGAGTGCTACCCCGTGGGCTCCCTTTTCAACCAGTGTAGCTTAGGGCCCCGCTGCTCTGGGGTGGGTGTCAACGGCGGCTTCGACCCTGGTCTTAAACCACTGTGCTGTTTCCCGTGAACTAACTTTACGTGAGTTTGTGCACGGATGACTGGCCCATTGATCAGAAACCCTCGTGGGTTTTCAGGAGAAGAGTTTCTCCCTCAGCGGGGTGGCAGCAGCTGCCCTGTCTGGTGCCCAAGGACCACCCCTCGCCCAGGTGGTGATTCGGCAGTGACACTGCTTTCAGAGCCTGCCCCAGGATGCGAGGCCCAGGATTTGTACTTGAAGGTGGCCACGGGGAGAGCCTGGCTCCTTCACTTCTTGGCTAAAGGAAGACCACTGCCCTGGGCCTTCACACCACGGAGCCAGTCTCATTGGTAAGGTAACTAAGAGGCACTAGGATTTTTTTTTCCTTCCTTACGTGGTCTTTTGACTTGAAGCTTACTTAGCCTTTTGGCCACGGGACGAAGCAACTACTGTAGCCATCGACTGGAAAAACAAGTTAGAGATGGAAAAGTGAACCCCACGTGGTGTGAACTAGCGTACAGGTTTTGGGCTGATGTGTCCCAGGGAAAGTCATGGTTCCACTTGCTCCTGTGAAAACAGACGTGTACTCGCATTGGGCACACAGAGCCCAGGTCTTATGAAGTGCTTTCATTTTAAGCAAGTAGCAGGGTGAGAACAAGAAAACCCTTCTGGAAGGGAGTCAATGCCCAGGCAGCAGGTAGCTGCCGCTACAAGGCCTTATGCACTTGGGAGAAAGCCCGCTGCTCGGAAGAAGGGTGTCCTTTCTCTGCAGGTGCCCTGTGGAGGGGGACTTACCTTTCAAACGTGTATTCGCTTTCAGCCCTGAAGTAGTACACGTGGGACTTGAAATGCAGCTTGAACACGTAGTCCTTGTGGAGGTCTTCAGACTCCGAGGGAATGGTGAGCGAGTACCCAAGCAGAGGCAGGCTGGCGAGGGGGTGACTGTCCTGGAAGGGGGCACAGAAGGTGGGAGCAGTCACAGGTGTGGCACCTGCCCGCAGCAGCTGGTCTGGACTGAGGTCCAGGCCCGGATGCGTCGCGTCGGCCACCGGTGACATCACCCGCGCCCCCCTCCCCTCATCCAACCAGCAGACGCGCAGCCCTTGGCAAGTGGATAACGGCAGCCTTCGCTTAGAGCTGTGGGGTCTCTGCGGGCCGTGGCCTTGCCCAGCCTGCTGTGGGCCCCCCTCCGACACCTGGGTGGCTCAGGGGTCAAGCTGTTCATCCTTCCAGAGGAAAGCTGCCTGCTCCCCGAGGAGGGAGGCTCCTCCCCAGCCGCCCCACTGGGCACATACCTGGTGCGACTTGTAGAAGAAGAGGCAGAAGTTGGTGAAGACTACCCACAGCTTCTGCCACCCGTTGCTGTTTTTGAATTTCCTCAGCAGGTTCCCAGACAGCTGATTCTACAAGACAAGTCAGCCTGTAAGGAGCCCGGTGGAAAGGCCAACTCAGTGTCACAGCCCGGTGGGGCCCGCCGGCAGGGTCGTGCTTCTGTGAGCAGGCTTCCTGGGGGTGACTTAAGAAAACGGCCTTTCGCTCTGGGAGGGGGACTGCGTGAGCCTGGGTTAATTTTCCTGTCAACTGCCCCCCCCCCCCCCCCCCCCGTATCTCAGAATGTGACCTTATTTGGAAATAGGGTCATCGGATGTAGAATTGCGGAGATCGTCCTGGAGTAGCGGCCCGTATCCACTACGGCTGACAGACAGACACGGGGCAGCCCCTGTGACCACAGGCAGGCGCGAGTGCTGCGTCTACAAGCCCAAGAACACCAAGGCAGGTCAGCAACCCACAGCAGCCGGCAGAGGCCAGGCGGCCGCCTCCCACACAGGTTTAGAGGGACGTTGATTTCTGGACCTGTGACCTCCGGGATGGTGAGACAGACCTGCCCAGCGGGTGGTGCTTGTTGGGGCATCCGTGGGAAAGGCTCCATCACCCTCAACTCTAAGCCGGCAGGAGCCCAGCCCCAGCCAGCAGCTCCTGACTGCCACCTGGTGGTCCTGGCCGCAACGCTGGATTTCAGCGCGGAGCCTCCAGGCCCCACCCTGCGCTGGTGGGAACAGGCGTTCCGGGCGTCCTGGTTTAACTCCGGAGCTCCATGGTCTCCTGAGGCCCGCAGGAGCTGCCAGCACAGAGCATCACCGTGAAATCACAGGCAGCCAAGGGGGGCCGCCAAGATCAGAGCCTGTGCATCCTTCCTTGCCTTCTCTCCAAAGCCCCTGTGTCACCTCTCAGAGGACCCTAAGAAGCCTCATCTGTGTCCCTGACAAGACAGCAGCTCAGTGCCAGGAAGCCTTGACGAAGAGAGAAATGGATGGTGAATATAATCACTGCCACTACATCGTTCACTTCAAAGGGGTGAAACGGGCAAACGCACCACAATAAAGTATACATATACACACACCTGCGTCTACCTCATTCCATCTCTGGGGCTTTTCCAGTAACCTGTGTTTAATCCAAGAGACATTCTTAAGTAAGGCGCCTGTGAGAAGAGTTTAAATGGCTCTGGCTGCGAGTCGCTTGCAGTCTGATGGGGGAGACGGCGTGTTAGGCCGAGAACACAGGAAGCAGAGCTGCCCCTGTGGCCATCACTCCTGGCTGCCACTTACCCACTGGCGAAAGGCACAAGAAAAGGCGAACGGTGGGTTCCAGCAGGTGATGGTGGCAAAACCAACCAGAGCGGGGAGTTGATGCCTGTGCAACAGCACACACGACATGCAAGTCTCACTCTGGAGGAAGGAGAGTAGCGCATTTTCCTTTCCTTATTTTTATACTGAAATCAAATTCCTCCAGACAGAGCCCCCAAAAAACCTTTCTCTTAGATGCGTTTACCTTTGGAACGATAGCCAGTCCAGCCCACAGTGTGGTTTACACACTTCACTATGAACCAGGTTCCAGGCCAGTGTTCTTCCCAAGGCAGGGTCATGAGAACACTCTTACCTTCTGCCAGCAGCCTTGAATCCTCCTGGAACATGCCAGGGTATTCGTTCTGAGTAAGTCCTTCTAGCTTTGCCAGCTTAGCAGATGAGATGCTTCTTAGTAATTGTATCTACGGGTCTCTCCTTGCTCCCCGTTGCCCCCATGCCCTCCAAAGTTGCCAACCCCACCAAAGCCCTCGCTCCCTTGGCTTCGCTCCCATATACACGTCAAGTCTCCTACTCAGGTCACGTGGCCCCTAAGCTGCTCTCAAGAGCCTGCTACGCAAATGACCTTTTGTCTGTCTTTTTTGTCTACGCAAATGACCTTTGGGTCTGTCTCCAACCCGGACCAGTCCGTGTGTGCTGCCTTTACGGGAAAGGTCAGCATTCCCAATCTGGCACCGGCTGAGGCCCATTCCCTGCCTTTCCCAGACTGGAGGAAGGCCTCTTTGCTCCCAGCTGCTCCATCCCTGTTGTGGATTGATTCGTGTCCCCCCCAGAAGATATTCATGCCCAAAGGCCCAGTACTTGTGAAGATGACTGTAATAGGGTCGTTGCAGATACAATCAAGATAAGGTCCTACTGGAGTACCGTGGGTCCTAACCCCAATGCCTGGTGTCCTCATAGGAAGAGGACTTTTTAACAGATACACGGGGAGACCCCCCCCTCCAAGTGAGACAGAGGCGGAGACTGGAGTGATGTGTCCACAAGCCAAGAGAACACCGAGGGTGGCTGGCAACCACCAGAAGCCAGGAGAGAGACCTGGACCAGGACCTCCAGAAGGAGCCGACCCCGCTGACACCTTGAT
This sequence comes from Delphinus delphis, assembly GCF_949987515.2. Classification (NCBI taxonomy): domain Eukaryota; kingdom Metazoa; phylum Chordata; class Mammalia; order Artiodactyla; family Delphinidae; genus Delphinus; species Delphinus delphis. Next base: position 66,620,547 of record NC_082700.1, on the reverse strand, counting down.
CGTGGACTTACGGCCTCCAGCACTGTGAGAGGACACATTTCTGTTGTTAAGCGGCTTCAGATGTGTTGCGGCAGCCACAGGAAATGAGGGTCCCCACCCCTAGTTACGTTCCCCCCATCCCCCTGGTCCTCACCTGTGTGCAGACGGCCGAGTGACACCCTCCTCTCTCCCCAGCCCCCACCGCCTCCCAACTCCAGTCCTACAACACAACTTTGATGGTTTCACCTCTGAATCCTCCGCTGGCCCTACGGCCTACGCGAGGCTTCACACTGGCCATCCTAGCATCAGCACCCCGACGTCGACGGTGCCCCCAGACTTTCTACGGAGGCCAGCTAAATTTCACGCTGCCCCCAAACAAACACCCCCCTCACTCACTTCTACCTGCACGAGCCCTAGAAGAGAGAATCTGGTGCTGGGGACGGTAAGGAAGCAGCACGTCAAGAAGGAAGGAGCCACTCCCTCGTCCCCCTTCCCCCAACTCCGGTCATCCAGGGGCATGTGGCACCCACAGGAGCCCACCAGACTGAAGCCACACGCCCTGGGGAAGGGGGATCGGGCAAGGCAGGGACATTTACAGAGTGACAGACGCGCCAGTTCCACGAGCATCCAAGCTGCGTCACTGCCACCTTAAAACCACACTGGCTCAAGGGCTCGCTCGCGTGGGCTACAACGTTCAGCAAACCTTTCCTCAAAGGGCCAAATACCATTTTAGGCTTTTTGGGCCAAGGGGCAAAATCAAAGACAGTTGTAGTAACCACTCAAAAACGGAAAACCCTGTTCTTTGCTGACGGGCTGTAACCAAGCAGGGGGCAGGCAGGGTTTGGTCTGAGGCTGCAGCGTGCTGACCACTTGGCGTGCTGACCACTCGGCGTGCTGACCACTCGGTGTGCTGACACACGCGCGTGTGCGCACACACAGCACCAGTGCAGGCTGTCACCCTGAAAAGCTGGGCTCGAGGAGCTGTGTCTGGGCCGCATTCTTGAATGGCCTGCCTGCCTCCAGGGGTTAAGGAGGAAGGTTCATGCCTACCAAGTTCCCACACCTCCACAGCCCTGACTACACATCGCAAAGGTGAGTATAAAGCGAAGCAAAGAGGACTTCTCCCGCACGGCCCCGCCCTTCCCCTGGCCTCGCCTGGACAGAAGAGATGTCATCAGGTATTTTTTGCCTCCAGATGGCCACTGCCCCCTCCTTGCTGGAAAGATCCCTGTCCCCTGGAAGAAATCTCCGGTTGGCAAGCTTCGCCAACAGGTGCAGTGGAAATGTGATGGAAAGGATGAACACAGTGAGCCCCTCGGGAAGAGAAAGCCCCCTCCCCCGCCGTGGGGCGGATGCAGGAGACGGAAGGCCACGCACAGTCGGGGAGCTCCACGTGCTGGGACAGCCCCGAGGATAAGGATGTCTTGACAGGGAAGCATGGGTTTTAGAACATTAGCTGTAGCAGGGAAACTCGACAAACGCAGTTCCGTGGAACTGTGAAGCTCAGTTCCAGAAAACAATCTCAGAGAACCCCTATGGACTACCCATCAAGAAATGTTCGGCTCATTTGAGCCAACACACTGTTGGTTCCGAAAGCAAACGCACCGCTGTCCGTGGCTCACAATCTCCTAGGTGACATTTTCGGGCCAGGCACACTTAGGAATTCAGAATTTGTCAGATTTTAGAAAGATAATCCAGTGCCTGTCCTCTATGACACCCCAGGCAGTGGGGTCTGGGGTTGTAGCCCAGAATCAAACACAGCGACACTGTAGTATAAAACAGGACGCGCTCGCAAAACCGATGAACAGCCTCCTGACCGGTCGGGTCAGCTTCTGCTGTCAGTGGGGCGTGAAGAGAACGCCACGGTGTTAGAGCTTTCTGGGCTTCGCATTATCTGAAAGGTTAGGGATTACGGACCTGGACTGGAGGACGCTTAGGGAATAAGGTTTGGAGAGTTCTAGAAGGTTCACGGTCGCAATACGGGGAGAGCCCCCATCCCCAAAGCCAGATCTTCGGGACGCTCCGAGAGCCGGCTTCTTGCAGGTTCTTCCATGAAATACACCTACCCGCTGTGGCCCTGGCTGGCAGCAGCTTTCCAACCATACCGCCTCCCCGCACCCGATTCCGGGGGCTGCTCCAGGGCACAGCAAGAACGGCGCCTGCGCGGCCCATCCGGACCTCTCGGCGCGGACACACGAATAAAGGCACACACAGTCCCCACCCTGTGGCTAACTCAGCGAGAGGAGAGGGCACGGTCCAGAGAACAAAAGAAAACCATCACTTGCACAGGCGGCCTGGGAACGGACAGACGCCAAGGCCGGTGCACCTGCCGGCCCACAGAGCGCGCATGCTCAGAAGGCCGGTGCCCGTGGCCTGAGCCCCCGCCGCCTGCCCTACCTCCACGGCCACGCTGAAGTCCACCATGGAGACGCTGGTGTTGCGGTGCCAGCACACGTGCACCATGGTGTTGCCGCGGTGCGGGGCCTGGCGCTCCAACGAGGTGCGCGAGGCGCTGAGGTCGTCCTCCGACTCCTGGTCGCCCGCTGCCTCCTCCGGGGACTCTGCGGGGGCAGCAAGAGGCGGCGCTTTCCTCTCTGCTCGCCAGGAGGGCCCCTGTCCCAACCCCGCCCAGGAGCCGAATGGGATGGGAAGGCTGGGGGGTCCCGGGCACCCACCGAGCAGGAAGTCACACTGGCAGCGAGGGCTTGGCCAGGGGTGTCCCACCAATCCCTCTGCCAGGGAGCCTCTAACAGTTTTCTCCCCGCCCCTCGCCCCCCAGAGGCTGACAAGCGGCAGTGCTGGCCCAGAAAAGATGCGATTTCTCCACTCGCTCATTCTCTTTTAAGGGGTTTTGTTTGTTTTTTTTAACTTTTATAAAAAGTTCCTTGATTTTTAGCTTAAAACACAAACGTAGACGGTGGCTATGGGGCGCATCGGTAAGGCAATTTTCAGTGCAACACTTACTGCTGTCAGGAGGGCTGCTGGCCAGGAACTCGGGGGCGGGGCCGCTGCTTTTCTCGGCCAAGTCAATGGCCATCTGTATGTCCTCCACCCACTTTTCCATCTCGGACCGAGAACTGGAGGAGGACAGGTGGACGTCAGGTATTTCCAGGCCACGGTGGGAAGAAGGGGTACCGAGGTCAAAGGTCAGGCTTCCCGCGTTACCTGGCAGCCACGACGATGGACTGGCGCTGGCCCCGCAGGGTGAGGCAGTGGGGCACGCCCCACTCGTCCTCACTTTCCTCCATCTGTGGGGCGAGTGTTCATAAGTTACTGCCGAGCGGGGGTTGGGATACTCAGTGCATTTTCAAACGTTCACCGAACTGACTATAGCTCGGCGGAACCAAGTCCAAAAAAGTCCCCATCGGGAGGGTGAAAGCAAGGTCAAAATGCATTATCCTTTTTCGTCAGAGCCATAAACCTCCCTCTACCCGCCCACTGAGGAGAGTGTGGGGATATGCCACACTGGTGCACACTGGCGCCCTGTCTGCCTCTGCCCACCAAGGATCACAGAATATAGACACCCGTCCACCGGACATCTCGGGAGAAAGGCTGCTTCCTGGTCTTCACTCCACGTGGACGGTGAGGATGGGCTCTCAGGGCCCCGGGGCCAGGCACCGGGCAGTGAAAGGCAAGTTCACACCACGTAGGCACGGCAGCTTGCCTCTGCGCTTGATTCCGGAAGGAACATAGCCGTGCATCCCAGGTTCAGGACAGGGAGTGAGGTCCCGGGGCCCCTCTAGGGGAGCCCTAACAAGGGCCAGGTTTTTCACAGCGCCTGTGATGCTCTCACTTCCTTATCAAGCCCCTCCCCCGTCACTGGCTCCTGCACCCCGCAGGCAGCCCAGAAGCAGAGGTCCCGGTCCCCATCCCGTGCTCACGGCGCATACTTACGGTCATGCCGTAGAGCGGGAGCTGCCCGTGAACTTTAAACTGATTCGAGGCCGTCAGCCCCCTGCTCGTGTAGAGCAAGACGTCGTTGAACTAGAAGAACAAGGACAAGCGCGGCTGAGACGAATGGGCTCCGTTTGAAACCAACAAGTACAGAAACTACGTTTTCAGAGTCCGACAGGACAATTCGTGGATCTCAACACCTCCAGTCTGAGCAGCTCTGGCTGCTCCTCCTGTCTCTCAGGTACCCCCTCTGGGGCGGCCGAGGCCCAGCGCCGTGACCCTTGCTGGTTCCACGGGCTCACAAGTCACCGATCACCTTGAACAAACAGCTCTCACCACTTACCAGGAAGAACATGCGCTGCTGGAGCCCCTTCCCGGAGAGCTTGCTGAGGCTGCCCAAACGGATGAATTCCTGCAGAGAAAACACACCCACGAGCTGGCTCGGAGCCTGCAAAGTCGCATCAGCGCAGACTCAACGCGATGTGAGATGCTTCCGCCCATCGTGGTCCCTTTCACGCTAAAAACCGTACCCGTCATAGCTCCTATTTACTGAACGCCGTGCTGTGCCGCCTCTAAGCTCCTTTCCTTCTGAGCAACCTGCAAGGCAGGGGCTAGCTTTGGCTCCTCCACCAGAGAAGCAGCTGGTGGTCGGAGCTCCGCTGGCCCGTGCGGTGCGCTGGTTCACACCCGGACCTATAACTCTACACTGAACCCCCAGGCCCTCAGGGCTTCCGGCTGCGAGCGGGGGACAAGGCCCCTGGATGGATACAAAGTGGCAGCCGGGGACCGGGAAGACCGATACGCCACAGGAGAGAACTGTGCATAGAGGAATCTTCTCCACGACTTAAAATCTGGTTCTCAAAAACTAGTAACTGTTCTAGGATGAAAGAGCCAGAAAGGAACTCTCCCTCCCGACTATAAACTTCTGAGGGCACAGACGATTCAGGGCCACTTCAGAAACCCTCCACAAAACTATCATTTACAAAACTGTGGTAAAATACACATAAAACTTACCCTGCATGACCTTTAGTGCATCCATCAATACCATCTAGGTCCAGAACTTTCCATCACCCAAACCATTAAGCAGTCAGTCCCCATTTCTCACTCCCCGTTGCCGCCTCCCCAGCACCTGGCAACCACCAGTCTGTTTTCTGTCTCTATGGATCTGCCTATTTCATATAAGTCCAACATGTAATATGTAGCTTTTTGTGTCTGGCCTATTTCACTTAGCACAATGTTTTCAAGGTTCGTCCATGCTGTGGCACGTGTCAGAAATTCGTTCCTCTCTGGGGCTGAATATTCCACTGCAGGGATGGGGCACACTTTGTTTACCCACTTAGGCTGTTGATGGGTATTTGAGTTGCTTCCCCTTCTGGCTACTCTGAACAGTGCTGCTGTGGACATGCATGTTCAAGTTTTTGTTTGAACACCTATTTTCAGTTCTTCTGGGTATAGAGCCAGGAGTGGAATTGCTGGGTCATGAGGAAATTCTATGGTTCACTTATTAAGGAACCGCCAAACTATGTGTCCACAGAGCTGCTTTTAAAACACAGCTGCAAGTTCTTTGACATTCTTCCCACAGAGGCTGGTCTCTGTCCCCTTCCCTTAGATGTGGGTAGACTGGTGACCAATTTGACAAATAGAGTATGGAAGTGATGCTGTGTGACCTCTGAGACCGGGTCATGAAACTACACACAGCCTCTGCTCTGTCCGTGGGAACACTTGCTCTGGGAACCCTAAACTGCACATTAAGCAGTGAGACCATCCTGAACCCACGCTGGGGAGGCCCCTCGTGGGCTCTCAGGTGCACGGTCCCAGCTGAGCCCAGCCTCCAGCCGTCTGCCAAGTGTAAGCCTTGGCCCCTCCAGGTCAGCCCATCTGGGACCTCTGTCAATGCCCTAGAGAAAGAAGAATCACCTGGCTGAGTCCTGCCCCATTCCCAACTCACAAAACCGTGACATATACTAAAAGGTTGTCTTCAGTCACTAAGTATTGGGGCTGTTTGTTACCTAGTTTTCCTGTGACCTCAGTAGCTAACGAGCCACGAACAGGGACTCAACCAGTTCATTTGCATTCTATAGACTCTGCACAGCCTGACTCTTGCTTTGGTCCTTTATGAAATGTCAATCAAAGACAACATCTGCTGGTGATTTAACTGACATATTTTGGAGATCAACGAAGTGACACATAACAAATACTTGCTGGTCCATGGGATGGATGCTATCAGACAGCAACGGTACCGTATGAAGAAACGGTGTTTGGGGAATGCTCTCATCACTGAAGGGGATCAGAGAATAAGGAGTGGTGACCCCACTGTGCTGTCTACTCCTGTTCCCGGCTCGCATATCCGATGTTGTTATATGTGCGTTTTCTTAACGAACCTTAGGGATGTGGGAAGGGGAAGATGGAGCTTCTGCAGAAGGGCTAGGGACTCAGATCACCGTCTCAGGGCTGGAGATGGAAAATGCCTCTTGCCCAGAACTGTTTTTTAATTTTTAAAGAAAACCATGGAATAGGAGAAAAAGAAAAGGCTCCTAATATCCTTAAGCTCAAGCTGCTTCCTACTGGAATGAAAGCCACAATATCCAGGCCTCTGAGTTTTATCCAAATGAACCTCCACTATCCTCCTGGAAGAACTCTCAGGCACAGAACTCTTAGGGGCAGAAAACACACCCTGGGGGCCTGGCTCAGGCCAGAGTGTGCTGGGGGGTGGGGGCGGGGGTTGCGGGGTGGGAATCCTGCCTTCCAGGACATGACCTCATCTCAGCCTGACCCTAGTGGGAGGGCAGCAGGATTATGCCTGAAAGCTGGGTGAGGAATTAGACCGCAGGGAGCTGGAACATTAGCCGCTCACCTTTAAATCTCAATTTTTCAAATTCCACCAGTAGATAAATCTGTCAGAGCCTTCTTTCCACTCAACAGGTTATTCGATAATTTAAAATTTAAAAAAAAACAAAACCAAACGAAAAACCAGGGTACTTCCCTGGTGGTCCAGTGGTTAACACTTTTCCTTCCAATGCAGGGGGTGTGGGTTCGATCCCTGGTCGAGGAGCTAAGATCCCACATGCCTCATGGCCAAAAAAACCAAAAACATAAAACAGAAGTAATATTGTAACAAATTCAATAAAGACTTAAAAAAAAAAGAATCAATTAGCCTCCGTGTGGGGAACAGCCCATCTTAGAACTCGCCCCTCTGAGGGTCTTAGATCCCTCCTTCCCATGTCAGTCAGGGCTGACTTTGAAACAGTGAGTGGCCGAGAAGCAGGCAGATGAACATAATATGCAGCTAAGGCGGGTCTGCAGTGTGGAACCAGCACCCCTCAGCGTCCTCAATAATAAAGACCTTCTTTTATTTAGCACGTGGTGTGAGCCTGACATGTGCTGTGTGCTTATATTAGCTGCATATGTAAGCCTGTAGATTCATCCCCAGTTTTCAGATAAGGAAACTGAGGAGCAAAATGAGTAAGGAACTTGCCCAGATCACCTGGTCAGTTGGTGGGTGAGAGCGCCCGTATCTGATGAAAAGCTTCTGGTGCCTTCTACAGTGCTGTGCTGGGTACTCAATGACATTATAATAAGCATAAACTTAGTCTCTTCAGGTAAGTGTAGGTGGGGGAAGAGGAAGATAATTCGTATTTATCGTGTTGGTTTTGCACATTCAATCTCATTTGATCCGTATCACCTACGACGGAGAAGGTATGACCCCCGTGTTACAGAAGGGAAGGAACGTTCCAGTAAGTGAGCCATCCCAATTCTGGTGGAGGCAGAATTGAACCGGGCCGCCTACTCCAATCCACTGCTCTTTCATAGCACCGTGGAGACTATTCCTCAAAATGAGTTCCTTACAAATGCTCTGTTTGCCATGTAGCTTGATATGCTAAATATTTCATAACATCCAAAGTTAAGAGAAAATCACATTGATTCCACAAGGCTTTCAAGGCTTCTGCATGGATGGGTAAACGTGATTGTCGTGTACTGAGTCCCGGCAGAATTTTCTCACCAGCAGAGCTGAAGTAAATCCCAGCTTTAATTTCCACCCAGCATTTACCACATAACTCTTCTGACAACATTTTATAACTGGTATTCTGGTCAGCTTTGTAATTAGGATTCCCAACAGAAAGACCCAAATACCCAAAAGATGAGGGATGTTCCCTTTTCTTCTCTGAGTTACACAGATTTAAAGTTTCCAGGGAGGCTACCTGTCAGATAAAACTAGAAGCCCCTGACCCACGGGATACTTGTCTGCACATTAAGGCAGATCAAAGAGGCTAAAATTCCCTCCTGAACCTGGATGAGGTTCAAGATAGGGGACTAGTGGAAAAAATTCCCACAGAGAGATGTGGCGAGGCACAGCGACTACCTAGTATTAATTCCTGGTCAATGACTGCTTCCTAGGAAGAGAACTGGAAAAAGGCAGGCTACCCTGTATTTTTCAAATGCCCACTGGCGTGGAGAGAGTGTGTTTGGACAGCGAGGCCCTATTTTATTGTGAATGACCTACATGTCATGCACATGGGCAAGTCAAGGTTAATAGCATAAGGGAACTTGCATCCCTCCCAGAATCATGTTCTGGCTAAAATGTTATTTTAATTCCAAATTCAAATTACATTATGCAAACTGCATCTTTTTTGGGGGCGGGCACAACACATGGCATGTGGGATCTCAGTTCCCCAACCAGGGATCGAACCTGTGTCCCCTGCAGTGAAAGCACTGCAGTGAAAGCCTTAACCACTGGACCACCAGGGAAGTCCCTGTAAATTGCATCTTTAAAAAAATACTTTTCTTACATGGGAATTTATTGCCTGCTTTCATGCACTAGCGTTTTCTCTGCTTTCTATCGCCATTTTACCCAATTCTTAAAAATTTTCTTTTTATCTTCCGTTTTTATTTACCTAAATTTAAAAAAATAAAATGAGCAATCTCAAATCTGCTCAGAATATGGTGGGAGAAAAATGAACGGATCAACCAGTAAGGAGAGAAAGCAGCATATGAGGTGGAAGGATTGACTGATCTCCTTCTAACACAGAATTTTTGAATTGACACTGTAATGTTCAAGGCATTTTCCCAATTGTCCCCCAGGGGGGAAGGAAGCCACTTCAGAAGGAGGATATTTTAACTTGGGAGTGTCCATATTCAAAAGGTTCAAATGTAAGTCATTTAAATGTTGTCTTTCTGGCTTTACCTCCAAAGCATACGGAGAGCACAGCTGCTTACCCTTCCTGGAATCACAAGATTGTCAACGCCAATCAAATCTTTCTTGAGTTCATGCAGCTTCTGGAAATTCTCCATCTTGATCATCGTACCGTGAAGCTGGGCCACCATTTCCGTGATCTCTGCCAAAGCAGCTAAGGAAGGAAACGGACACAAAAGCTGCAGCATTCATGGCAGACGTGGGTCATTTTCCCCAATATCTTTAAGATCAGTTCTCCAGGGTAATATCCTCCTGTAGCTGAACTATAACGAAGCCATGCTTCTAGGGAAAACACTGCTAATTCTCAATAATAAAAATTGAGGGATTTACTTTGTGTATAGATTGGCTTTGCTTTAGTTTCCCCAAAGCCATCTTGAAAATATCAATGCCCCCTTCAAGCTTGGTGGTGTACAGCTGTCCTTCAGTTAGAATCACTTGTTGACATAAAGGGGCAGCAGCAAGGGAATAAGAGTGCCTGGAATTCTGTCCCAGGGGCAGAGATTTCCCTCCCTTCCCTGTTACCGGGAAAGAACAGAGCAGAGAGAGCACAGAAAAGCCATAGAAAAATCTAGGGCAAAGGAGGGATCTTTCTGGCAAAGGGTCTAACTGGTAGTGCAACACTTTTGGGTAATGAACATTCCAACACACCCCGGTTCTTCCTTCTGCAGACATTTATAGTGTTTATAAAATGGTTGTAAAGAACAGCTGCAAACTAAATTTCCCAATGTGGGCACGTCTCCCCTATACCGACGGGCATCCAATATGGAAAAGGAGCTGGTGCCCAGTTAGCACGGGTTTGGGTGGCAAGCACATCCATGGTAGCTGAGCATTTTGGTCTGTTTGTCAAGGGAAAGCAAGAAACATTTGTCCACTGAACTTCGATCTTCAGGACAGTAAACACCGCCTCCCCCCCACCCCCAGCGCCTCAACTGTGGCAGGAAGCATTCCTTGTTTTTGGCTGTCTCCCTGGGGATGCAAACGAAATGCTTCCTGGCTTCTTATCACAGAATGCTTCTTGTCTCAGCCATAGTGACAAACCCAGAGCTTGCTCTGTCTTTGGACATGACCAGCCGATTTAGTCCAACAAACAATTCCCGGGCACTGAATGTTTAGTGCGGTGGGCACGCAGAAGCTCTAAGAGGAAAACGGATGGCAGCCTGGCCCCAGACGCATTCCAGAACAGGTCTTGGTTCTCTGCATCCCTCACGTTCAGGAAATCTACGTTCAGATATTCCTCGATTTGCCCAGTCTTTCTACAATGATGCCACCTTACGTTTTCAGCTAGGGAACAGACATTTTTGCCATTTAATTGTGAAGAACAGACTTTTCTCAATGGAGACTGTTTAGCATAATAGTAAAATGCAAAACTAGGCAAGTTGCCCTGAGAATAGCACGTGCAAAACCAGAGACATCCCTCTCCCTCGCCCTCACGGGTAAGAGATCTACGCAGGTCTGAGTCCTGGGAGCTGGGAAGGGCCCTAGGTCATCTCACGCAGGCACAGCCAAGCGGGACTGCCAATACGGCAGGACAAGGCAGATGGGGGCGGAGGGTCACCCAGCCTTGAGGGTGAGGCACAGATTAAGCCTTAAAAGAGGACTGTGCCAGGGAAAGGACCAGGAGGTGGTGGCAAGGAGTCCCAGCAGAAGGAACAGAATATACTAAGGCACAAGGCAGGGGGCAGCATGGTCTGTTTCAAAGACTGCTGCCAACTAAAGCAAGCCAAAACCGCGCCTTGAGCCATTTCTGTTGCCCTTCCGTGAGCTGCCAACGTCTTAACTACTCTGACACATCTTTTCTTTGGTTGTCTTTCTAAAAACTAAGATTAAGTTTATAATACTTTAGGCAAGAGACACTGGTCTTGACATACTAATGGGTGTGCGAATTCATGTTATCTGTCAAAAGCCACCTGCGGAGGGTGCATTCTGTGCATGGACTGGCTGCAGAGTGCAGGGGACCCAGCAACAGGCCTCAGGGCCTGGCCCCCAAGGGGCTGCAGGTCCAAGCCAGGGAGCGTGGACACTAACAGACCACATGCAACGCGAGGCAGAGGACACAGGTTCAGAAAGACGATGCGTGGCCCAGTGGGAAAAGCATGGTCTGGAATGCCAGCTCTGCTCTCTTGCCAGCTGAGTGACACTCACAAGTCCTTCACCCCCTCTGAGCCTCAGTATTCTTATCTATAAAACGGGATAACAACAGTTCTCTCATGGGGTTGTTAAAGGATTAAAGGTGTTAGCGTAAGAAAGATACCTGGCAGAGTACCTGGCCCAGGTGCTGAGCGAGGAACAGTGAGTAATATCATCATGAGCCAGTAGGGAGGGTAGGATGGTCGAGAACATGGGTTCTGGGTTTAGGCTACATGTCCTTTACTTTCCAGCTGTGTGACTCTGGGCAGGTTCCTTAACTTCTCTGGTCTCAGTAGCCCCCATATGTAAAATGAGCTCACCACTGTCTCATAGGCTTCTCGTTAAGACTGAGAGTTAACACAGGTGAAATGCTTATTGGGGTGACCTTAAAAACGCCCCACAGCAATGAGGAACAGTATTTATTACCAGCCGTTTTCTGTGGCCCATCTAAGGGGAGGTGATGAGTTTCCACCATGGAGGTAGAGGAAAGCTTCCTGTAAGGGGCTGACTCTAAGTGGAGCTTCTCCAGGGTTCTGTGCACTAAACCAGGCAGGATGGAAGGAGAAAATGCATGCAAGAGGGGATGGAAAAGAGAAGCCATGGTGATCACTACCGCCTTCTTTACGTGAAAGACCAAAAGGGGACAGAAAATATTTGACCGGGTCCTGCCCCTCTTGGGACACAGTATCTGCCCCTCTTGGGACACAGTATCCCCGAGACACCCCGCCCCCCCCAAGCACTCACCTCGGCAGTCCCTGAAGTCGGTGTGGCTGGGCGGGTGGTGCTTGCACAGCCGCTCCAGGACCTGCTTGTAGTGCATAAGCCGGTGCAGCGGGCGCAGGAGGAAGGTGTTGAGCGACAGGTAGCACACCTTCTGCAGCTCGAAGTCTCGGCACAAGCTCTCCAGCCGCCGGGAGCCCCGGATGCCGGTCTCCAGCGCCTCCAGAGCCTCGCTGTGCTTCCACAGATGCGCCGCCAGTTGCTGGTGGGCGAGACATGGGAGCGGGTGGGGCAGGGAGCCGGGGAGACAAAAGGGGGGAGGGGGGAGGGGCGGAGTCCTGCTCAGCCACATGGTCCACCCATTTTAACACTCAAAAGAGATCACCTTCGCTTTCATTACTTCATTCCATTTACTTAATTTCACGTTTTTAATATTTCACTATTTACCTTCTCACGACGGACTAAAACGCTCTATTAAAGCATTGCGCAGTTTAAAATACGCAGGGATTATAAAATATTTGAGATGTATATATAACATTAGAGGTATACATGTCCTTTTAAAAGAAGACCGGCAAAACGGAGGGGAAATAGAACAATGGGAGCTCCTCCAGGGGGCTTGGGGTTTTCTCCTAAACATCAAAAGACGACAAATAGGCCAGGGCCACTGAATAAACGTCATATAGTTAAACCTACGTATTTCTGTTTAATTGTCCCCCCAATTTGCTCATGTAATAATTGAGCATATCCTGCTCTGCTGGATTCCGGGGAGCGGATGGGAATGAGACGCAGTCCTTCTCTACTGGGGTCTGACCAAGATCCTTTGCCTGAGCAAACTTTTGTCAGCCTCCTGAAGCTTCTCCCAGGCCAGCCTGTGCCCTTCCTTGTACAATCCCGTTTCAGTGAGAACCCGGCTAAGTCAGTTCAACCAGGACCCTCCACCCTGGATACCTGGTCACCCTTGACATTGGGGTCTGCATCCCCTGCCGTCCCCAGGTGATGTCTGAGCACCCCACTTGTCTTCAGCAAAGAATCCTGTTAAGTCGGTCCAGCCAGAGTCCCCCCCTCACGACCGTGATGTTTCGTCACAGAAATTTCCCATCCTCTGAGCCCCGCCCTGCTCCTTGGCTGTAGATCCCCACTTGCCCCCGGTGCACTTGGAGCTGAGGCCAATCCCTCTCTCCCACTGTAAAATCCCACTGCAGTGTCCCCATACCTACGGCAACGGCCCTGAATAAAGTCTGCTCTACCGTCGTTAACAAGTGCTGTTGAATATCACTCTCCTTGAACAGGTGGTGGTGGAGACAGACGCGGGGCAAGAAGCTTGACAGAGCGTTCAGGGGGAATTAACTCCCCACGCAGCTGTCGTCCTCACGTCTTACCCCATCAGTATTTCCCAGAGGTGGGCTCACTACCCGTGTGCTGCTAACTCCCACATCTGGATTCCCCATCCCGGCACCTCCATTCCCACGCTCCGCAAAGAGCGGGAAACGCAGTGAGTCCAGACACCAACCCAATACCCCCTGCGGCAACTGAGGCTGCCCCGTGATCCTCTAACCCCAGGATGGGTGCCGTCACCAACCGCCTACCCAGGACAGAAAACCCGGATAAGATTCCAGATCCCCTCATTTTCTGAAGCCTTCACCAAGTCCCGCCAACTCTACCTCCTAAAAACAGCAAGCCTGTTCCTGGCTTCACCCCATGGTCACTGCCCTTGTGTTGGCCACTGCAACGGTGTCTCCATCGGGGTCTCTGTCTCCACTCCTGACACCTGACTTTCGAGTGCCACCAAAAGGAACTTACACCAATGCAAATGGGCACATCGTCTCTTGCTTGGAATGCGACAAGAACGTCCACCCTCTCAGGACAAACTCCAGAGTTGTCGTTAGGGCACACGGGGCCCTTAGCATGTAACCCCTTCTGCCTCTCCATCATGGCCTCTTGCTACTCGCTCTGGACACCCATTGAACAACCTGCCCTTGAATGTGCCGGGCCCTGGCACCCAGAACCTTGGCACAGGGCGCTCTGCTCCTAAGACGCGCCCCCCTCAGCCCCCCCGACCTCCGTCCTTCAGGGTCAGCTCTGGGGCCTTCCCTGCTCTCCCTTTCCTCCTGGGCTTATTGTCCATCTTAGCCTTTATCACGTGGTCTCCCTGCTGACTTTATTTTGTGACTTTAAAAAAACATATATAGATTCATAGGAAGTTGCAAAGACAAGTACAGGGGGCGGGGTCCTACGTACCCTTCAGCCGGCTTCCCCTAACGCTCACATCTTGCCTAACTACAGCACAATATCCCAACCAGGACGTTGACACTGGGACAAACCAGAGTTTATTTGAATTCTGCCAGTTATACCCGCCCTCACTTGTGTGTGTGCATGTGCACATGTAAGTATGTGGCATGGGTGTGCGTGCGTGTAGCTCTATGCAGTGTTTTCACACGTGCAGTCCCTTATTTGAGAGAGTGCGTCTGTCCTGTCACTACATCCTTGGGGCCTGATATACACCACAGGTGCTCCACAGATGTCTGCTGCCTGCATGCATTAATGAGCAAACGAACCAATGCATGCACCCTGCTCAGAAAGGGGTCTTGCAAGGCCCCGAGTGCCTGGAGAGGTGGATTCAAGGTCATTGGAGCACAGAGTAGAATGTGAAGGGCGGGATCATCTAGGGAAGGCTTCCTCGGTCAGGTTTAGAGCTTGGACTGTATTCTCTAAACCACAGAGAGACCAGGCGGGTTTGAAGCCTAGTCGGTCTACGATATCAATGGTGGTTGGGGAGGACGGGTGGACGAGAGGCAGCCGGTGAGTCAGCTGGGAAGGAGAACTGAGAGGCGATGGGAGGGAAGCGGGAGGGTGAAGGAGGAGAGGGGGCAGGCGGTAGAAGCTCAGGAAGACAGGGCCCGGGAGGGTCGCAGCCTGAGCGGCAGGGGAAGGGTCCAGGTAAAAGGCGAGGGCCTCCTTGGCCTGCGTGGACTGTGAAATGCCTTTGGGCATCTGGGCAGATGTTTCCAGTTGAAAGTTCACAGCCCGGGCTAGAGATCATCATCTGGATAGCCTCTGACTTTTAGGCAGGGCTTGGAGCCCCTGGCCGGCTCCCTCGGTCCCGTGCAGAGGGTCTGGGGACAGCTGCAGGGTGATGTCAGCATCCCTGCTGAGCCCCTGAACATGTGCAGGTAAACGCACAGGTGGGGGGATGAGCGGGAAAGACACTGCAAGTTGGAGCTCACCCGAAGCATTCTGGACAAAAGTGCCAACCTGGGCTTCTACATGTCCAGAACCTTCTGCTGTTCCCCTCCACCCTTCATAAAAATTCTTTAAAACCGACAATAACAACCACAATAAAAAAACAACCCAATTTCTCCAAAAGGCTGCCAGCGGCTCTCCGAGCCTCTCCATCTATTTCTATTCTGCCTGCAGAGTTCATGCTATAAATGCTGGTGGCATCGGCACAATGATTAAAACGCTAGCACAGCCGAGGGTTAGCCGACTACGTGCAAAAATGCCAGCTCATTAGACTGACGGGGAAAGAATTGCTCTGGGCGGAAATCAGGTCTATTTTTAGGAGGGCTTAGGTGCTAGTGACCAGAGAGGAGGACGGATGTCTACCGTAGGGCACCCGTCCGCCAGAGGGACACGAGGGGAGGTGGCAAACAGGAGAACTCTGGGGCTGTCCCAAGGGGGCGGGGACCGAGCTGGCAGGTGTCTGCCACTGCCCCGAGGTCCATGGAGGAGCCCAAGCCTCAGCTGAGAGCCCCCATCCCAGGCAGGCAGAAGGCAGCACCATGAGAAAAGGTAAAAACCAATCTGGGCCAAGAAAAAAAGTGCAGAACGTGGGGAGAGCTTCCTATGAGGAGAGTCAGGAAGTACAACAGTAACAGAAACGTGTTATAGAAGAGAGAAAAAGGGCTATTTTTATCAAGTGAGAAAAGCCAGTCTGAAAAGGCTACACTGGGTGAGTCCAACTATACAACATTCTGGAAAAGACTATGGAGACGGTAAAAGATGAGTGGTCTGCAGGGGCTGGGGGAGGGAAGGGATGACGGGTGGAGCACGGAGGGTTTTTAGGGCAGTGACACTGTGCTGTGTGATGCTGTCACGGTGGGTTAGTGACGTTACGCCCTTAGCGAAACCCATGGAATGTAAGACACGAAGAGTGAACCCGAGTGTAAACTATGGATCTAGTTAATAATAATATATCAATACTGGCTCATCGGTTGTAACAACTACCCCACACCAGGGCAAGATGTTAATACTAGGGGACAGAGAGAGAGAGAGAGAGAGAGAGAGAGAGAGAGAGAGAGAGAGAGAGGGGAGAGAGAGAGAGAGAGAGAGAGAGAGAGAGAGAGAGAGAGAGAGTGTGTGTGTGTGTGTGTGTGCGCGTGCGTGCGCGCGTGTGTGTGGCGAGAATATGGAAACTCCGTGTGAGTTTTCTGCTCAATTTTTCTGTAAACCTAAAATTGCTCTAAAAAATAAAATAATAATAAACACCATGGAAAGTGAAAAGATGTCTGTTACTGTTCCATCTGAGTTTTGTATATCCACCTTACTTGGGGCATTAAAAATACTAGTGTCATGGAACACCTCAGATGACTCTTCGCTTTTTTTCATATAGGATTCTGCAGTCCTGCTGGCTTCCGTGGCCTCTCTCTGATACAGCCCAAAGCGGGGAGTGTTGCTTTTTGAACACCAGGAAAACGCGAGCAATAGGCTCCAGGTCTGTTAAATAATATCTTGAACTTGTTAAGAGCAAGAGGAAATCCCTCGAGTAGTTTCAGATCCTCTCTTTTCTGCATCCCCTTGCCCCGTTCCTCTGCCTCCACTGTCCTATCTCAGGAGACACGATTCTAAGAGGAACAAGTCGAACACGAACAACTTAGATTCTTAGGAGTTAATTCAAACCTTAACAATAACTTTTATTCTATGAGTGCCTTAGACGTTATAGGTGCTCAGCTAGTATGCATGGCCTGTGGGTGGACACACAGACGGATGGCTGGATGGGCTGCACGGTGGCAGTACAAGCAACCCGCCCTCTTTGGGGGGTTACAAGCTTGCTCTTAGTCATTAGTTAAGGTTATTAGGAAGGCTCTGTGGGTGGCTGAGATATAGAAAGATTGCTTTAAAATGCAAATATAGATGTATTTGTATTCAAAAGATAAATTATGTGAATTAAAACATTCCATATTAAAGGAATGATTCATGGATTAAAATGAAAAGGCAAAAATGAAAATTTCAGATGTAAGAGGTGGGGCAGATTTCAAACACGAGGCAGAATATTGGTTCACCGTGTACTGACTTCTCTGGGGAGACGTTTGCTCTTTTGGATCATTGTAGATACTGCTGGATGGTTAAAAATATATTCACCTTATAAACCAACTGAAAGCCACAGAATTGACTGGAATTCCGACACAGCTCCGAATCCAATATCTTTGTCACACCGCAAGAAGTCAAAACAACTGACTAAAAGTGAAATGCTCAGTCAACCAATGTTTGTCTACATAATTTTTAAAAACAAGTTTCGAATGACTTAGTCACAGAAAATACCTGGTGTTTTGGTTACAACACAGAGCTCTGGAAGAGGAAAAGAACTGAAAGTGCTTCCCCCAAAGTGGCTGGATCTTTCTTTATGCTTCCAAATAAAACTATCTAGAGGAGACGGAAGAGTTTCCCCCGGGGCTGTGCTCCATGCAGACTCGAATCAGGCCACGTGCTCACGGGCCAGGATCACAAACAAGGCCTCTGGCAGCCTCAGCGTTACTCTCCCTGGGGAACTCTCTCTCCCAAATCCCCGAGCAGCTCACCTTCATGCCCTGAATGTTCTTCAGCAACACATCTCCAATTCTTTGGTAATCTCCTCTGATGTGAGCATTCGAGCGGCCTTCCCTGCGAGCAAAGCATTGGAAACCACAGTGTTAGCAGTGAAAACATGACCGGAAAGTGTGCCAGCCCCAGATGACAAAGTATCAACATGTATGTCTTCCTTTCCAATCACCTATTTGTACCTCTCCCTTCTGTGTGTGTCACAGAACGTGAGTGCCAGAAGGAGACTCTGAAATTACCCCAGTCATTCTGCAGACAAAGAATTCCACCTGTGCTTTGAAAGAGATACGGAAGAGCCATTTTCTGTTCATTTTAATTTGGTCTCATTTTACATTCCTTTTCCCATCCCCACTTGGGTGATTTTCTCAGCATTAGAAGAGCGTGGAGATGACTTGCAGTAACAAGCTCATGACGCTGATTCTTCCTTACAGATTGTGACTAACAGACACTTGTAAGAAGCAAGACTTAGCCTCAACATCAAGGTTTCGGCTCTCAAGAGCCCTTACTCTGATACAGACAAAGGGCTGTGTGAAAAGCCCTTGGGAAGAGAAAAATGTAATTGAGGAAGTGCAGGAGACCCATGCACGGAGGTAGGTATGGGGAGAATGACCCAGAAGAGGGCAAGATGGGAGTCCCAGGTTCAGAGACAGGTCAGGGGTCCCCTAGATACCCTGGGTGGTGGATGACAAAGGTGTGGGCACTTTTTTTGTTGTTTTTTTTTTACCTTTACTGGAGTATAACTGCTTTACAGTGTTGTGTTAGTTTCTATTTGTTACTGTACAACAAGGTGAATCAGCCATATGTATACATGTATCCCCATAACCCCTCCCTCTTGGGTCTCCCTCCCTCCCTCCCTATCCCACCCCTCCAGGCGGTCACAAAGCGCTGAGCTGATCTCCCTGTGCTATGCAGCTGCTTCCCACTAGCTATCTGTTTTACATTTGGTAGTGTGTATATGTCCGTGCCACTCTCTCACTTCATCCCAACTTCCCCTTCACCCCCTTGTGTCCCCGAGTCCATTCTCTACGTCTGTGTCTTTATTCCTGCCACTAGGTTCATCAGTACCGTTTTTTTAGATTCCAAAAATGTGCGTTAGGATACGTTATTTTTCTCTTTCTGACTTACTTCACTCTGTATGACAGACTCTAGGTCCATCCCCCTCACTACAAGTAACTCAATTTCGTTCCTTTTTATGGCTGAGTAATATTCCGTTGTATATATGTGCCACGCTTTCTTTATCCATTCATCTGTTGATGGGCATTTATGTTGCTTCCATGTCCTGGCTATTGTAAATAGTGCTGCAATGAACATTGTGGTATATGTATCGTTTTGAATTATGGTTTTCTCAGGGTATGTGGATAGGGGCACTTTTAACAGAGCATTTGGGTATATATTTGTATCTCTCTGGCTCCAGGCTGTATCTGATGTTGATAATCCAGGGGCTTGAACGGCAGTGAGAAAAATAATAATAATAATGGTAGCTGGTGATTACTGAGTACTGGTTACAGTGCTGAGTGCATTACATCACTGAAGCCTCGTGGCAGCACTGTGACCAGGTACCACCATCACCCCCATTAAACAGCTAAATACTGAGGCACAAAGAAAGGAAGCAACGTGTCTAATGTCAGTGGTCACGAGGCGGGAGCTTGCACCTGAGCCCAGGAGCCCAGCCTATACAACCTCTAACCGCAATAGCTGTGCACATCTGCCAGTTTACCCGCTGAATTTCCCAGAGAAAATTAAAACATGATTTTCGGGCTTCCCTAGTGGCGCAGTGGTTGAGAGTCCGCCTGCCGATGCAGGGGACACGGGTTCGTGCCCCGGTCCGGGAAGATCCCACGTGCCGCGGAGTGGCTGGACCCGTGAGCTATGGCCGCTGAGCCTGCGCGTCCGGAGCCTGTGCTCCGCAATGGGAGAGGCCGCAACAGTGAGAGGCCCGCGTACCGCAAACAAACAAAAAAAACAACATGATTTTCAACGACAAACCTGGCTGATATCTTCAAACCAACTGTTCAGGAGAGCCAGAGCCAACTCAAAGGCAAAGGAAGAATCAGACTGAAAAAAGGTAAAAATCTGGGCACGGAAGTGAAAGGTACTCGGAGCGGAATAAAACACCTGCAGCCCGAGTGCGGAGGGTGATGATCTACACCCAGAGACGCCACCGCCCTACGCCTCCAGCACCGGGAGCAGCGACCCCCTCTCGGCATCTGGAGCTTCCCGGAACTGCCAGCTCAACCTCTGATGCAGCAGGGCTCTCAGGATGGGGAGAGGAAGGCAGGGAGGAAGGCACTTAAAGCAGCAGCCCGGGGGTAGAATAGTCAGGGCCCATCGGAACAGGGGGGCTGGCTCCTCCCCTAGCTCCCAGCTCCACCCCCAACCAGACAGTGACAACACCATATATTCCACTGGTTCTAACTGAGCGTACGCTGTGAATTACATCACAGGGGAGACGGGCACCCAGACCCATTAGGGAATTAAAGTTTCTCTAAAATAAAAGGAACAGACTTCCCTGGTGGTGCAGTGGTTAAGAATCCGCCTGCCGATGCAGGGGACACGGGTACGAGCCCTGGTCCAGGAAGATCCCACATGCCGCGGAGCAACTAAGTCCGCGCGCCACACTACTGAGCCTGCGCTCTAGACCCCGCGAGCCACAACTATTGAGCCCACGTGCCACAACTACTGAAGCCCATGTGCCTACAGCCCGTGCTCCGCAACAAGAGAAGCCACGGCAATGAGAAGCCCACACACGGCAACGAAGAGTAGCCCCCGCTCGCCGCAACTAGAGAAAGCCCGCGTGCAGCAACGAAGACCCAACACAGCCATAAATAAAAATAATTTTTTTAAAAAAATAATAAAATAAAAGGAATTGAGGGTACCCATGATGCTCCCAGCCCCTGCCAGGGTCTTCTACGTCTCCCCTAGGGCTGGCTTTCTTTACCTATTGCATTCTCTCCCACCGCAACGCAGAATCCCTTAATCCTCTGCTTCCTCTTAGCTGCCAAAACAAACAAGTTGGCTGATGGCTTTAATTACTATTCATGTCTCCTCTAATTAAAATATGGATTCTCCCCTCACCACTCCCTGAATTGGTTCTGTGCAAGTTTAGCCTTAACCTAATCCACCGGAAGCAAGCACGTATTGTCACTTCTGCTCCTGGTCACTCTCTCTTGCGTAGCTGCGCCCAAAGTCCTGGCACTCTGTTCTCCGGCTTCTGGAAGCCTCTGTCTCCAGCCCCTGGTTTCTATCTTGGTCAGATCTTCAGTCCTCTTTGCCAAGCTCTGCTGCTCTTCGGGCCACTCCTAAGATGTCTCTGTGTTGGGAATCCAGCCCTGGTTATCTTCTCTCTTTGCTTTCTACTTCTCCCTAAGCAAGCCCTTCTATTCCCCATGGTTTCAATTCACGATGCCAAATCTATGCCTCGATAACCTGGGTAATTATTTCATACCTTCGAGAGGGAACTGCATGAGTGACCCACAGGCATCTCAAACTCAAGGGATTCTGCACAGTTAGTTGCTGCCAAAACCCCATCTTTTCCTCCACTTCCTTCCTTAATGGAGTGGCTGCCCTGCGTCAGCCTCAAGCTACGAGCTTCGGTTATCCACACTGGTCCGCCTCCCTGATCCTCAGCCATCGGGGTCACATTCTCCCCCAGAATGGGCTCAGCGGAGAATGCTCAGGCGTCTGATGGGGACCAGCCTTCCCCCCGAGACAGCCCTCAGCTCGCGATCAAGTATTATTCCAGCCCGTCAGCCACAGGGTTGTAGCATCTCTGGGTTTTTGGCACATGGCTGTTAATCGAGTCACGATGGAGATGTTTATCGTTTGGCCATCCTGAGGATCCTGCGTGTGTCTGGGTGCGGCTGGGAATTTACTGGTTGCTCTTCTCCTTACACACCTGGGGCAGAAAGGAGCTCCTGCCCCAAGTGGGGGCGTTCCTGCTGTTCAGAACCCCCCACCCCCACCTTCAACATCACAGGAAAAGTTCTCCTTCCCTCCCCGCCACATCTGAACAACAAAGGAGGACCTAACTGCTGAGCCAGAACGGCCTGATTTCAGTAAAAGGAGGGAAGACACAATGTAAACTTGATTTCCAGGTCTGTAGCTGTCATCTTGGAACTTAAATCACTGACCCCAAAACTTCCAAACGGACGCGCCATTTGACAACGCACATGAGAAAGGTCTTTAGTTAATCCACAGGACATAATTTAAATGTTTTGGCGAGAATGCCCTGGATTGCGGGTGGGAGCAAGGGGAGAAACAGGCGTCTCAGCTCCCATTAGCACTGAACAATCCTTTCCCTCTCACGGAGGGCACCCCGACCCAAGGGAAACGAAGAGCAGCAAAGCACTGGGAGGAGGGGCGGGGAGCGGTGATGGAGGCCAAACTTTATTGACTTCGCTTCCTTTCTTCTTCACCAGCTATTTATTAAAAGAAAACGTGCTGATGTTAAAACCCCAGACGCAAGGAGACCTTCCTTCCTGCATCGGCCGGTCAGCAGAACCTTATCTGTTTCTCTAAGTCTTCAGCGTCTTTACTTTCATTTTAGAAATTTCTCCGGGATAGCATCACTGGTCCCCTGTGCGCAGGGAACACCCTTATGTCAATCCACCGAGGGGGGGCAGCTCTAGGCCATGTGGTGACAACAGACTGAGGCCTGGGAAGTTCATGCAACCAGCATAGGCAGCTCGGCCCCCTTCCTGTCCCCTCCCCATTGCAGCACACGGCAAGTACCAGCCCCGCTTGGTTCCAGAACGTGGAATCAGCCCACGGGAAAGGGGACGAGACCTGATGCTCTTGCTGCCCTGTACGGAATGACCGTCGTGTTTTACACTTCCTCTACATGTTAATGCCAGCAAATCCACAAGTCCAAAGCACTGGCTTTACTGTAAAGAGCTAAAAGGTCACTTTAGGGGCTCCCTGGCGGTCCAGTGGTTAGGCCTCTGCACTTCCAAGGCAGGGGGCGCAGATTCGATCCCTGTTTGGGGAATTAAGACCCCACATGCCGTGCGGCGCATCCAAAAACACAAAAGGTCACTTTACTGTAGAGAACATGAAAAAGCAATTATATCTCTTCCGGAACAGCCTCTGGATGCTAACCTCACAAGAAAAGAGTCCTTGTTTGGAAGATGGGGACATACACTTGTTGTCTGGGTAATTACCACGCGGCAACGCAGCTGAAAATTCTTTTGACAATTTTTCTTTGGAAACCCATGTACCAAGAAGCCTTCCAGATGCTACATTCTGACCTGGGCACCACGATTAATGTGCTCCCGGGAGCAACGACACGTTATCTCAGCACAAGGCTGAACACACACACACACACACACACTCACAGTCACATACACACTCACACACACACACACCCTCACACGGAATCTGAGTCTTCCCAACCCTCCGTAAACATTTCATCGACCACTACGTGAGCTGGTCAGCAGCTCGGCAGCAGGCAGACCGAAGTCTGGCCCTGCCCTCCCACTCAGAACAAAGAACCATCTCATCAGATTAAAACATGAAAGCAAACCACGCAGCCTGGAGTGGGAAGGCTGACTTTTTCAACCCGGCTCTGTGTCGGGGTGCTCTCGGACCCCAGGAAAACAGATTGAACTTTGTGAATTTTTAGTTCTCATTTGCAAAGCACACATCATGCCCTAATTCCTACTGTTCCTTGTGGCTCCTACGATTCTCAATGGGAAAAAAAAAAAAAGGCTGTGATTGTGTGTGCTTGTGTATCTATGTAAATAAAAGAATAATATGTAAATGAGCAAACGAGTAAAGACCAATTTTCCATTAAAATGTAGGGTAGGGAGGGTGACTGGGTTCCAAAAGCCAACAAATTAGCCAAAGGAACAGATTTTGATATGTGTGTGTATCTATTTATATTAGCCGCATGTAATTAATAGTTGTGGATTTCAATATTCTTTGATGACTTTCAATATCCTTTGAAATCCCTGGAGAGGAAAATCCCATTAATGTGAACATTGATTCACATCCCCACTTGTGGGGAAGGCATTTGCGCGAGAGGTGTCCCCACTGGGCCCGGGTACACGGTTTCTCTCCAGCAGTGACAGGTAAGGGATCCATCCTGTCCTTCAGTGCAGGTGGGACACGGCAGCCTCATGCTCTCCGCCTTCAGTTACACTACTGGGTTGCTTAAAGCTATGGGGGGGGCGGGGTTTCTTCTCCTGAGGTTTAACACCAGGTCCTGCTTAATAAGAGGCACAAGTTACAGCCCACTCATAGGCAGGCCTGACAGCACCCAGATGAGACCCGGGTTCAGTACTGTTAACGGCCACGTATTAAAACGCAGCACAACAGAAAGGCCGTTTCAAACTCATACGCGGCCTGGCGAGTGCTCTCAAGTGTTTCCCAGCAGAAACCCACCTGCGATTCAGGCAACTGGAAAAGTCATTTGTTTTTCTAAAAAAAGTAGCTTGCTCTTAAAGCCCAGTGGACTGATAACCGTCAGGAATACAGCAGATAATCCAAGAAAAATAACTCCTGCCTACGCCTGAGAACAGGCAATTTTACTCATGTGTTAAAAGGAAATAGTCACCAACCACTGCTGTCCCTGGAACCCTAGGTAGACAGTGGGAAGCTGAGTCAGGGCAGAATATAGTGGGAAGATCACAGTGTCTTTCTTGCCTTTGAAACAAAGATGAAATTTTAAATTTTAAATAAATTTATATATAAAAAAACTGTACACACGTTCCCCCCCCACCCACGGTACACCCATGATCCATATCTTGTTCTAACTTCCTTCCACTGTGTATTTCTTCCAAGCTGTTTTCCAGCTAGATCACGCTGCCTTGTCTCCAGTGAGTTTCATTGCTTATTTTGAGAGTAATGATTTTAAACCCTTTTTGCACAGTCTTCTTTTTAAAACCAATGAAAATCTTCTTCAAACAAAAGCTTTTACACAAGAGAAGTAGCCCTGATCTGCCTGAAGCAGGGAGCGGAGGGGTCAGAGAACCGCCTTGGAGTCTTGGCGTTTTAAATCAATGACTCTGATTTCTAAGAAAGTGGATGGTGGGGCATTCGGTCCTAATGCGAAAGGCACACTGCGTGCACTGTCTGTCTTCCACTCAGAGTTCCTCCCCTTTACATCTCCAAAACTGTGCTGTCCAATACAGGATCCACATATGGTTATTTAAATTTTAACTTTACTTAAAATAAAATTTAAAAATTCAATTCCTCAGGCACACGAGCCCTATTTCAAGGGCTCAAGAGCCGCAGGTGGCTAATGGCTGTTGCATTGAACAACGCGGACAGAGTATCTCCATCACCACAGTTCCACTGGAGAGCACTGCTCTAGACAGAACACCAGCGAATAAGCTAACAGCTACTGCTTCTGCCTCCTGGTTCACGGGCTCCAGGGAAAGTGAGAAGTAGGGTGTGGGGCTTCCCTGGTGGCGCAGTGGTTAAGAATCCGCCTGCCAATGCAGGGGACACGGGTTCGAGCCCTGGCCCGGGAAGATCCCACACGCCGCACAGCAACTCAGCCTGTGCGCCACAACTGCTGAGCCTGCACTCTAGAGCTCGTGAGCCACAACTACTGAAGCCCACGTGCCACAACTACTGAATCCGGCGTGCCTAGAGCCCATGCTCCGCAACAAGAGAAGCCACTGCAATGAGAAGCCCGTGCACCGCAACGAAGAGTAGCCCACTGGGCTTCCCTGGTGGCGCAGTGGTTGAGAGTCCTCCTGCTGATGCAGGGGACGTGGGTTTGTGCCCCGGTCCGGGAAGATCCCACATGCCGCGGAGCGGCTGGGCCCGTGAGCCATGGCCGCTGAACCTGCGTGTCCGGAGCCTGTGCTCCGCAACAGGAGAGACCACAACAGTAAGAGGCCCGCGTACCGCAAAAAAAAAAAAAAAAAAAAAAAGAGTACCCCCGCTCGCCCGCAACTAGAGAAAGCCTGCACGCAGCAACGAAGACCCAACGCAGCCAAAAAATAAAAACAAGTTATAAAGTAAATCTATATAAAAAAAAAGCAGTGGGGTGTGGTCCTCCCTAACTTTACACTGAACAACTTCTGGCAAGGCACTTCCCTTTCAGAGCCTTATTTTCCATAGGCATAGAGATGGGGATAGGCCCACCATCCTGTTTGGATTGTCAAAGGAGACAATTTAAGGGAAAACGCTTTAAAAGATACTGTAGACGTGCACGGTGTTTTACCGTATACATATCTATGGTCCTTTTTTTTTTTTTTTTTTTTTAACACCTCTACAATACTGACGGTTTCGGTTCTGGAAAAGGGTCAGATGCCCAATGGTCTCTTGGCATGAGTAGAAAACAGAACAGGAGCTCTGGAGCTCTGCCCGGGCTCTGCTTCCAAGTCTTTTCAGGCTGCTGCTGGCTGCCTCCTCGGTGCAGGGCACAGGGAGAGATGTAACTGGAACACAAGCTCTCAAAGCAGGGGAACTGTGGCCTGTTTGGTTCACTGAACGCTGAGAACGGTGCCTAATACACAGTAAGGGCACAGTAAATATTTGCTGAACAAACGAAAGTGACCATCTTGCCGTAAAAACTCTAGAATTAGAAAAAATTCAAACCCATCTTCTCAGACTCTAGACCCAAAGGCGATACTTCTGCAGACAAAGTCACCATAGGGCGAGCGTTGACCAGATGCCATGAGCTTCCTGCCACTTTCGAGAGGAGGACAAATACCACTGGAGAGTGCTCGGGGCAGAAGGATCAGCGGTGCTGATCTCCCGGAGCCAGAGAGGGAAGGAAGGACGCAATTCTGGAGACCAGGGTGCTGGATGGGGCTCTGCCGGCTTCTGCCATGTGGCCAAGGGCGAGCCGTGCTCTCAAGCTCTCCTCTGAAGAATGAGGAGTCATGGCAGATGCCGTCCCAGCCCCCTTCCAGGCGTTTAAAACCCTGTGCTTCGACAACACAGCTTCAAAGACGCCAACGACGGGTCAGCTCAGACCTAAGTCCAAGTCATGCCTCTGTCACTTAAGAGCTGTGTGGCCATGAGCAAGGTGTCTGACCTCTCTGAGCCTCATTTTCCCAATCATAAAATGGGAAAAACAACACCTACAGCCGGGGAAATTCTTTTTCACCACGGATCGGCAAGCTTCTTCTGTAAAGAGCCAGAGAGTAAGTACTGTAGGCTTTGCAGGCCATCCGAGCTCTGTCCCAACTACTCAACTCTGCTGATGGCGCACCACAGCAGCCGCAGACGACAGGGAAAAGGACGGGCGCAGCTGTGTTCTAAATAAAACTTTATTAGCACACACAGGGGGCAGAGCAGATCTGGCCACAGGCTGTAGTTTGCCAACCCCTGATTCTGAAGATCAAGTGGGAAAAGCAGAGTGGTCATTCTAGTTTGACTCATAATGCCAACCTGGCAATGGTATAAGGTACATGAAGAGTCTGCATGTAACAAGTGCTCACTAATGGAAGTTTATTACTAATATTAATGCCACAAACACTGCAGTGTGAATCCTGGTTTTCTAAGTGTGAGAGCACTGCCCGTCCTCATCCGTCAGGCCTCCTTCCGCTTCGGGTCTTTGAAACGTAACAACAGACAAATTTAATAACCTACAAGATCTACCCCGGAGGAAACCAAGACATTTTCAGGAATTTGATTTGTATTTTGAGCACCTATTGTGTGGTGGTCCTTGTGTTTGGTGTCACGAGTACTATTCATTCTTTTGTTTTTAAATACGACTTTTAAAGCTTACACTCCATTTACAGTTATTACAAAATATTTGGCTGTATTCCCCGTGTTATACAATACATCCCTGTAGCCTATCTTACACCCCATAGTTTGTACCTCCCAATGCTGTGAAAAAGTACTTTCTGTGATGATGGAAATGTCTCTTATGTCTGCTGTCCAATACGTGGCCACTAGCCGCATGGGACTCATAGCCCTTGAGATGTGACTCGTGTTACCGAGAAACTGAATTTTTACTTTAAATTATTTTAAACAAACCGCTCCAAGTGGCTAGTGGCGACCGCATGGGACAGTGCAGCTTTAGATGTCCTCGTTTATCCTTGTCTTACATTGTTTTCCATTTGTGAACTGTCTCAGAATCCGTGTGGAAGATGAGGCCTAAAAGGATTTAAAACCACAACAAAAAATGAGTCTTAGCAAGAGCTGTGACGCAGTTTACCAACGAGAAGTCATACATTCGTTCAGACAGGCAAATACCACCCGAGTTCCACCCTAGTCTAAGGGACACAGGAATAGCTCCCCCGCCTCCCCCGAGGAGACGACCGTCTGGGCAGATGCTAAGACGTGCGCGTCAGCAGCTGAGCTTCCAGGTGAACCGTGAGGGGCGGGCGACCAGTAACTGTCTCGGGAAGTCAGAGGAGGAGAGCCGGAGGTTAGCGGGGAAGGAGGGAGGGAGGAATCACGGCGTCTGAACCGGGCTAAGTCAATTTTACAGGTGGAAAAATCAATGCGGTTAATCGACTTTGCTGGATTCAAGAGTGACTCAGGATTCCTGACATGAGGGGTCATCACCCTAACTTCCTGCTCATGACAAAAACTCACGACGGCTGGAACGCTGGGAGCACGTCAAGGCTGCGAGGCAGTGGGATTCCACATCAGACAAGAACGTTCCAAGAGACAAGGCACCGCAGCTGATTTTATTCTCAAAGAGTAAAGCTGTCATTGCCGGCACTAAGTGCACCATGGCGAAGACAGGAGCCCGCCGCCCGTAAGAATTATCCAGCCATGAAGAAAGCGTGTGGGGCGCGAATGACTACTCCGTGAGATAATTACAGGCGTTCTCCGCAGTCAACCTTTACAAATATTTTGATCTTGGGCAACAACAAAATATCATAGAAATCAGAGCCTTTCCTTATGTGGATGTGGGAAACGGTCCATCGACATCAACTCTGGGGGGAACCAAAGCGTTCATTTCACATAAACTACCTGCAGGGGCAAAGCCAGCCAGTGGTGCACCGTGTGGCAGGAACCAGCAGCCACTGGCGACCTCTCCAAAGCATGGTGGCCAGGGTCCGGTCCATCCTCGGTGATCCAGAGATGAAGCGTGGGGGGCAGACTCTCCGGGTTGAAGGGAGGGGAGGGGGAGGCATGTGCACGTGTGTTTCTCTGGGTTGAAAGCGGGGGGAGGCATGTGCACGTGTGTGGTACAGGCTTGTGCTCCTGCCTCAACCACAAGGGGATGCTCCCCCTCTCGAGAGAGGATGCTGTGAGAAACTGCTCTGACGGAAGGGCGAGCTAGCTGCCTTTGGGAGTGGTGGCCACTGCAGCCCCCAGGGGCTGGTAAGAAGAACAGGGTCTCTGCCCACCCTGCTTACAGGACCCTCAGGCGGACAAGCTCATGACAACAGGCTGTCCCGTCACGGGGCTCCTTTCTGCATTTCCCATAATGATCCCAAGTTCAAACACAGGTCAGAGAAGGCAGTGTGTTAATTAACATCAAAGGTCTCCACCTCAGAATAAAAGCAGAGCATCTGACCAGCTGGGATGATCGCTCACCACACCCCTCACAGGGTCACTTAAGAAAGGTAAAAAAGCCCGTTTTTACTTCCCTACCTGTTTAAAATAAAGCCCATGGACCTCACAGAGCTGTGGGGTCATGGACGGAAACTATAATGGGAGATGAAAAGAGCCTCCAAGGATGAGGAAGGTGCCGAGAAGCGAGACTTGGCATTGCGAGGTCCGCCTTCAGATGAAAGGCACCTGGACAGGTAAGCCCCACCCACCCTCAACAGCGTTCTGAATCAGTAAGATGACAAGAGCTGAGCTCTCAGCTTAGGTACCATTTTAGCTTTAAACGGAGGTCTTATGTTCACTTTAACCCATCCAGGCCTGGCTGCGAAGGCTGACTGGGTCAGAATGGAGGCAATTCAATCAGCAGACGCACCTGCCACCCTCCGTGAGGTTCCAGTAAGTTAATTCAGGGAAGCACTTGGCAGTGCCCACAGAGAACCCACAGGCGTGGTGGCCCTTGTGTGCAAGGCACTGTTTTGAAGGCTCTGGTCTAGCCTGCCCTGGGCTCCCTGTGACTTTCTTTTTGCTATTTTGAAAAAGTTGCGGCTATATATATACAACCTAGCATTTCCCTTCAAAGCTATTTTTTAGGTGTACAGTTCAGTGGCATCAAGTACAGTCACATTGCGGTGCAACCACCAGCACCAGGCTTCTCTAGGACTTTTTCATCTTTCCAAACTGAGATTCCATATCCCCTGAACACTAACTCCCCACTTCCCTCTACCCAGCCCCTGGCAGCCACCATTCTCTTTTCCATCTCCATGGATTGACTGCTCTTAGGTGCTTCCCAGAATTGGAATCATATAGTATTTGTCCTGGCTTTTACTTCACTTAGTATAATGCCTTTAAGGTTCATCCACGTCGTAGCAGGTGTCAGACTGTCCTTCCTTCTAAAGGCTGAATAATATTCCATCGCATAGATCGACCACATTGGGTTTATCCATTCACATGTCAATGGCCATCAGGTTGTTTCTACCTTTTGGCTATTGTGAATAACGCTGTTATGAACACGGATGCAGATCGACCACATTGGGTTTATCCATTCACATGTCAATGGCCATCAGGTTGTTTCTACCTTTTGGCTATTGTGAATAACGCTGTTATGAACACGGATGCATGAGTTATCTGTTTTGAGTTCTTTCTTTCAAATCTTTTGAGTAGATACCTAAGAGTGGAACTCCTGGATCACACGGTAATTCTGTACTGACTTTTTTGAGGAATCCCTACGTTTTTCTCTCAGTGATACCCAGAGCTGGTAGGATGATAAGAAAAATATTCTATTCACTTTTGTTCTATGATGGTTCACTGGTGCTTCTTTATGTCAAGATGTTCCACTTTTGGGGGCGGATACAAACGATCTTCTCACCCATTCAGTCATCTCCACTCCGCTTCAAGCTCGGTCATGGTGAGACAGAACCACTCCGCCAGGGAAGCTCATCGCAGCCTGCAAGACTGCCACAGCCCCGGAAGAGGAGCCTCCTTTCCGCTCTGCATGCACACCCGATCCCTCGTGGACACCGTCCCGTCTCTCCTCCCCACAGAAGCCCCCAGCATCCTGAGGCTGCACCTGCACCCTGGGGAGCCTCAAACCATCTCTGCCCCCTGGGCCTCACTCTCCAAACCACGCTCCCCTCTGGCACCCTCCACCCCCGCCCTCTCATTCTTTCTTCAAATCTCTGGTGGCTTCTCCAGCTTCCTTTGCTGGCTCTTGCTCTGCCATAAGCCATGATTATAGAAAGGTGCCCCCCAAAGTGTATTCAACAAGATTCTGTCCCTGGCTCTTTTTTTTTTTTTTTTTTTTTTGCGGTACGTGGGCCTCTCCCTGTTGTGGCCTCTCCCGTTGCGGAGCACAGGCTCCGGACGCGCAGGCTCAGCGGCCATGGCTCACGGGCCCAGCCGTTGCGCGGCATGTGGGATCTTCCCGGACCGGGGCACAAACCCGCGTCCCCTGCATCGGCAGGTGGACTCTCAACCACTGCGCCACCAGGGAAGCCCTCCATGGCTCTCTTTTGTCTCAACATTCTCTTCCTTAAAGATCTGATTCTTCTTGTGGATAATTTCCCCATCTACACCACTGTGTCTGATTTCTTTCCCAAGTCGGAGACTGGCGTTTCCAACTGCCTGTATGGCTTCATTACTGACCCCTCGAAATTGATGTGCAAGCCCCTCTTCCCTCCACTTTACTTGCTTTTTCCCTTTTCTTCTTCCATGTTGCTCTTAATTTCACGACCATCCTCCCAGTCAGCCAGGCTCAAAGCTCCAGGGACTTCCCCTTAGCTTCCCCTTTGTCCCACGAGCCCTGAGACTTGGTGAATTTCCACATGGGGGTCTTTCCAGCCCTCTTGCCTGAACTTCTGCTCTCCTACCAAGCGACGACGCTACCTCAAGGTTCTTCTAAAAAAAGAAACCCAGCTGATCCTTCTTCGAAGCTGTGTGCCCACAGCCAACGCCGAGTGCCTCCTTGCATGCCCCTCCTTGGGTCCCAGCTCCCCGCCAGCTGTCAGCCGAGTTCCGTCCCCGGCAGAACCCACCAAGACGCACTGTTCCAGGGCAGGTCTGCATCCGTCTCTGGGGAACAACTTGGCCAGTTTGTCCTCAGCACCTGTCAGTCATTTCAGGGCTGGAATCTGGGGTTCCTGCCCAAAGACCAAAGACCTTTAGTGGCTTTCTCTGAATGCATTTGAACAGCTGAGTAAAACGTCCTTGCTTTCAAAAGGAAAAGCGTTCTGCATGTTTTCAGAAGTCACCGAACCTGTTCTGTTTCCTTGTTTTTGAAGAAACAGGGCAACTTGGGCTTGGGCTAGAACGAAAGGGTCCAGCCTCTTCTCAGGTGTGTTGACCTACGAGCACGCACCATTTGGACAGGGGCAGGTGTGTTTACTCAGCTGGGGTCCGGTCGAATCATTTGGGAAAACTTCCTGGTAATTTTTCTGCCCTATGATTTGCCACTGCTGATGGAAGTATATGACAACCTAACTTAGGCCTGCAAAGAAAGGCATGGTGGCTGTGATATTTAAGCCCCAAATCTGGGGGGCCTTGAGGTGCATTGTAAACTTTAGACTTCTTTCTATTAACAATAATTAAAAACATTATTACTGAATAAAGTCTGGAGTTTAGTGGATAATAATGTAGTGTTAAGAGAGAAAGGACAGGTCCAAAGCGGAGTTACTTGGGCTAAAACCAAGACCTAATACCTAACCTAACTGCAGTTACAACCTCCCCCAGGAATGTAATCCTCGCCAGTCAGTCAGGAATTTTCCGGTCAGCACCAATGAGGTCATCTGGCACGTGGGCTCTCTCAATCCCCAAACGAAGATGAGGTCACCTGCCACACAGACCCCTTCTGTCCCCCAGGTAGGTTACCTACGTCCGAAATAATGTTTTTTATTCCTTGTTTTGCCTTTCATGACCGTTCCCCTCCTGGAGCTCCTCGGAGCTCCTCTCTACTAGCTAGATGGAAGGCTGCCCGTTCATGAATCGTCTAATAAAGCCAATCAGACCTTTAAAATTTACTCACTCAAATTTCGCTTTTTAATAGAACCAACACTGGTTCCTTAGTTTTGACGAACGTGCCCAGTGATATAAGAAGTTGACGTCAGTAGGAGGGTAGGGGAGAGGAGTGTGCAGACATTCTATTCTCATGGCAACTTTTCTCTGAATCTAAGATTTCGATTTATAGAAGTTTACATTAAAAAAGGGTCTGGGGACTTCCCTGGTGGTCCAGTGGGTAAGACTCCACGCTCCCAATGCAGGGGGCCCGGGTTCGATCCCTGGTCGGGGAACTAGACGCTGCATGCCGCAACTAAGAGTCCACACGCTGCAACTAAGATCTGGGGCAGCCAAAATGAATGAACGAGTGAATGGGTAAGTATTAAACAATTTTAAAAATGGATAAAAAAATATTAAAAACAAAAAATGGTCCGTCTTCCCCACCTTTTTCTGTGTGGGACAGGACATCGAGCCCTTTACAGACACTGTCCCATCTAGTTGGTATGATGGCCCTGTGAAGTAGAGACTGCACCCCACACCTTACGGGTGAGGAAACGAGGCCGTGCAAGGCCACGGACAGCTGGATGTGGACCTCAGGTGGCGTGATGGAGGACGCAGGCACAGCCATCCCACGCCACGTGAGCCAGGCCACATCTCCCATCTCAGAGTATCAATACACACACACACACACACACACACACACACACACACACGAGTCTGTCAGTCAATGAACCGGAGCAAACTCCTTTCTTAATAAACTCCATGTGATCCATTCTTCTCATTGAACATATTTGCTCATGGCTTGCCTCTTCTGTGTGGGCATGAATGGCCCACGTGTCCTCCAAGACAGAACTGGCCAGTGACGCCCTCTGCCCACACTGGACGTGGCCCACTCATCCACGAGAGGGCCTGGCCTTCCTTGCCCCACAAGCCTGCCTCCTCCTCTGAGACCGCAAGTCCCAAGCAGGCGAAGCCTGACACTCACCAGCTCACTCCCCCACCCACCCACCCGGCTCACCCATGCCCTCATTCATTCACTCATTCAGTCACTGCTCATAGAAGAAACCAGAGTTATGTGCCAAATGCAAACCAAGGAATCAGAGAATCTCCAGTGTGTCACAGGCAGTCTACAACAGTTGTTTCAGAAAAGTCGTTCATCACGGTCATCTCAAGAAGCAATTTAAAATGCAAATTTCTGGGTCTGACCCCAATGTTCTAGTTAAGGAGGGCCAGGTGGGGCCTGGCAGTCTGTATTTTTTCAAAACTTCCCTGGCCCATCAACCTCAGGTGACCCTGATGCCCTGCCAGCTTTGGGGTTTCGCCCAATAGATAAGTACCTTCTGGAAATGGGCAACCTCAGCTCAAGAAACCCCGAGGCAGAGGCGCTCATTACCTCATAGGGCAGCCTCTCATCACCAAGCCGCACTTACTGTGAGGAAACCCTTTTCTATACTCGGACACAAGGCGCCTCTTTGGAAATTCGCTCCTTTGTTTAAATTTTGTCCTCTGGTACAATGAAGAGGATGCCGACGCCCCTCTTTCATACAACCAGCCTGAGAAGGGCCGTCCTAGTTTCCAAAATCTTCTCCCTCTTAGGCCAAATGCCCATACTTCCAACAACTTTTAAAAAATGGAATGCATTCTACTATTATCCCATTTCAAACGTGAAACTCCGAACTGGGTACGGTATTCTGACGGAGCTCAGAGCCTTCAAGTTTCAAGGAGCAATCCTTTCCCATGCTCTGGTCTCCTTCTAACGAGGCAGAGTCTACAGAAGAGGTTCTTGACCTTGGCTGCACGTTGGAATAATCACCTGGGAAGCTTTAGGAACTACTGATGCTTAGGGCCCACCTCTCAAGAGATTCTGATACAACCGTCTGGGGCTCTGCCTGGTTATCAAGATTTTTTTTTTTTAAAGGTTCCAGGTGATCTTAATGGGCAGCCAATATGGAGAGCTACAGATCCGACAGACGTTGATCTCTCTGTTATTCTATTGGCTCACACTGAACTCATTCACACTCAACCTTTTGCCCTGAGTCCCTGCCGAGCCAGGCCTTCCTCATCATGCCCTTGAGGAACTGATTAGCTGACCTTAATGGCAGGCTTTTACAACGACTCCCAATAACTGACTCTCATCAGTTTGGTGTGGGTCCACTGTTGTAAGGCTACTGAAGGTCAAGTCAACTGAGCTGCGTATGGACGATCTGCTCTCTCTTTAGCTTTGAGCTTCTGGTATCTTCACGGAAAACATGAATAAAATTGTAGATCTCTGAACGATACTCTACTGAAAATTCTATGGGAAATAAATGACAGCCGGTGCTTTTTAAGCCACTGGATATCTTTTCACAGATAAGGGCTAAAGATTTATGGTCACAGATAAGTCCAAGAGCATGGCGTCATTCCTAGAATGAAATGTTTCATACAGCTCTCCCAAGTTCTCTGGTGGCAGCGCTAGGTAGTCAGACACGAGCAGGTCCCTGCCCCGTCCTGGA
The DNA here is from genome assembly GCF_949987515.2 of Delphinus delphis. Taxonomy (NCBI): domain Eukaryota; kingdom Metazoa; phylum Chordata; class Mammalia; order Artiodactyla; family Delphinidae; genus Delphinus; species Delphinus delphis. The sequence goes on along the minus strand of NC_082700.1, from coordinate 66,585,369 downwards.
TGGGGATCACCTTTCCCTCCCCCATCTGGACACTGGTGATCAGAACATGCCCAGAGGTCCTCCCTCTCGTGGTCAAGGACCACCGCTAAGTTTCCAGCCGTATCAGGACCAAGCAAGATAGAACTGCCAGAACAGGTTGGTGCAGGCGCACCAAGACCCAAAAGGTGACTCAGAGTAACAGGGCGGGGTTCGTTATGCTGTAATTATAATAAATTAGCATTGCAGTTTTTGTTCCTCCCCCCGCCCTCCCCACCGTGTTTCACTTCGGTGCTTATGGGTAAGCACCTGCGCACTAAGGGAGAAGTAATATAACCTAAAGCTGTCCATCAACTTGTCAGTCAGATGGCGCAGGACACAGGGAGGGACCACTGCTCTAAAACACCCAACCCTACCCCCACTGTGGGACTGCTTCTGGTTTCCAGACAGCCCGCTCTTGTCCTTTCTCAGGAGCATACTTTTGCTTTAACAAAACTCTTGCTACTTAAAACTGCTCTATGCCTCTCGTCTGAATTCTTTCCCTTGAGAGGACAAGAACCAAGGAAACGGCTGTTCTGCCAGTGACAGCAGCAGCTAGCGCAAGCCCCTGTGCTGGGCTGCCGGGGTGCTGCCGGCGGAGGACATCTCCTGTGTGTGACCGCCCCAGCCCCAGTCTTATTCATTTATTTTATTTTAAAAAATTTACTTGTTTATTTATTTTTGGCTGCACTGGGTCTGCGTTGCTGCGCGCGGGCTTTCTCTAGTTGTGGGGGCTACTCTTCGTTGCGGTGCGTGGGCTTCTCATTGCGACGGCTTCTCTTGTTGCGGAGCACAGGCTCTAGGCGTGCGGGCTTCAGCAGCCGTGGCACGTGGGCTCAGCAGCTGTGGCACACGGGCCCTAGAGCGCAGGCTCAGTAGTCGTGGCACGTGGGCTTAGTTGCTCCGCGCCATGTGGGATCTTCCCGGACCAGGGCTCGAACCCGTGTCCCCTGCATTGGCAGGCGGATTCTTAACCACTACGCCACCCGGGAAGCCCTCCCCAACCTTATTTAAATCAACTGCCATGTGGACCAAAACTGCTCTAGTGATACCATCTCAAGATGCTCTGAGCCTATAGGAAGACGATATTAATACACATCTCACTGGCCAGAAAATGAACTGTTAATTGGTTTCTCCAGAGCCGGAAGGCCTTTGGCCCCATTATGAAAGCATCAACTTTGTATGAATGAGGAGACGATATGGCAGAACACAATCGAAAGGCTTCCAGTAAATTTGGGGAAGGTAACGTTAGATTTCGTAGAATATTTTTTTTTAATTTCAAAAAGTGGTATTTCTCTTGCATTCATAGCACAGACTCTAAACTGGCATTTTCAGTCTTTCCCCATCTTCAGTGAAGCTGATTTTCTACCTGCTCTTTCTCCATCCTGGCTGTGCTCCCCTCCCGGGGGCATCTGAGTGAAGTCTCCTACTTCCTTCTATCACAGCAAAGAGAGCTGCACTTGAATTATCTCCAGGTATAAAAAACATACAAAGTCAGACGTCTGAGCACATCTGCTTCCCAACACAGGGAGCAGCTCTGCGAACCTGTTAACTGGTGCCTGAATCCCGTGCTTGGAATCACCTGGGGCAGGACTACCTCGTCCAGGGCTCCTGCAGGCCCTAACAGTCACTGAACACCCACGAGACCACTCTGAACCAAACTCACCTGTAGTGAGGATGGATACAGTAAACAGTGGGTTCCATTTCCACCCGAAACATAGCAGAAAATGTCTGCTATCATCTCCTGGCATTTTTCAAATGTGTGTTTAGTAGATAGACAACTCCTCATGTTTCTACACACGTCTTTTAAAAAAAACCCCATAGGAATTTTCTATAGGGGACTTCCCTGGTGGCGCAGTGGATGAGACGCCGTGCCCCCAATGCAGGGGGCCTGGGTTCAATCCCTGGTCAGGCAACTAGATCCCACACTCTTAATGCCACAACTAAGAGTTCGCATGCCACAACTAAGGAGCCCGCCTGCTGCAACTAAGGAGCCGGCGAGCCACAACTAAGGAGCCCTGGAGCCGAACTAAGAAGCCCGCGTGCTGCAACTAAGGAGCCCACGAGCTGCAACTAAGGCCCAGCGCAACCAAATAAATAAATAATTTTTAGAAAAAGAATTTTCTATAAAAGACTCCACTTTAGGCCAAGGGTACATGAGACTTTGCATTCTATAGTACAGACAATTTTTCCTGAACTTTTGCACTCACATATCAATCTTTTATATGGTATTTAATAAACAGATGTAACATTATTTTTAGCCAGCCTGCTCTTCCTGGATACTTAGGTCAGTTCCAATCTTTTAATTGTGCCACAGCTCTCTTTGCCATTTGTCATTTCACATATTAGAATGTACCCTTAAGATAAATTCCTAGCAGTGGGATTCAAGGTAAAAGTGTATATGTGTGTGTGTGGCGTATGGGGCTCTTATTTTTCTTTATAAACACCATGAAATATAATACTGAAAGCTACGTGAGACGTATAATACTTAAATGACTATAAAACAAGCACCAGTAAAATGTTACCAACACCCCTACAAGTCCCTCTGTTGCCTCTACCCTTTATAACCCTCATCATCCTTCCAGAAGAAATTACTGTATTCTGTGGTATTCATTTAATTATCATCAGAAAACATGCACTTTGAAGAACCGTAACCAAAGGGAAAAAGAATCCAGGATGAGCTCTAACACGTGTAGCTTTAACAGGAAATCACTGGAAGCCTGGCTTGTCTGAAGCCAGCTTCTCGCTTTATCTTAGCTCACGGGTGCTGCTTATAAGGAACGACATAAAAATAACGTGAGAAACAGAAAGAAAGAGTTGGTGGTGGGAGAAAGAACATGGGATTGTACTCACCACAGGGCGAGTCGTTGCTCAATTTCCTTGAGAAAATTTGTATGAAATTTGTGCAAAGGTTCAAAATTCGGGAAAATGAGACTTTTCAAGGTTTCGGGCATGGAGTCCTCTTTGCTTACTGTGCTCTGAAACCACTGGGAATAAAAAGAGGACACTCTTAGAGGCGTTAAGGTGAAGGATGAAGGTCTGCAACTCTTCAGACGTAACGCTGCAGCCCACCACGCGTGGAGGCTAAAGGGCTTTCCTGCCGCGTCTGTAGAATTTCAAGAGCACCAAGGGCTTTCAAGCTTTACTGCTTTCCCTCCTTTCATTAGGTGGGGTAAGAAGTACCCATCTCTTCGTTACCGCTTCCTGAAGTTTGTTACCAATTGACTGTGGAAGTCGGGACAAATCTCTGAAGTGGGCAGATACTGAAATCAAAACTTCCATTACGGCCAGCTCACTCGGTCATCGCCGAGTTATACCACTTCACGCCCTCTGGTTTAGTCCTTGAGAAACTTCCATCTCTGCTCCTTCGCTGAAACGCAGAGCAGGAAGATGGCTGAACCAGAGAGGTGAAGCCTCTGCCTTCACACACATGACTCATCTCGCTGACCTGAAGTCCAGGTGGGTCCCACAATGACTGCTGAGCACCTGCCCAGGTCACCACGGCTGCCCTAGAGGCACAGAAACCCAACGATTCCAACTGACCTCCAGTGGGCTAGGCTCCTTCCCAGAATCCAGGATCGTGAAGCCATCTGCCATGCTTTGAATTTGTTTCCAAGACTGAACAGGACTGATTAATAAAAGGCAGCCTTTTGGGTAGATTTTGCTGACATGGCTCAATTTATTGGCAAAGCTAAAACAAGGCTTCTACTTCGCCTCTGAGGTCTCCACCAAGCAAACATAAAGGGCAAAACATGAAGTGTTCTCCATCGGTGCAGGCAGACAGTAAAACGTTTCATTTTAAATTTCTCCACTTTAGAAACTTCCCTCCTTTGCACTTAAAGATCACAGTTATAAAAGCTTTTTAGAGCATATTCCAAATTAAACATACTATTACTGCCTAATTGCTACAACCCAGAACCAAAATTCTTTTAATTGGAGTCAGAGAACCCAACGTTTAATTAGATCCAGCTTGTCTCCTAAAGCTGAGTACAGGCAAGATAAATTATGTCATCTAAGGCTTTAGGGGAAACGCTACACATACCGAAGTGATGACTTCGAGATCCTTCAGATACGTTCTCTCAGTGGTGGAGACTTCCTTAGCGATGAAGTACGCTTTGTCAGTCGGAAATCTCTGCAAAATCCATTAAAAGAAAGAAGACATAATCATTTGAGCCTACAGTCTCTAAGCATGTCCTGATTATAAGCAAGTCCTAACTACAGTGATACGCTGCTAACTTACGATCTTTGGTTGACTGGTATCAAGGCTAAATAAACTCTCATCTATTCTCCTTTTTTGGTGTGAGAGGAACTAGGATAGAAAATGGATTTCTATGATGAGAAAACTGCCTAGGAATGTTTCCTTCCATGTAAATACCACCCGCAGTGAAAGGCCTCGAATGAGTGTGTTAGCTGCCACTGAGGACTATTCATTCAATACTGGGCACCTGAAAAGCTAATTAATTAGGATAATGGAGTGGTGCAGGCTTCAAGGAAATGAATGAAACAGAAAGCACAGCAGCCTTTGTCCTGGGCGTCGTGGGCTGGTGCTATTGACTTTCAGGAAATGGAAGTTACATTGTCGTGGGAACACGAAGGGTACTGATCCAAAGGGACGAGGGTTACAGCAGCTACAGCCCATTGGTTAGGCGGGCAGGCAGCACTGCCCTAGAGCAGGTCTGCCACTGGTTTTGCTTCTCTTTAACCAACAATTAAAAGGAAATCCCTTGTTGTTAACCATCTTGCTTCCCACAAGAGTCCAACCGATTCCACCTCTGGGGATACACACGAAGCAGAGATGAGAACAGATAACTTGTATACCCACGTTCCCAGCACATTAAGACGAAATAGACAAGAGGAGGAAACAACCCAGCTGTCCATCAATGGATGGAAGAATACACAAAATGTGGTGTCTCCATACAATGGAATACTAGTCAACCTCAAAAAGGAAGAACATTCTGACATGCGCTACCAACATGGATACACCTGGAGGACAATTATGCTAAAGGACATAAACCAATTACAAAGGGGCAGACACTGTATGATTCCACTTATACGAGGTTAATGCCTAGGGTAGTCAGTTCACACAGACAGAAAGCAGAACGGTGGTTTCCAGAGGCTGGGCGTGGGGAGGTAATGCTCAACGTGCATGGAGTTTGTTCGAAGGATGACCGAGTTCTGGAAATAGTGATGATGGTCACACAACACTGTGAGTGCACTGAATGTCACTGAACGGTGTGCTTAAGAATAGTTCACATGGTAAATTTTATGTTATGTGTATTACTGGAAATGACAACAAAAGGTCAACAGGCGAGCGCCTGCCATCCCCACACCTTTCTCCGGCCGTCGTCCTCGTCGTCAGTCCGAGGGCCCGCCTGGTCGTTCAGCAACGGGCTGACCAAGGGGGAGGCCTGTTTGGTGTCGGGGCTCAGGTTGGGTGACAGGACGGTGCTGGTGGGCGCAGCTCCTCCCTGCGAGTTGATGGACAGCTCTGAAAGGTGAGGGCTGCCAGTCAGGGAGCCTGTTTGGGGATGAGAAGTATTAAAGAAAAGAAGAAAAAAAAAGTAATTCCTTCTGGGACCTGGCGTCCACTTACAATTTTCACCTAATCAAACCTATAGAAGCTTGACTACCATATGGCGCACTTATGATGCCCTTCGTGATTTTCTAGTTTTTTCCCTAAGTTGCAGCTGCCTTAATCCTAAAGATACTATTCAGTGGAACACAGTTATGTCATTAACGATAAGGTAGAGAACTCTGCTTCGAGCATAATTACAATAGTTTAAAAGCATCGTGTATCTGCAAATAGGATCTTCATCTCCTAACTACTGCCTTAGCTTCTAAGAATTACTCGAGAAAGACAGTGTCTATATCACAAGGAGACGTGGGAAGTGACCAGAAAACAGAGCTATTCTAATAGAAGACTAAAGGACTTGGGACACCCAGGACAGACTACATCTTGGAACAACGGGCCACAGGTAGAGAAAGGGAAAGCAGCCACCTCCCCATTCTACGAAGAACAGAAGCGAGCTTGTTATACCTGGTGATGTCACTCCATGTCTCTCTCACTGTTTGGGACAGAAACACTAGTATCACAATTACAGCAAAGGTGATCATTTAAAAATGCAAAGCTGGAGGTCATTACATTATCATAATTCCCCTTTATGAGTCAAAAAATGATAGGAAATTCATCATTCCTCTGAGAAGGATACCACAGTACATAACAGGAAAATGTATAATTACCCGAGTCAGCCAAATGAGACGATGTGCACATGAAACTCTGTGCCAACAGAATTTTGCCAATACCGATACCTCAACCTTTTGAAACTACTAATAAAATGAGATGTTTCAAAATCTACTTCTAAACTAAGTGTTTTGCCCAACAGTTTTATAATTCTAAAGCAGATCTGCAAAAACTAGGATGAGGGTAAACAAAGTTCCAGTAGCCTGCAGTCCTGTCAGTTACCATCATAGGGAAAGACGACATAAACGCTTTCTCCATTTTCCAATATACAGGTTCATGCTCATGGCTACTCAGCACAGTATCGAGGATCTCGGAAGGAAAGGGGAAGTGCGGTTTTCCAGGAATCCCCCCATTTTCTGGACCTCTGTCCTTTCTCTCCGGATTCATTCATATTCACTCGGAAATCACAAGACAGGGCAGCCTCGAATGAAGCTGACGGAGTTGGGTAATGAACTTGATCCCAGTATGAATGAACCTTGCAGAAGCCGCCACCAGCCCCCACCCGGTCCCAGGTTGACCAGCTAGCTGTGTCACCTACACACGGGTGAAAAGCCACCATGCCCACAAAAGCAACGGAAAGCAGACATCCTGCCCACTGACTGCTGGTCAGTACAATCATCCCTGAAGAACAAGATTAGAACATGTCAGGTAAAGTCAGATTCCAGAAGTTCGCATTAAAAAATAATCCCTCCGTTTAAGTTCCTTGCGTTTTCGTAGACATCATTAAAACAAAGTCCTGATGTGAGACAAAGACGCAATCACCCCACACACCACCAGACCCAGTAAAACCCGGAGAAAAAGGCCAGAAATTGCTTCACAAATGTCAATTTTATTGACACTGGTGCACAACCGAATACAATCATTTCGAGAGAATTGGAACTTGTCAAATAGAAATAGTGACAACAATCATAACTGCAATTGATTCAAGGTACTACACTATTCTCTTAAAAAAAAAAGAATCACAAAAAGAAAAATGTTATCACTACAAAGAGGAATTAGAAAAGAGAAATTCTGGCAGTCTGTCTGGAGATCAAAACATTTCATGCATTTGTGAGTTGCTATTGGAGGGTCACCTTTTATTTGTCCACCATCATCTGGCAAAGCATGGGGGCTTACCTTCAGCTCTCACACTACGTATGAGACCAGGTGAGGCAGTGTAAGTGAGAACATGCCGGGCCTTGAATCTGCAGTGACGTGGGACAGAAAAAGCGTTCGCCTCCTCATTGAAAGAGTTGGAGCCGTGAACAAAAAGCAGTTAGAAGGCTAGCTTGAAGGAGGCGTTCAGGTGGGGAAACAGTACTGATTAGTCCCTGGACGGCATCCAGCAGCAGATAAAAAACCAAGTGCCACATGGCGAGGGAGAAAATAAGGGGAAACACACTCGAGTGCAACCATGTCCACCCTCCAAAGGTCGACAGTTGCCCTTGTGAATTTCCCTGGGGACACTTCAGTTTGGTAGACCTAGCGGGCCAGAAGGGTGAGCTAACAGACCAGGGCTCCGGGAGAGGTGTCACCCTGCCAAGAAGGCAGGACACACTGCAAAGAAGATAGCAATCTAGAAGACACCCCACTGGAGCACACTGGAGCACACTGGAGACAGGATTCAGAAAGCAGGACACCGAGAGTGAACCTGACGACAACCGATGTCCCTATGTAGAGTCCGGGGCAGTTCTGGGTTCAGCTACGTTCTCACTCACGTGGCCTAAAGGTGTGTGTGACACCGACGTTACACGTGCAATACACAACCTTGGAGGATGACCAAATTAGGGTAGCCCATTTCCATTTCCTGAGAGGCGACTTCAATGGGCTTTGTGTCTACTAACGGGGCCCAAGAAGGCCAAGGCGATGAGTGTATTTAAATAGTAAGACCAATAAATCAATAAAGACCAAGCAGCCTGTTCTAGAAATCTATCAGCAATGCTAAGGAAGGGAAAGGTCCCAGACTCTGAGGTTCCATTTACCAGTCTGAGCCACATCCATGGAGAATAGCCTCCTTCCTCCCCTGGCAAGAGAAACTCCTCAAGGCTTTGAAAATTCATAGATGACATGTGTCCCAAACAAAAACAGGTAGCTCATTTACTATTCAACAATCAATGGAATATGCTGACGAGAGTAATCAGTAGAATTGGCAGCTTGGTGAGTAATTAAAGTTCTCTTTCGACTTGGAGCCAGTGTGTGACGAGGGTCTGTACAAAGTGGTGTCCACGCAGGGCCTGCCCTCGGGCAAGTGTGAAGGGTAACTAAGGTCACAGTTACTAGAGCTACATGTGACCAATTTTCACCGAAGTCGTCCATTTGACAATAAAAGCCAACAAACATGGCGATGTTAGATCAAATGACTCTGCCAGGTTTCTGCAACCTTAAAAAGCTGCTCCCATCACACAGTCTGTTCCCTGCCTTGAAGACGCAGCCCTGGGCAATGAGGAGAAATGGTGACCGGTGTTCACGGCTACTCCATGAACTGATTAACGCCTGGCAATTTTTATCATTTTCCTCCTCTATGGCAAATTGACACAAAGGAATTTCTTTCAGCAAGGGGCTCTAGGTAAATAACTTGGGGCGGGGAGAGAATCTTCTAAGAAACCACCTGGATATTAAGGCAATAGGTGGAAAAAAGTCTGAAGAGATTAGAAAAAGATCAGTTACCGCCCTAAGTCTGGAAGCTTT